>NC_139697.1:89579210-89966710 GCF_964188405.1 Protomyctophum parallelum | reverse complement strand
CTACGGTGCGCCGCTGAGAAAATAACTTCATGTCAAACTCAACTGAAGTAAGCAAGAGTTGAGCTAAGCTAAACCAAAGTCAGGCAAGCTGAGTTGCAGGGTTTTTCTTACAGTGCACAGTGATGTTGATGCGCTCGGACTCGGCCGTGCGGACGGCACCGGGCACAAAGAAGCTGACTTCACAGGAGAAGTGGCTGTCCTTGTCCTCCTTGGCCACCTTGTACTGCAGCTCGCTCTGCACCGTGTAGAAGCCAGTGGGCTGCCGCGTCATCAGGGTGACCAGGTTGACACCTGCTGGGTTGACAGACAGAGAGAGGGACAGGCACGACTCAGTTGATGCAGGGTGACCTCCAGGGGATTACCACCGTTTTCACAATAAACGGTGTCTCTATGTTGGGCAAATACATTTTAAAAATCACTTTTTTTTAATCTCATTTAGATAAAAGTGATGTCTTTGTCAGCAGTGATAATGTATACAATGTGTATACGCACAGACATGTGCACGCGCGCGCGCACGCACGCACGCACGCACGCACGCACGCACGCACGCACGCACGCACGCACGCACACACACACACACACACACACACACACACACACACACACACACACACACACACACACACACACACACACACACACACACACACACACACACACACACAGTAAGAAATGTATATACAGTACAATATATTCCAATCCACTGCATGAGTGCATGTTAGCACCAACAAATACCAGCAGTATTTCTGTGCCTCCCCCCAAGAAGTAAAGGTCATATATGTATCCTATACTAACAGGTCATATATCACCATGCTCTATGACTTGACAACATAAATACAATTTTTCTTACTAAAAAGGTCACCACTGTGACTCAACGCAAAACCAACCAAGAACAATTCTCCACTGCTCAGATTATAAAGTGTGTGCAAACAAATTGAGGGACTTTTCAGCAGTGGTTCTCAAAGTGGGTCCGAAGTGGGGGAGGCAGTCTACGGAAAAATGAGTTAATGGCTATTAAAAAAAAACTGACCCCGTAAGGGTCCATTTGATTCCATTCGTAGTTACAGAGACCCATGAGAGTTTATTTGGTTCCATCCGTTCACACAGGCAGACGCAAAGACAAAAGACAAAATGTATATTTGGAGCATCATTTGGAGCAGCTAGATGCATCATTGCGTCTTTCCATCGTCATGTCGCTGGCTTCCATTGACAATGAATGGTAGATTGCGTCGTTGCGTCGTTGCGTCTGCCCGCGTGAACGCAACATCAGAGTTTACAGAGACCTGTAAATGGGTCCATTTGGACCGATGGTGGTCCCGACGTTGAGAACCAGTGGAATACATGATGTTGCGTGTGTACTCACGTTGATGAGCGGGCAGCAGGGGCATGTCGTCCTTGTACCAGGTGATGTTGGCTTTGGGGAAACCGTTACGGGCCTCACAGGTTGCTACCTGCAGGACACACACGTTCACATGGTCAAGCCTTTAATGATATACAGTAGATGTACTGTATACGTTCAAACTGAACTTTAATAATTGATCTAAATCAATTAGTCTGAATAATCAATTAAGCCCCGTTTCATACTCTCGTACAGCGGTGTAATGCAAAAATAGCAAACGTAGCTCATCTAAAAGCTCACAATAATATGTTGTGACGAGACGCTTGCAGCTTGTAGATGGTCTATAATGAAATGCTCTACAAGCGGAATAGAACGAGAGTCTATGGTGGTAGTAGCCGGGTCAGCCTGGCGGTCAATGAGTAAGGGGGAAAAAATAATAAGAAAAAAATAATCCAAATTTTATTAAAGCCTTTTATGTTCCATCGTTGAAATCGCCTAGTTCGATTAAGTGTACTGCAACACTTAATAGATACAGGACCAATTTCCCCACATAGGCACCATCAAACATCTAGACTCTGAATACACAAGTTTAATTTAGGTTTGTGCTGACTTAACATAATTTCCAGACAGCTCGAGAAAGACAAATTAAGAGGTAAGCCCCCATCCTGTGTAATCTAGCCAGACACTCATCCCAGTATTTCCACACTATGGTTTTACACACACCCTGTGGTCGAGAAAGGGTAGCAAACAGAAGAGACAAAACGCAGACAGATCATCACAAAGTATTTGTTCAGTAACAGGAGCCTTATATTTTCCTGTCAGGAGAGAGAATCCAACACAGACATGAGCTTCAATTTTATAAGTGTTCCACTTCAAAATGTATCTGCTCATTTCTTTGTTACATAATTTCCAATTTCACTTTCCAGTGTTTATACAATATCCTGTATGCGTTCTCTCTTGTGATTGGAGAAAATTTGTATCCTGCTAAACATCCTGGCTGTATAAACGTTTTGTGACGTCAAGTGGGTCAATACATCATCATCATATTTTACTTACCAAGCTGATCGATGGAAAATAAAACCACAAATAAATCCCATAATTCCACCTGTATTTGCCCTACTGTATAAATCATTCACCCTAAACATAAACTGTTTAGGGGCTCTGTGATGTCATGTGGGTCAATACATCCTCATACATCATCATCATCATCATCATCATCATCATACTGTACATCATACAAGACTCAAAGCTTGAAATTGTCGGTGCAACCACACTTGCAATTTCCCAGAATTGCGCCTTTCTAGTTAGATATGCTTTTGTTGTTTGTTAAAGTTGTTGTTGATGATGATGATGATGATGATGATGATGATGATGATGACATCATAGACAGTGATATGGTGCGTTCACACGGGCAGATGCAAAGATTCAGTCTACCATTTATTGTCAATGGAATGTCAGCGACGGGAAGCTACGAATCCGACGTTTGTAGCTGCTGCAAAAGATACAAAGCTACACATTGAAGCTGAGCTAGGTTCAACTTCCAGATGCAAAGCTACAAAGCTACAACTGTAACTGCAATGCAATCTCCCCTGCCGGCCGCCGACACATGTCACTACGGACGCAAGCTTGATGACATCAAGGACCGCGTGAGCAACAGATATACAAAGCGACAAAGTGACAAATATGCCTGTGATCTTTGCATAATATGCCTCGTGTGAACGCAACAATAGGCTGGGCTGGGGAGGACCTACCTTTGTCGGCAGCTCATTGGTCACAGAGATTCCAGTGAGGACACCCTCTATTAGCGGAGCCTCTGGCGGAGCTGGAGGGAAAAGGAGACGTTAAGCAGATGAATTCTATGACAATGAGCGTGTCATTAACCATGAAAGCTCACTAATAACCCTAACACATCTGCATTATGTCACATGAAAGAAAGATGAATGGATGGGCGACTCCTCTTTTGTGTTACTGCAGAGCAGTGTTTTCACTCCAATTGACTTGGACATATAGGTCAAATGCTGCCATTTAACACAGAATTTAAAATATTTTCCATATTTTCTCGACTGACTCACTGTTGGTTTGAAAATAAAGTTGTATAGATAAATAGAGTTGTTTATATAACTTTTTTCAAAATGTGAACATAGATCAACTCAGAAATCGCCGCTCTTCAGAGTGCATGTCTCTGCCAAACCGGGTTGCCAAGCCAAGGGTGTGCAAGTCGTTGTTCTCAGCGGTCAGAAGAAACCATGGAAGCTGTGGGGCTAAATAGTGTTTCTATGACTATGATGCAACCTTTCACATTTGTGGGCAGAAGTGAAAGTGTTTTTGGAAGAACGCTATAGAGGCACCTTAATATGCATTTCCATTTTGGGGTTGATTGATGTTGCATTCCAATATGTGATTACATTACTACTAACTTTGGAAGCCAATTACAGGCAAACAGTATGGAATATCAAAGACCAGTTTGACACACTGTTACAAGATTCCCCAAATAATTTGTAATTGTAAGTGTAAAAATCATGTTTCTGCAACAAATAGTGGTAGTTGCAGCATTTGTGGTGGCCCCTATTGGTCTAAGTGAAATCACTTTTGGATTCTGTTGTTTAGATATCCCTCAATCTGTGATTAAAATGTTCACTCAATCAGACAATGCATATTTGCAATTAAATACACACATACAGCAATCACTGTGATTGGGCTACAGGTATTTTAGTAATTGGCTGCCATACAGTACATGCACTATGCAGGCCTCAATGACGTCATTGTAGTGATTGTACATGATATAAATAGATGTGTTCTACATCTCAGTATAATTTCTCACTAGTAATAAGCATATCTAGGATTAATATAGTGTGTTCTAATTACCCAAAGTTGCTTTACATAAACTAGTAATAGTAATAGTAACTAGATATCTCAAGAAGCTTGAAAATGAGTAGTAGCGGAAACGACAGTAAAGGTCCTGGACAAGGAGGAGCTAAGCGTCACCGTAAGGTGCTTCGTGATAACGTCCAGGGAATCACTAAGCCTGCTATCCGCCGTCTGGCTCGCCGTGGTGGTGTGAAACGTATCTCTGGTCCGATCTATGAGGAGACCCGCTCTGTTCTCAAGAATTTCCTGGAGAACGTGATCCGTGATGCCGTGACCTACACTGAGCATGGCAAGAGAAAGACTGTGACCACAATGGATGTGGTTGATGCTCTGAAGAGACAGGGACGCACTCTGTATGGCTATGGAGGTTAGAATGTAAACAAATCACCCAAAGGCTCTTTTAAGTGCAACACACTCACAGGAGAGTTTGAAAACCATTGACGCGATTGTGCCCAAGGAAACAAACCACCACAGAGATGATCATGGACTAAAGCATGATGGGCAGAGAGCAAACCCCTTCTACACCAATAGCACTGCATTGGAGAAGGTCAGTGACTTCAAATTCTTTGGCGTCCACATCACTGAGAAACTCAGCCGGGACGTACACACTGAATGAGTTGGTGAAGAAGGCAGAACAATGCCTCTACTTTCTCCAGAAGTATGGCATGGGACCCAACCCAAGGTCCTTAGTAGTGATAGGAGTTCAGTTCAAATCACTTCGTTCAATTCTCTAAAAAGATTATTTCAACTTAAAATGATCACCGTGCATCCAAAGTAGTTCGAAATGTGTTCTCCAGAGTCGCCAACTTACGGCAAGTTGACCAAAGCCATTGGAAATGCTCCAGCACATCAACTGTCAATCCGTCGCAGGAAGAGCCCTCTTCGCGTGGTTTACTCCAATAAGGAAACAGGAATGTCTTCAGCCAAGTGTTGCATTTTGCACTGGACAACTAACTGAACACTAACTTTTGAGGAAGTGAGCTAGTGCATTTCGTTGACCAAAAAGAACCCTCAAACGTGTCATTCACGACCGACACAACACTAGTCCTCAAGGACTACAGATGTACCACTGACTATAGTATGGGAAATGTACCTCAACCTCAATGCAATGCAGAGGGTTGTGTGGACAGCCGAGCGCATCAGCTGATGTCTTCCCTCCATCCAGGACATACTGTATATATATTGGGGAATGTTGTGTCAGCAAAGCTTGCAGGCCCATTCAAAGATTCAATAACTATTTCATGTTAAACTGACATAGAACTGACCAGAATAACTGTGGTTCTGTTCATTGATGGGTAATTTTTTTGTGCCCTCTATTGGTCGAAACTAAATCACTTTAAGGTCTACGTTGTTCAGAGTCAGGGCCCAGGGTTCCCAAACTTTTTAGTTTGAGATCCAAAAGAGAAATCCAATGTCTACATGGGACCCAAACTTACTAAAATACAGTAGAATTTCAGTACAGTAGTTTTTGTTAGTACAGTAGTATTTTAGTATAGTGAAAATAGAAAATATACAAGCTCTAGCTTGTAGATCTGCTATTTTCACTTTCTTGAGGTTCTTTTTTTTATATTGTGTATTTGATAATTATATTTTTTTTAATGTCAAAATGGGTACACAGACCCATTGTTTGGGAAACCAAAAATAATCTCCCAGCCTTGCGGAGATAATTAATACGGAAATCACTGAAATATGCATGAATGTTGCTGACAAACTTCAAACTTCAAAGTTATTTGTTCTGCATTAATTAAAAGTTTACAAAAGCCTGTACTTTTTTGCTTTGGTTTTTTTTTTTTGTGCCAAAAATCTATTTTTGACATAAACCCTCACAAATCCAATTGATCATTGTTCGTTGTATAACTCAATGGTTGGATGTCCCACTTCTGGGCGGGAACCCCTTTTGGTGTTTTAAGCGTTACGTTAAACTTTAGCTGTTGAAAAACAGCAGATCTACAAGCTCATAGCGCACCACCGAGTGGCGCGCTATGAACTTGTAGGTCTGCCATTTTTGAAAAATCTTTTTTTCGACGTCAGGCCTGAATGGGTTATACGGCCATTTTTGGTACATACAAGAGAGGGACACATTGTTTGCAATGGAAGAGCGTCGTTGTGTGCTGTGCTCACCAAACACCCTGAGGTGTGTCTTGCCCTCGGCGTTGCCCGCGGCCAGTCCGTTGACCTGGCAGAAGAACTCTCTCTCGTCGGACAGCTTCACATTCTGTATGGTGAGCTGCGCGTCCTGCTGCTCCGAGACGGCGATGCGATCGCTGTACTCGGTGTTCTCGTCCACCTTCTGATTTGCGTCGTCACCGTAATAGATCCGCACGCGTGTGCCACTGGCGGACCTCTGAGGGGGACGACACACACACACACACACACACACACAGGCATTCACGTAAGAGACCAAATGCAGAATTGAACCCACTGTTTAACCCATTTTGGGGCGGGATCCCCTTTTGGTGTTAGCATTATGCTATGCTTTAGCTATTTAAAAATAGCAGATCTACAAGCTCATAGCGCACCACTCGGTGGCGCGCTATGAGCTTGTAGATCTGCTATTTTTGAAAAATCGAAGAACGACTGACATAGAAACATAGCTTTTTCAGAAAACTGTCAGGATATAGAAGACATTTTAGAATCTGATCTCAGGTCAAAATGGGTTAAACACAAGACCCGAGACCAGACTCTACAAATGTCTTCCAAATCCTGATTGTTTTCTGAAAACCTTTGTTTCTATGTTGGTGATGCTCAAACTTTTTCATGTCAAGGACCTCCGGAATTGTAATCGAAATGTATTCGGCCGCCGACCCCCATCTGATAATATTTTGTTCCAGGGACCCCCCAGGAGCAAAGATTTGAGTTAAAAACGTTCGCTGTGAAAGAATATATATTCAAAGATGTGCTCCACATTTTCACGATTTTATAGCAGATCTGCTATTTTTCAACAGCTAAAGTTTAAAATAATGGTTAAAGTGGTTAAAAGCTAAGGTTCCAGGTCTTAATAAGTTAACCACTTAAACCCTATATACATTTGCGGTGTGACACGCCGTAAGTTGTAGATCTGCTATTTTCGTTGATGTTTGCCCCCAGAATAGGCATGTGGTTAATTCAGGCTTGTCCCTAATTCATATTTTATTTTACACAGACAAAAACAGATTCAAGCTTTGCTTGCAGGACTGTTCTTGCCCAATGTTGCCCAACATAGTTAGCTCAAAGTTAGTACGCTAAAACACATTTATACTGACAACTGGCCACACTGCACATACAGTATGGAACAATAGGACAGGAGCATTTCATTATGGGTATTGGGTGATATTTGGGTTTGATGATTGTGAACTTATTTTTGTGCACTGTAGTGAACTTGACCTGCATGACACTTTCTGGGGAGAAAAAACAAACAGCATCCGGTCTCCATGGGGGTTCCCAGAGGGTAATCCAGCCAGAGAGAGTGTGTGTGTGTGTGTTCTTACTCACCACAAACCACTGGATCATGACGAGGCTGGGTGTGTTGTCGTCTGTGAAGTTGTACTGGCAGGGGATCTGTGCAGAGTCATCCAAGTACACCTCAATACTCTCCTCCATGGTCAGCTCCACTTTGGCCCACACTGGAGAGAGAGACACACACACACACACACACACACACACACACACACACGCACACACACACACACACACCACACACACACACCACACACGCACACACACGCACATTAGTTAAGCTGTTTCAGAAGGTAACCTAGGTGTAATAGTAATACTTTGTGGCACTACTGTGTCATGTCATGTACAGATGTTCAACCGAAAACAGAAAACGTTTTTCAGTTGAAAATCAGTTATTTTCTATGAAACTGCAAACCTGTCAAATACAGGTTTTTTACTATTCAGCTATGATGGCATGGCCAAAATAGCGACAGCGAGTTGAAAGTGGTTAGTAAATAAACCGCCATCTTCGCAGGCATGACACCCTTGAAGAGAAATGTGTGAGGCATATTTTTGGCAGGACTGTTTTCATAGACAGTGCAAATGCCCAGCTATATCCAGTGTTCTCCACTCTACGGTCAGTGAAGTGACAAGCCTGGCTGAGGACTTAACAGTATGTGTGGAATGTCTTCCCAGGCCGTCCCTGACCCAGTGTCCGGCAGTCTGGAGGGACAGATGAGCACGGTCGCCGACGCTGCCAGCTCCCATGGCACAGTTACCCTGGTTTCTCTCTCTCTCCAACCCACAATGCTTAGCCCTGGCCAAAATAATCAGTTACCCAGCATTGTCGTGGGAACAGAGACATGCGACGGCGAGCCAGTGTGACACTGAGCTGCTGATGCAGCGCGCCAAGAAGTGCTTTTTCATTTGGCTCCTCGACACCGGCCAAGTCACACACAATGACGGAAGAACCCCAGATATTTTTTATACAAGTCTTTCTTAACACAGAGATGCCTGAGTGAAAAGAATCGACAGACCACTGCCCTTTTCATGCATTTAGGGCATTGTTTGGCTTCGTAAGACGCCTTTTTGAACTTTGGAAGCACTGTGGCGGTCTGACGTGGTGGCCAAGAATCACTTCAACAAAATATTCTCTTGTGTTATTTGTCTACATAATGAAGAGCCCGGATCAAGTGGACACTTGACATAGAGGTATGTGAATGTTGTGTGGGGCTTGGTATTCCTGGCTGTTAGCAACACATCAGGGCATAGCAGAGACAGGTGTTCCACTGAGGGGGTAAGTGGGGGTTCAAGTGGCTGGTAATCCGAATCCGGCTGGTGTTCTGCGGTCACTGACCCCACACATCACTGCGTGCCAAACACTCCCCACGGACTAGTGTCTCCAGCGTTGTTGGTGTTTATCACTATGCGCTGTGAGCTCTGTCACATGTAGTGCAGACAAGCACTGTCTGAGACTTGCGAAATGAGGACGTCAAATGCATCGTTTCATGGCACACCATCAAGCATAGGGAATACAGTGTATGTCCAAGGACGTGTATAGGCGATGACATTTCGTGTAGAAACACACAGAAGACATACTGTACTTGGACGAAGACGGCATATACATAACTAAGCCAAGTTGCCATTTCATTATTTGACCTTTTTGAGCGGTGCTAACCACTCCAACGTGTGGCTTTGTGTGTAGGTCCCCCCCGGCGATAGCCCCTCCTATGTCCAGCTTTTAGTGTATGTAACCAATGTTTTGTTCCAACACGAACATTAAATGCCTTTAACAATGTGAGTGTTTGTGTAAACACAAACATTGCACAACACAAACATTGATGCCGAAGGTGGGGGGATGTTAATTGTGATTGGCCGGAATGAGATGATGTATGATAATGTACGATGATAAGAGCGCCCCTCACTTCAGAGATGGGTGTGATTTTTGTATGTATTAATGTATATTGTATGTATGTATGTATGTATGTATGTATATTTGTGTCCTTGACTCCTTTGTTTTGCAACATGTCTGAACTGAGCTGTCTGTGTTCGTGTTTGTTTTTGTCTTCGTCATAAAATTCGTCAATACAAATATTATTGGGAAAAGAAAGTACCATGATGAATCCTTGCATGAAAACAGTCATACTTCTGACGACGAGGATGGGATTCGAACACACGCGTGCAGAGCACAATGGATTAGCAGTCCATCGCCTTAACCACTCGGCCACCTCGTCATATTCTTTGAGCGATTACACTCAACGTGTGCTTTGCATATTGACCAATGTGTTATTTGGTCATTTGAATGAAATATGCATACTGTACATACACGTATGCACTGTTTCTGTATCTACCCTACACCCAGACCCGAGCAGCAATCTGCATAACAATCTGATCCCAGCTTTGACGAACATCAGCATTTGTGTCTTTGACAGGGCTGATCTGTAGTGTACAGACAGACAACACACACGCACAGACGAGAAGACCTATGGTTTTGTTTCTTTTTGGGGGTGCATGGCTGTCCGAAATTACGTCAAGGCCAGCCAAGTCTATGGACTTTTAATGTTTGTCGACAGCCTAATTATACATTTCCGATCCCTGCCAAAGTCTATGGACTAAAATGTTTGTTTAGGGTAAATTATGATGTAATTTGTGCCAGCCAAGTCTATGGACTTTCATGTTAGTTTAGGGTAAATGTCATCTTGCTGATATACATCTTGTAGGGGCGATATCCCCTCTTAAGTCCAGCTTTTGGTGTATGTGCACAAACTTTGTCCTAACACAAACATTAAATCCCATTGACAATGAATGGACCATTTTGAGTGTTTTTTGACACAAACATTGAAGACGGAGGTGAGGACGCAAATTCTGATTGGCCGGAATGAGATGATGTATGATCACTTCACACAGGTGTGATCTTTCATGGACTTCTGAACATCAACATGCCCCCAAAAACACGGGTGTGATTTTATTTGTAAGATGTGACAAGGTGTCTCAGGAGGAGGCGACGGATGAACTGCAAATTTAACTGACAAAAATAGCAATGCTAGGGTTCATGTTGTTAAAGGACAGACATTAAACCCCCTCAGTCTGGATGTGACCAATCAAACCTATGCCATGTCCTAATTTATATGTGATTTCACAAAAACTACACCATTATTTTTTTACTGAAAATATTATCATTGAATTAACTTTTTCCAGCTTAAAAAAAATATATATATATTTTAGGGTGACACCTATCAAAACTTCAAAAGCCTATAAGGGCTGTGCTGCGATGTGGTAAATTAGCAGTTAGCTGTTCCTTTCAAGTGGACCTCATCTTGCTAATGTTTTTCAGTTTAAACTGAATGGCTGAATTGGAAGCGAATGTGAATACTCATTATGCACGCACGCACACGCACACGCACACGCACACGCACACACACGCCCCTTCCCAACCTCCTTTGCACAGCACCAAGATGGGGCTTCGTTCTCTTCTTTATGCTCCCTCCCCAGTGTTGGAAAGTAACTTTTACTGTACTTCAGTACAGTTTGAGGTATTTGTACTTTACTTGAGTATTTCCAATATCCAACACTTTTACTTCTACTCCACTACATCTCAGATGATCCAAATATTGTACTTTTAGTCCACTTTACATTTATTTGACAGCTTTAGTTACTAGTTACTTTGTAGATTTGGATTATTATTACAAAACATAAATTACCATTTGAAAATGTCTTCTGCATAAAGAGTACTTTTAATTTACACCAATACTTATGCACTTTTACTCAAGTATTCTGGACTTTTACTTGTAACACAGTATTTCTACATTTCAGTATTGATACTTTTACTCAATGTGAGTACCTTTTCCACCACTGTCCCTCCCACCCTCGCCCTGTGCCTCGAGGCCCCCAGAACTATATGCTCAACCAGCCGTGGCGCTCAGGATGACGCTCAAGCTATTGTTTCCCCACCTGCAGCAAGACAAAACAAGAATCCCCTCTAAATCCCTCCTCTCTCCCTCCCCTGTCAAGCAAAATATGTTTCCCCAAAAAATATTTTTTTCCAAAAGGTTAAAGACTATTTATCGTCGATGTTTGTCTTTAAAGGAGACTAGGTGTGATGGTGGGTGGGAGATAGTGGGTGCGGTGTGGAGGTAAGAAGAGCTACACTGTCGCGGAACGTGAATGTACAAAAAGATCGTTTGCGTCTCTTTGGGGGTCCCGCAGCAGTGGTAACTTTTCATTTAATCTGAATAGCGCTGCGGACTCAGTGGGGATTTGACTTCCAAAGCCAACTTGGGGACAGCCTTATCTGGCCCTGTTTTGACTCTGCTGTGAGGACAAAGATACAAACAAGTACCGTACACAGACACGCAAGCACGCACACATGACCTTGTGACACAATCCAAACTCCTGTCTGTGTGTGTGTGTGTGTGTGTGTGTGTGTGTGTGTGTGTGTGAGCGTGGCGTGCATGCGTGCGTGCGTACGTGTGTGTGTGTGTCGACAAAACAGTAAATATTCCAAATGAATATTTGGACGTGTTGACAGGACCTGGCCAGTGACTCGACCATGAGACCCACAGTTATTGGCTTGTCATTGAACACAAGGAGAGAAAAAGAGTGGGGGGTTGAGTCAGCTACAACTTCCAGGTAGACAGACAGACAAACTGAGATTAAAATACGGCCTGGATTATTGCATTCTTTCATTCAAATGTAATATGTAATTATATTATTGTTGCCTAATCCCTGGGGCCACATTCCCCTGTACTATAGTTAGCGTGCATACCACATAGCCTCTGATGCAGCTACCTGAGTCCTGGGTTCCATTCCTGACCCATTTGCTGCGAGTCGCTCTCTGATTCTCCCTGTTGCCTGTATCTCTCCACTGACTATCAAAATAATAACATTTTCACATAAAACCTAAACATTTTGCCTCTTTATTGTTGTAACCAAATGCATCTATGACGGCTGTTGAAAATTGTCTCGTAGTATACAGATGAGCTCACTGCCAGGTGCAATCTGGAGATATTTTTGCTAACAGTCATATACTGTAGTGTACAGTATGAGCATTGGCAGGATCAGTCAGATGAATGGCTTTGTGCCCTGCATGTCAAGAGGAAGACTGGACGGTTTAACCACTTAAGCCCTATTTCATACTTCATCGCACAATGGTGTCATACAAGAATGGCAAAAAAATTGCCGACCTGCAAGCTACAAGCACATTTTATACTTTTGATTTTATTTCTTCACTTTTTTACAATTTTATCTATATAACATTACCACAATAAGATTTACGCCAGGTTTAAAGTGGTTCATGTTTAAATGCAAAACACATATAGAAATACAAATCTGACATAAATCCTTATGCGCTACATATGGTAAACAGAGAGAGGATACGTTTATGAAAATGGCCACACATTCATAAAAAGCGATTAGAGACAAACAGTTTTTGGCTCGCATAGCATGGATGAGTTGGCCCCGTTAGTGGCAGCGACACAGCGATTGTGGGTTTTTTTCCAAGAAAGACAATGAGAGCTGAGACAATCTCCACACTGTTGGGGGTCGCCCGCCTCCGTCCTGACCCAGCTCTGTGCGTACAGTAGCTCATTATGGAACTAATGCACACACAATAGCATCACACGCTAATCCCGGTCGTCACTACATTAGATGAAACCCATCAGCTTGGCTCCGTATCAGACGTCATGCTGCTCCTCATCTCCCTTATCTCCCTTATTCACCCCACCACAATGGTCCAGAATCACCTGTGACCGACCGGTCGGCCTCAATTGAATGGCTTAAGCCTTTGCACGCTTGGCCAGCCATGAAATAACGCCCCGTGCATGTGGCTGCTGATAAACTTTTGTCATCAACACTGATTTGAACGTGGTATTTTGTAGCGACAATGTGGAGGGGTGGGAGTGGGGGTAGTGGAATCAGGGAACATTACCAAATTATGCTGCCCCCAGCTTTTGGGGGAATGTGGATTGTGTCTGCTCTGCATATTTCTGTCTTATAGCTGCAGGCTAGCCCTGGGTAGTGCCCATAGACACACAGGGCTGTGGAATTCCCAAGCTCAGTTTAACCACATTAACCCTGGCATCAATATTGTAGGCACATTTAAAAAAAAAAGAATAATAATAAAAAAAACATTTTTCATCGTTTTTTTTAAGTGTGCTAAATATTAACAGAATATTCAGAAGATAAGATATTTCTTTCTGCCTTTATTGATAGGATGAAAGTAGTCTGACAGGAAATGGGCAGAGAGATGGGGGGCAAAGGCCGTTGGGACCGGGAGTCGAACACGCGACACGTCGTCTCAGCAGCCTAGGTGCCCAGACGGTTGAGCTAACCATCCGGCCCTAATGTTCAGAACAGCAACTTAGCAAGCTAGCATTCTGTTTAACATGATTACAGTAAGTAAATGCGGTCTCCACCACTGTGCACATTACGTATCGTGTGCAGGGTGACTGATGCACAGCTATGAACAATGGAATCTGGGGTATTTTAAGTTGTGAAAACCATCACCTAAGCCTGTGTTCTATATGTTTGCAGGGGGGCCGGTGAGGGGGTTAATGTTAATACACAACATTTGTGTGGGCTCAGACACCTGGCAAATACTACGCATGGCCTACAGTAGCTAACTTAGCAAACTTCAAAGTGCGCACGCACGCACGCACGCACGCACGCACGCACGCACACACACACGCACAGAGCTCTATCTATGGTGACGATGAGAGGCGCCTGTCCCTAGTTCTTTGTGAGGTAGCCTCTGGCACAAATCTTCCCAAAGGCCTGTTCTGTTCCCTGGGTGACACAGTCATTCACAGAAAAGGGTTCAGGCCCCCTTCTTTCACGTAGAGAGATAAGGAAGTTACTGCAAATCTCATCAAAGATAGCCTCTTCATGTGCAATAAATCCTAGCCTTGGTGCTTGCCATTAACACAGGTCTGGTCTGTACCACCCCCATCATTTGTCTTTCTCCCACCGACATGCATGAACGCATATGCAATCTCTTTGTGTATAGTGGTTAGGTATTCCTTCTTTGGAAATCAAACTTTTTCATTATTTCTTTGCTATTTAGGCTTATGTATTTTGTGTCTTTGTTCATTTGCACTATTATTCTACATTTTGTATGCATTTATGTTTCTTCTTTAAAGCACATTGAGGTCCCCGACTCCCCTGTGTACTATGACATATAATTAAGTAAAAGTTGACTTGACTTGGCTTTCTACATCAGTAGAGCAACCCTCCCCCTTTACTACCCTCAACTACCAGGCCATGATGACCCAGCATTCTCAGCTCCCCTGAATGCACCACACACACTCTATCTTGTGTCTTGACAGAAAAACAACGGCCGGCGCTACGAGTAGTGCCTGCGCACCCCCGGCACATACCCAACTGCTGCCAGCAACAGCTCATCAGGCGGCGGAATACCAGAACACACAGAAAAGTGCGCGAGGGGGACGTTCCACCAACTTGTTACATGGGTTTCAGCGCGTCTCCAAGGCACCGGCAAACAGTCCCGTGGTCTTTAAAGAACGTGTTAATTATTCCCGCTGGGCTGGCAACTTCTTAAGCCGGCACATTAATTTTTAAGCAGCTCACCCTGTGGCGGAGACTTCATTAAAAGAGAAAAGGGAATGTTTTATTTATTTTCGTGTCTGATGCTCGGCAGCGAATGGCAGTTGCTCCCCGGCACACAGCGGCAGCACGCATCAATACAGCCCCCACCGGCACTGCTCCACAACCACAGGACAGCTAATTAAAGGTCAACAGGCTAAACATTGTGTCTACATCAGGTGGGAGGGGGTTTCGCTATGAACAAAACTCTGTCAGCCTTTGCAAAGTATGACTATTGGATGGACAATCGCCTAACTCTGCTGAGTAAATAAGGAAAGTTGTTAGCCACTATTAGCCAACATATATTGTTTATAACTACATCATTGTTTGGTGTATAGACACAGCAGAAGCTCTGGAGGCAGTTATACTATTTGCTCGATACTGTGTAGTTCTAACCCACTGCAAAAACAGACAGTGATAGTTAAGACACTGGCCTTGTTTTCTAGGCCTTAGGACATACCCTAGCCTAGGACCTATGGTTAATACGGAGAGTTTGGCCAGGAACTTTGCACAGTGATAGAAGAACTAGAGGAAGGGTGGGTTAAAGTGTCTTTTTTGCCCTGCTGGATTGTCACACACTGTGGTGAGACACCCACATGGATGGTGGCTAGTAGTGACTGTAGTACTGTACAGGAGACAGTAGCTGATTTATATGTACATCACATACACAATAATATAATATCCAACCTCCAACCTCAACCTAAACCCAGGTCTCCTGCATAGGAAACTAAACAGACACTGATTTCTTGGCCAAGGGATATATTAGGCTTCTGGCAGAAAATTGCAACAGGCACTGAAAATAATACAGACAAAAGTATTCAGGAAACTACAGCCAAAATCTGTTCCAAAACCTGCCATTACTCCAGAGAAGGGGTGCTGAGGAAACCATGCTTTTGTTGGGAGCATCATATGAATCAATTTTCTTTCTTTATTTTACACACATAAATCATTATGCTGCTTCCCAAGTTCCCATAATCACATTTCCTCCAAATAGATTTGACCAACCTACGATGAAGTAATGTTACTTAAGCAGGGGTCTATACTTGGTCCCCTCCTTTCTTCCTTTTACACCAAATCAAAGAAATAGCCAATGTACCAACTCAAAATACATTGTGTTGAGTTTGTAGGTTATGTATTTTTGCCGGATGTTCACCTAGTAGTATGACATGCCCATTGCCCAGAACAGGGACACATGTGGTTAACCACAGACATGGATTATACTGCCAAGATACACGTTTAAAAATAATAATAATAATAATGAAAACCTTTCCTAAAAATCATCCAAATGTTCATGAAGTTCTGGAGCACTCTGAAGGTACTGTAGACGAAAATGGCATCCACACGTTTCAATGTTGGAGACAATAGAAGGTTGTGATTCCTCCACAATCTCAAATTAAAACGGGTGAAAGATGAGACATTAAGGTGGCAGGGCCAGGTGGGAGGCCTATTCCAACCATTATAAATGGAAGAGCTTGTTTCCCCATCATGTCTGTGACGACAGCACATTGACTCACGGGCACATTCTGACAAAGGCCCTCCTCATACCAGATCCTGTAGTCGACGTAGTAATGGGACAACTTGCTGGAGCTAGGGGCCAAATTCACAAGGTTTTGGTCAACAAACCAGCGGCGCAGTTGAGCTGCTCAGTTGACGGGGTATTCACGTCAGTGTGGTTGCTGAAACGTATGCACACAGACAGACCTACGCACGCACGCATCCTCAAACTGAGGGCACTATACAATGTGTACTAATCATCAATAATCTGTCTGGCTTCTCTTTTCAATATTCCAGTGCCCTAGCTGAACGTTGCGTGTCAATCTGCCCATGCATGTTTGAGGTTGAGTGTGTGTGTGTGTGTGTGTGTGTGTGTGTGTGTGTGTGTGTGTGTGTGTGTGTGTGTGTGTGTGTGTGTGTGTGTGTGTGTGTGTGTGTGTGTGTGTGTGTGTGTGTGTGTGTGTGTGTGTGTGTGTCTGTCTGTGTTGGTGTTTGCTGTTGAACCAGCCCCTGTCTCCACAACAAAGGCCTATCTGTGTACACCCTGTCCTTTCATCCTGTCCGTCAGACGTTAGAGGGGGAGTCGTCAGCCGCCCTAGCGTGCCACGCCCAAAGACGCGCCATCAAACTGGCAGCGTTGCTCTGGTCTCTGAAACCCCTCCACCCCCCCCCCCCCTCCTACGTACCCTGCTGAGCGGGCTTAAAGAGCTCAAAGAGAATAGTAGAGTGATCACAGGTGCCTCTGTGGCGGTAATGAGTGGGAGAGTCTACCCCCTGATCCCAGGCCAGTCCTAATACTCAAGACCCTCCCAACCCCCTGCTACCCCAATCTCCCACCGCGGACACTGATGTCAGGCTGAATCCTAATCTTTTATTGGGTCCAGAGGATTGTTCTAATAGAGTTTGGGATAAGCCGCGCGGGGCTGCTAGATTATGGGGTGTTTTTTTTTCATTTTCTTGAGATAAAAACATTACATTGTGCCATTGGAAATGAAAGATTGCCTTGATTGCGTCAAAATTACCTAACTGATGAAAGAGAGTGATGATGCAACACAGGGTGTAGGATTCAGACCCTTGGCAGTACATAGGTCTGTGTCAGCTAGCGGAGCCAGCTGGCACACACAGGTGCTAGTCACATGGCTCTCGGGGAAGCTGTTAGGGGTTAATTGTCTTGCTCGGGGACACTTTGACACATGACGAGCCATAAGGGTCGAACCAGCAACCCTCCAATACCCTTGCAGCCTCTCTACACAGCTGTACAGTATATGCATTGTGCAATACAGCTGAAATGTTGATTCTAAATTTGACATATTCCCCCAAATCTGAAAAAGTTGGCACATCTAAAATGTGGAGGTCAAAATATCACATTTCACATATTTATTTGGCTCACATCACAGAGCAATTGTAACAGGTGTGATGGTATAATGGTATCTATGTAATGCCAGGGGTCTGAATCCTACACCCTTGCATCATCACTCTCTTTCCATCAACCCTTCAACTCACTCACCTTGGCTGGTAATCCAGCATAACAGTGTGTTGCAGGTTCGAGTCCCGATCCCGACGAATTTTACTGCGTGTCTTACCCCCATCTCTCTCCCTGTTTCCTGTCTACCTAATATACATCTATCAATAAAGGCAAAAGATATCTTAAAAAAGAAAAACTCACGTTTTACATTTGGAGCATTTGTGTGCGAGCGCGTGCGTGCGTGTGTGTGTGTGTGTGTGTGCACACACACGTGATTGTGAGCATGTGAGTGTGTGCATGCATGTGAGTGAGTGAGGACATAGGGGTGTGTTTTCTTACTTTATATATCAATGAAATGTATAGCACATTTATTATGTAAACGTGTTTACATGCACAACATTTGGAGCATATGTGTGTGCGTGTGTGTGTGCGCGCGTGTGTGCGTGTATGTGCACGCATGTGAGTGAGGGCATAGGGGTGTGCTTTTTTTGCTAAACAAAGCCAAGAGAGAGAGAGGTGGTGAATTACATCAGTGGTCGTGAGCTGCATTTGAACCTTTGACACTGGTACCAGCTCCCTCCCTGTGATCTAATTGTTAGCTCTAATGCATGGCACTTTGATATAGGTGATCACTGATTTCTGCCTTGATGCAGCCTGAGATGTTTAGCCCCAAAGGCACAGTGGGAACTCAGACAGCTAACAGACACAACATGTGTCAGGCAATAATCAACACCGTGTCCTGAGGCACCATAAATAGGGCTCATGAGATGTGCTCTGCACCGTATTCCCTTGTCCTGTCCTACAGCATTATTATTGAAATACATGTTTTGTACAGGAAATGAAAATAGCTTTTTATAAGAGGAAGGAGAGGCCAGGCCTGCACGCACCCACCCTGCACCTATCTCTTATCTGAAATCTGAATTCTTATCAACTGTTCAGAGAATCCGAGTTCTGTTGTTTAGCCTTGTTTAAATACTGTAACTCAAGCACTATTCATCATATGATGAATAGTAAAAACAAAAATCTAGAGAATCCAATGAAAAAAAAAATGTAATGCCCAAAATAGGGATGCCAGTTTGAAACGAGATATTCTGTCTTCCCAGGCTCAACGAGTGCCAAATACGAGAAAGACGAGATTTTGTGTTTTCAGTGGTTTTACGCTAGATGGCGCTCTTCGCTAACCTATGAGTCACCGTTTAACCCTCAGCCAAATATGGAAACAGGAAATCACGTGATCGCTAAATATCGCCTGCCATACATTCCCATGTTTAAGCATTTTCTGGAACGCTCATCCTGGATCGTTCCACTACTACGACCACCATTACATTTGAATCAAATAATGATTTACTTGTGGCAGTCAAAGAGTTTGTTATAATGCTGGATAACTAGATGGATAAGGCAGCAGGATGTTCTTTGCTATGCAATAGGCCTACAAATACAACTAACCCACATCACTGTGGGATCTATGATGATTATTTTGTCTAGAAAATCACAAAATCATTGTTTGGCACGAGCATCTGCTGCGGGTTGGTGGAGGACAAGCACTCGCAGGAGTGTGGAGGAGAGGCAGCAGGTGTGTGTGTGTGGGGGGGGCACTATAGAGCAGTGGTTCCCAAACTGTTTAGCTCCAAAAGAGACTTTTTATGTCTCCCTGTGACCCAAACCAGTGAAAGTAGCCCATCTAAAAGTTTGTTTAGATTTCGATGTTCAAATTGAAAACATTGTAGGAATATTTACTGCGATGCAAAATGGCTCTCGACCCACTGTTTGCGAAACACTGCACTAGAGGTATATAGCAGTTTAAGAAGGAAGACTTTCACCTTCACTGCAGCCTCAGACATCCCCAGACTAGGGAATGTGCATCTGTTTTCACAACAAACTTACATATTTCACGTTGAAACACCCTTCTGGAGGTGAACAACCCCCCCCCCCAGCGGTAGCTAGCCAGGCAAAGTCAAGCACAATGACAGATGTGTTTTCTGAACACAGCGACCAGCTGCACAAGTTGTGACATAACAGCTCCCGAACCTTCCGTTTTATCTCAATCTCTAGACTGCGTGACTCCAGCTCCTCAGCATGCAATATCAACAGTTTACTTTATTGACTCTGCTGTGAGTGACGCGCCAAAGACCTTGAGGAGACGTTGTGGTCATGGCAGGCTGCCTGGTGGTTTGGGCGGTGCACCGTGTCCTCCTGCCGCCCTGCCAGTGGAGGAAGGGGGGGGGGGGGGGGGGGGGGCAGGTGAGGGGGAGCCCTGAGAAGTGTAAGTGATCCGGGGCTCACGGGGGGGCAAGAGGACGAAGAGGTGGGCTTCATGCTGACACAGCAGCTGTTAACGAGGGGGAACGTCAGTCCCTCATTCCCATGCTAAAGGAGGACAAGGCACAGCTGGGGGGGGCCAGGGGACCTCTTCCAGCTGCACCTGTGGCCTGAGACATTTGTCAAGTGATTTGTGGGAAGTGGTATACTACTACTGAAGTAGGAGGCAGGGGGAGGGGCAGGTACACATGACCACACATACAAGTATTGTACTGTTCAAACTTCAATCCTCTCCCTCAAGTCTGCCACACCTGTGTGGCCATGACGAATCCTACGCTTCCCCTATCGAAGCGATTTGAGAGTAGTACTACTTCCACCCTCCTTGTGTGTATTCATTGCTGGAGTCAGCGGTGAAGTTAAGTGTGACAGGTGGCATGACCTCTGGGTTACATCCCGGCTGGCTTGTCAACAGCCGGTGTTTAGCAGCATTCAGCTGGACAGGACTTCTTGGCAACTTCTTCGTTTTGGCCACTGAATTCATGGCCTCTATTCTGTTTAGATTCCACGATGCCGTTACGAACACGGTGAAGGTTTTGTGTTGTTGTCATCAACGCTCAGTCCCTTCCACATTGTAAGCAGACACACAATGCCTTGAACAACCCCTAAACTGATTAGATTGTTTGCGAGAGGAACTGACACTGGAGGTCTTCCTCTTAACACAATTCAGCATTATCTCCTCACTCACAAGCTGCCACACAACAAAGAGCCTTGTGCACCTGACACCGTACCGATTGCTGTGACAGTGGAGCGCTGTTAAAAGCACAGGTTTAAGCACCCAGAGCACTTAAAGACAGAGGTATTATTAGTATTATTAAACGAAAATTGTTAATACAACGTAACTAGCACAACTGTGGTGGTTTTCCTGCTCTTCTACTGAGACATTTAGATCTTGTGGTCAGGTAGGACCACTACTGGTTGACAAGAGGTATTGCCTTTCCTTACAGGCTCTCCGTTAGCTCAACAGTTAAAGGTTTGGCAATCACACGGTTCAAAATCTGATTAGAGCATCAAAGTTGTGCTTTGTGGCTATATCCATTATATGTCATTACAGACTAAAAAGTATAATTTTATTTTATAAAAATGCAGAAAATCTACAAACTTGTCCATCTGCTATTTTCGCCATGGGACGTCATCGTATAATGAAGTGTAAAATAGGGCTTTAGTGCTTAATGAAGCACACAGGCACTATGCACCAACAACAGATGCTGCATTCAAAGCAGAGATGCTCTGACCTGGATTTCTGGGCCTGATACTGAATGCTGATCTCATGTAATGTAAGCAGTATATGCAGATACCAACCCAGTCAGCATGGTAGATTCAATGAGCTTTGAAACATCCTGCAGCAATCACTCTAACATGGGACTACGTGTGAAGTGGAAACATGAACTACTTGTATAATTTTGGCCAATCTTACAGAATCACTAAATATTTGCGTATGGTCAGCAAGCAGTACCTGCCTACAATCATAATGTTTTCATTCTGAATTAGGGTCGGTGATCTTTTAACAGCTTCTAATATATAGGGAGGAGGTGGGGGATGTAAGGACCTGATATTTAAGCATCTATTTATCCCCCTCCCTTTGAAGCATCAAGTTCAAAGATCTGAGCCAATCTTGCCTTGATCTGTGAGCTGAGACGACCCAAAGCATTACCAAAGCAAACCTCAACACACAGCAGAGGCCACAGCTTTGTTGGTGGTTTTGCAAGAAAGCACTCAAGTATTATTAACCACTTAAAACCCAGTATACTTCAGTTGACCAGGGTCCCCCAGGGGGAACTATACTTAATCCTTCCTTTTCTCCCCACCAAATATCCGATCTGCAAGCTCATACAACACAAGTTTGTAGATCTGCTATTTGTGCATAATGTTTACCTATGACGCTAAGGTTCATGTGGTTAACAGGAATCATATAGAGGTAGGCCGACAGCATGTACACATTCTTTTGATCCCCCTCACCCCCCCTAATGCCCCTGTCTGACTTTCCTAATCAAGTCAAAGCCTTGTTTCCAGTGTGATGAAACGCTCATTGCATGTCTGGGGCCTTTTTCTAATCAAATTCAAGTTATTCAATTAGGATTCCTTCCAAAGCAGTCTCTCTGATGTGCAAAACACACACTTCTCCCAGAGGCTGCGGACGGAGCGCATAATCCCCCTTCGATCCGTGTGGTTTTTGAAAATGTGCACACTTATACAATAATCAAAAGTTTTGGGCTACATTACAGCGGAGCAACATGCAGCGCTGGCTTATCCAAACTAACACCATGGTTAGGACGGGAAAAAAGGATTGCTAAGTGTGGGTCCAGAAATGTGGGCAGAGTGTCAGATGCATGTGTGAAGCCCTGCCAGTTAATACGTCCAGGCTCTTTGGTAGCACCAGATGATGTCCCGCTGCACTGTGACTGAAACCCGGCCAGACAGCAAGCTGAAAAACCATTGATATGTCATGGCCAAAACAATGGCAACATTATACCACAATAGCACGCCGTTTTTGTACTGTCTGTGTAAATCAAGTATTTTAGTGTGTGGTCCAGTCAGTCTATTGTGCACAATGGAAATGAGGGGGAGGGGCTGATTGCTTTTCTATTACTACAGTACAAATGGACATTTTGGAGTTCCATGGTTAACCCATTTTTGACCTGAGATCAGATTCTAAAAATGGGTTAACTGTAGCGTGACATCGTATTTATACCGATTAACATTGCAGAGCACATCATGAGCCTTGAACACAGTAACTACAGACGCCAGTACTTGAAACGCAGTAAACGAAGCCAACCGTCTCATTGCAGACAGACCCTACAAGGTGAACAGCGTCGAAATAAAGTTAAACAGTCATCTGTCTTCCCTTTTCCTGCAATTGGGTGTGATTATACTTCCAAGACTTGGTGATTGCTTTGCTACTCAACAAAACAACGCAATTGCTATGTACTCTGAATAGATAGCCGTGAGAGAATAGATCCACTGCAAACAGTGATACACAAGGTTCAGTACGATAAGTCACCAGTGTATTCACACTGGAGATTTTTCAGTGTAACCAGAAAATCCCGACCACTGCTATGCCTTATATGGAAACATACAATTTGCAAGCCAAAAAACAAATGTGCCAAAAAAAATAGCAAGAACTAACTACCGGTAATGTCTGCTTGCATTATAAGTAAGACATTAACCTGTGTGTGCCATCACCATGTGTGTGTGTGTGTGCTCCCTATGAGGAGCACCGACATGCTTACTGTGGCTTGTGGATATGAGCGTTCCTGCTTTCCGCTGGGTGGCAGATGCCCACGCGGCTGGGGGTGGAGGTTACCCCACTGTGCTGTGACTCCTCCAGCCCTGCAGGAGGCCCTGCAGGCTCAGGGCCTACTGAACACACACGTCTGCTGGCGCAACAACCAGGTTCATGGATATTTTAGGGACCTGGCTTCCATGATGAACCCGTTGCACTCCTGCTTTGCAAGTAAACCACTTAGTTGACCATCTTGTTTCACTGTGTCATCAGTCTCTCTCAAGGCAGATACCTATTACCCAATATTTGAATGGTATAGTCTGCAACTCGACGATCTGCCTTGTAAGTTATGACAATAAGCTCTCATCTTGTCAATTCTGTTCGAATAAATATAGAATTTTCTGCTTTCTTGAACTCTCTGCTCAGCAACAAGCTTTGGTTTTCCAGTAAGACTATTTTTATTATTCAACTGCAAAACTTTTTCCAGCATTTCGGATGTACATATTATTTGGCGGGAGCATTTGAAAATTGTGTGAGCCAACAGGTCCGTCTTGAGAGACTACTTCGTCGCTTGCCGTCATACACGGCTTATGGAGAAAGAGAAGCAAGCAGCTGGTGATGGAGTAGCACTACAGGAGGCATCAATTATTCAGAGGGACTTGGGATGGGGTCTGTTCTTGCACAAACACTAGGTTCATATTTACTGTACATACTGTAAGTACAAGGCAGATTATAAGTAACCATATGGGACTAATCCCCCGTCCACATTGTTCTTACAGCTTAGGGAGCTCATTGGCATTGTCTCAACTGCCTGGATTCTAAATGTCAGGGAATTAATTATTACTAAAAAAAAAGCAGAATTAGCAAGCAATTGAATAAATACATTTGTGTCCAGTGTGTGTGTGTGTGTGTGTGTGTGTGTGTGTGTGTGTGTGTGTGTGTGTGTGTGTGTGTGTGTGTGTGTGTGTGTGTGTGTGTGCATGCGTGCGTGTAGTGTACGTGTGCGTGCGTGCGTGCATGCGTGTGTGTGTGTACAGTGCATGGAAAATACAAGTTGAAATCAGCCTGCGTCATCTGACCAGCATCAATACCTAAAACTAATCGTGGATGCAAAAGCCTTTCAGATCTTCCACGGCCTGTCCAACAAACAGTCCCATTGTGAATACACCAGGGACACAACTTGTGACTCCCTAATGGCGTACCTGATTGGTAACGCCTAATAATGACAATTTCAATTCATTAAAGGTCCAAGGAGCATTCAGTGATTTGGAAAACCCCTCGGTCCGCCCCGGTAACAAGATATGCACTACAGTGGGGGGGACACGTGACAGGCCAACAGCAGACACACCAAGGCCCGCCCCCGCTCGATCATGATTGGCGGAAGGCCCCTCACTAAGTATCCTGATTGGATGAAGGCTGGGCCACCTAGCCAAAAACAAAAAATTAAGGTTTTTTGACCCCAGGGGTTAACTGGGGCCAGGGAGGAACTCCTTATATGGTCAGCACACTCTATAGTAGGGAGGATTATCACAACAAAACAAAAAATAAGTGATATTTGAATTAAGTGAAATCACTGAATATTCTGAAGTGAACCCAAGACGTAAATGCAGAGGTTCAGCAGGAACAACTCTGTAATGTTCCTGAGATTCAGCAAGCAAAAAGAAGAAAAACTATTCAAATCTGACTTTTTCTTGTGACATGATGTTTTTTTTAAACTAGTTGTCTCCACCAGGCCGAAGGCATGGGGGGAGAGTATGTTTTGCACTCCGTCCGTCCGTCCGTGTGTCCGTCCGTGTGTGTGTGTGTGTGTGTGTGTGTGTCCGTGAGCAGCTAATCTCGGCCACCGTTAACCCGGTCGATGCCAAATTTTGCACACACTCCCTGGATGCCAACGATGAACCTCTGCCCCAAACTTTCCAGAACGGCCTGTTATAGCGCCACCAGGAGGCCGCTTTGTGCAAAACAAGTTTTTGCACAGTACACCTACAGATTTTGTCCAAACATCAAACAAATTGGTACACAGTCTCTCTAGAGCCATTCAACGAAACCGGTCTTTCAGATTTCTCAGACTCCATCCTGATTGGTTAAGATTGGCTTCCAAAGTTCACAGGAGTGCTCAGTTTCAAACAGATGTCCTACATTCCTATCCTGGTGGAGACCTGTGCCCAGAAGGGCACTTTTTCTAGTTTCAACCTGGGATTCCTTTATCTTGGGCATGACATAATAGGCTAAAATGTAAAAAAAAATCTTTATTTTTAAAAGAGTAGTTCACCCAAAAAAACAATCTTATTTTCTATAAATTACACACCCCTTGAAGCTTTGAATTCATGCATTTTTTAATTATTATTTTTTCATTCCTAAGCCAAACATTTTATGACAAGTCTTCATTGAACTCTGCAGGTCATCACATTATTGGCTTAGGAATGCAACAAAAACAAACACAACATCTCCATGAATTCAAGGCTTCAAGGGGTGTGTAATAGATATAAAATAAGTAATTTGTTTTGGGTGAACTACTTTGAATTGTTGAAATAGCTCAGAGGCTTGTAGAACAGTTATTTTCACAGCGTGACACCATCATACGACAAAGTATAAAATAGGGCTTAAGTGGTTATGAATAATTAAATTATTACGTTTCGGTATTGGTTTGGTGATGTTAAGGTTATGGTTGTGGTAAAGATCTGTGGAGGACGTTCACAGCACCTGAAAATCCAGCCTCTTTCTCTATGGATGTGTATGCTGTATTTGTGTGAGCTGTGATTTATGATGGGAGGGACTGAGCTCTATGAACACAGTTTAATAAAAGAGAAGGTGCACACTTTCAACTAGCTGACATGAAAAGAGCCCAGCATTTCAAATGGCTCTGCATCTCAAACAGCGAGGGTCTTCAATTTGGCAGCATTTCAGCTAAGTCTGACAAGATTTGTTAGTGTCTCTGAATCCAAAGACTTATTGTGAGTGAATTTATAACCTGCCCTTGGTGTGGAGGGATGAAACCTTGGCACCAAAACATCATCAATCTAAACCTAAAAAGGCCACAATCAAGATTTTCAGCATTACGTATATCTGTATAAAGTAGGCCTATTTATTGTAGGATTAATGTTCAGCTGTCATAACGTGTGTGTGTGTGTGTGTGTGTGTGTGTGTGTGTGTGTGTGTGTGTGTGTGTGTGTGTGTGTGTGTGTGTGTGTGTGTGTGTGTGTGTGTGTGTGTGTGTGTGTGTGTGTGTGTGCATGCGTGTGTGCGTGCTCTAAAACACCACCAACATTGTTCCTAAATTGTCCAGTGATGTCATTGAATGTGAAAACAGCAACCACATGCTGCTTGAAATTCATCATGGGTATTATTGAAGAAGAAAGTCTCTGTCAATATGGATGTAAGTATCGTAAATATTATTGTTTCTACAGACTACATGACAATGAACTTAAATTCACATCAACAGAGTGAGTGGCCCATTAAAATAAATTTATGTTTTGACGAAAAAGTGTAAGTTAAGCCTTGACCAGCATGCCAAGAGGAGTAGAAAAAGACATCTGTTGTGTGACTATGAGGGGAATAATTCACATCTAATAGCTGCTTTCGCTGAGGGCATTGACATTAGTTCGTGCCTGGACAGAGACAACACAGAGAAAGAGATGTTTTGGAGGGATGACATTTCTCTGAGGAGGGGAGCAGAGTTGAGAGGTTACATACCTAAACCATAAATATCATAACCACTACAAGAGTCTCCACTTAAAGACAGCACAATGCTGAGAAGGCAATTATGTCAGCAAAGACACATGGCTTAGAACAGGGTTATTTCATAGTCCCAATCTCAATACTATAGTCATAGTGCCTTGTTCAAGATATGAAAAGCCATCGTGTTGATGTCCAGTAGTCTACACAGTGCTACACAGTATTTCCACTGTACAGTCATTTACTGTACACGAAAAAGGTGTAACCTGGAGATAAAAGGTTATTTTTGCAGACCAGTGCTACATACTGCATAGTGCAAGTGCATACATCCTCCTTCTGTTAAATATGAAACAGGATTGGCATGAGATTGTGATCCAATGTCTTGGTCACCTCCGTGTCCCTTATGTTCGTCTGGGAGGGATGACACATACATGAATCCTGGAAGACAGCTGGGATCTAGAGAGCACGCACAAGGAGCTTCTTTCTTAGGCCAACTAAGAGGAGTAAACAGATTCTCCATGTTGGCTGTTTATAGCTCTTAATGTAAAACACAAGCCAACGCTAGTGCCAAATGAAAACTAAAACACATGACAGACGACGTTGTTTGCGTCTGGAGCTGCCTGGCGTATAGAGCCATCGTAGGCAGACAGTGTTTGTGATACCTAAACAAGACTCTGGTACATATTTGGAAGATGTGATGTCTGTTTACTTTTGGCTTGCATTAAAGCAAGTGATACTGTTTTTGGTTATGAGATGAGGAAGTTAAACGAGCATATCCATTACCTGAAACTCTGTCTTTCAACCATCTCCATTCATTTAAACAGAATGAACAATATGCTCCAAAAAATATTGGAAATGTTTATATAAAACATTGCAACATTAAAATATCATGCCACTATCACGCACAGCCAGCTGAGCAAAGAAATTGTACCACAAACAGTGAGTCTACAGATATAATGTTTGTGTCAAATGTGCCACAACTCTTGTGACATGTAAGCACTGTTTCTGTGATTGATTGCAGTTGTTCAAGTGCCTGCTGGGCAGATTCCAACCGTGTAAATCTAAGCCGCAGAAGTCTCACATTACAGCACTTCTTTGACAGGCTTTTAAAAAGTTCACTGGATGTGGCTAGTGGTCCAACACGTACAGATCCCTTAATGTGATGTCCACATCATCCCAAAAAGCCTGTCTCTCTTTGATCAGCATCATATTTCCAGTTAAAGAGATCGAGGTGAAGATTTAGAAGCAAGCATACAGAAGAAATAAACAAAAAGACAACCAAATCTTTTTTGAGCAGCCAAGTAGCAAAAGCAAATGAGTTATTTGGTGAAACTGAAGAGGAACTCCCCCAGAGCTCTTTTGCAACCAAATGTGTTCTGTAAAAGCTAATGTTATGTTCTGTCACACTGGTGCAAAATGTATAATGCAAAGACCACCAATAGGGGGAGACGCAACCAACTAAAGGATGTGTGATGGGGAATCGATTACTTTGTTTACCCTGCTGTTTTTTCCCCCAATCCCCTCTCTTCTTTTTTCCTTATCCTCTTTGACTGCACAATTCAGTAATTAAAGGACCACTTCATATAATTGGTCCTCACTAATGTTCATGATAAAACACCACCATTTTTTTCTAATCTGTCTGTGTCTCATAGGACACCAGTGACACTGGTGGACGGGTTTATGAACTGCCCACAGCCCTCCTATGAGACACAGACTGAGTAGAATTTTTTTGGGGGGGTATTTTGAAAAGTTGAAAAGTGGTCATTTAAGAAGCAATTATTTCTTGAGAAAGTCAAGTGCACAGTGACCGCAATTCACCATTCAAAAATTACAACAAGCACTGCCTAACCTAGCATGGGGTGCGTAGCGTTAGTCCGGTGTCCCAATAAGCCAACACCCATAAATTCGACTACCCAATATTCCTATTTCCTAACTAACCCTTAACCTGACTCTGCCAGATTGAGGCAGTATTGAGTTCACCACTTGCCTCCTCCTACCTTCTCTTCATCGTTTCTGCCCGAGAGAGACCAGATTGAAGCAGGAGGAGGAACTCACTGCAGCCACCAGCTGGCGGAGTCAGGTTAACAAACCCTATCCCCAAACCCTAACCGCATGCAGAGGCCACGGGTGAGTCTTAACCGGCCACGTAGTCGGATTAACCGGATGTCAGACTAACGCATGCCCCCCACTAGCATTAAACATGCTGCAGCATGGAAGATACAAGGAAAGACGTTTTATTGTTGAGGGATTCCTGTGGGAACTATGCACAAAAACAGATTTCGCACAATTTGTGTTACTTCTGTAAACGTGTGACAATAAAGCTGATTCTGATTCAGTTGCCTGTGTTGTTTTGATGTTGTCAGTTCAGCCGATTCACAATTCAATTTACACTTTTTACACTGCTTATCTACAACAATTGAAGATGATAATGACGGTGATAATGATTAATACAAGTCCGTAAAGGGTGTTGGGGTGTTCCTGATGTTTCATGGTATTGGTACCGTTGTTTGTGGGCAGAAACAAAATCACAAACAGTGGACATCTCTGGAAATGGAAGTGGAAAAACTAATCATATAAAAACAAAAAATAGCACATGCAAACTCTAGTCTTGATGCACATGTGGACATAACTCACCTTTTCATTATCTGACCAAAATTTTATTATCTGTCCAAAATGGCCAGATAATAAAGTTTGCATCTAGAGCTAGAGTATGTGGTTTCTGTTTTTCTGTTTTATGGTATCTCAACAGTTCTGGGAACTGATTAGGCTAACAGCTTCCTGTAACTTAGATGAGATTTACAGTAGCATCTAGGACTAATGACCGGACCTGATGTTTGTCCTTGGGAGCTGAACGCTACTCTGATTCACACTGTTCACTCCCTGACTCCTGAGACATGGACTGCAGAGATATAACCACACGTTTTGCTTTTAGCTCACACACAAAATAAATATTAAACATTATTATTGATCAGATCGAGACTTTGGTGTATTCCTGGATCCATTGCATCACGTTGAAGCATCTCTGAGTCCAGCTCATGACTTGTGTTACAATCCCTCCCTCTCTCTCTACCCTTAATTTCCTGTCAATGCGTTGCATGTTCATATAAAACCATACAAAAACTAGAAAGAGGCAATTCTGGGAAATTGCAAAGTGTGGTTGCCCACATCGCACCCGTCAAAAATGGAATTGCTTTTGGCTCTGCGTTGATTAAGCCACCCTCGACATGTGATTCAGATTTGGGATGGATCGGACATTCCGTGCGTGAATTGTGGAGTGTTTTGTAAAATAGGCCCCTCCCACTAACTTCGGAAGACGATTACGGCCGAACGATACAGAAGATCTAAATTAATCGGATAGGTCCGGAGATCATGTGTACCGATTTTTGTGAGATTTGGACAAAATCTGTAGGAGGAGGAGCAAAAAGTGTGTTTTGAACAAAATTCAAAATGGCGGGAAATCTATCTAGACGCAAATGGGCGGGGCCTATATGGGGAGATGCGTCATGACCCAAGGAATCCAGGGAATTTTTTTTTTTTTTTTACGACCTACGGTTCAAGAGTTATACCCCAAAAGGTCAAGTTGGCTGTTATAGCGCCACCATGAGGCCGACCGATATACATCTAAGGTAATTAATTTTAGTAATTATTATGAATCTCTCCTCCAAGTCTTGTAAGTATAGCCCTTACGGTCTCAGAGAAAAAAATACTTGAAAGTGAGTTTTTGCATTTTCCCATTCATGTCTATGGGGAAATTTAATGCACTAATTAATTCATATTAATTAAACTATCCAACAAATGTCTTATCCCAATACACACACACGATTCCCGATGTAGCCCGTCGTTTTGACATATGGCTCGAGTGCATGCGACAAAAACTGTGGGAGGTATAATGCGGCAAAATAAAGTTTATCTATAATAAAAACATAAATAACAATAATAATAAAAGGTCACAAAAGCAATAGTATGGTTGCCCTCAGGGCAACCACACTAACTAAGAAAAAAAGAATAAGAAAAAAAGAAATGGTTGTCTGAAAATATTTCAGAGAACTTCCAACAGTAGTGGTGATTTATTGCATCCAAATGTAAGTAAATTAAAGTCAGTACTCTTACACCTTTAAAAAAAAATATATATATATATATATATATATATATATATTTAAATATTTGTAAATTATTTAATAAAGAACAACAGATCTAGATCACAGAGCATTGCATTGCGACGTGTTGTGAGCCCAGCCAGCCAGCCACCCACCCACCCACACACACCCCTGTAAGGGAGTGGTTGCACCACTCAAAAAGTCAACTATTTGCTTCTGAGATAAGTAAAGTACTTGAGTAAATGTGACTTCCCCCCACTAACTATCAATATTATGTGATCAACAGGCAGTTCCTCCTGCTATGCGGTACCCTTGAGAGGTGCTGAAACTAAAAGGCTTGTCCCATGGGGCGCTGGGCCAACACTGCTACATAAACAAAGGCTCTGGCAGAGGATATAAAAAGAGAATTTAATGTTCAACCTCCATCATCATGGCAGTCGTTGACAGCCTCCAGGGCTGCCATGGCTGTGGACAATACACTGTATTTCTGCTGTCAGCCTTTAAAATGGTATTATGGTGCATTTATCCAAGGCGCTTTACATAGATTGTGCATTACATTCACCCATTCACGCACACATTCATACACCGATTGTGGCGGAAGCCATGCAAGCCTGCAAGGTATCAAGCAGCACATCGGGAGCAATTGAGCAAGTGTCTTGCCCAAGAACACTTCTACATGTAGACAGGAGGAGCCGGGATTCGAACCGCCGACCCATGGATCATTGGACGGCCTGCTCTACCTCTTGAGCCACAGTCGCCCCACAGCCTTTAATAGGCTGACAGGCTTTGGCCTAGGCTAGGGCCGATTTTCAGTAACATGTAGAATCACAACAATATTTTTGGAATATTCCTGAAGTAGCATAATACCCCCAATCCAAATCCAATGCAGGTTATATTTCTTAAACCCTGGAGATGATATTGCAATATTTTGGTGGGACAGAAATGTGCTATTAGAATTTTGGATTTCATCCAAGATGGGCAGAATAGCAATTACTCCAGTTTGGATGGATATCTGACAAACGTCTCCTTACACAAGGCCTCTTCCCCTCCCTGCTGCTCAGACTCCAGGATTAACCACATTTAAAAGTTATTTCTGAAAGGCACTGTATGCTGATTATGTGCTACTCAAATATTTGGCAAAGATGGACCAGTAATCAAATGCTTCTGGTCTGAAACAAAGACAGAAACGTAGATATATATTTTACACAACAACACTACCAGCTTTTCAACCATGCTGTTAGAGACATTCAATATACAGTAGATACTTTACAGTCTGTCTGGCTTTCATTACTAGATAGTCCAGCATAAATGTCTTCACCAGCAGTGCTCTTCCCAGCCACACTGACCCAACTAAAGCAGTCCAGTGAGTGAATGCTCCTTTTTAAGGCAACACTGTACAATAATGACTTACAGTATATTCCATTTTGGGAGTTCCTGACCTAAGAACCTGAGTTAATATCTTGACTGCATTAGCACCTACTGTCACATGTAGGTTTAATTTGCTGAGGGGTATGGACGGGTGCCCTTGCTTTTGATATCACCCTCTCTAGTCATTAACTTGTATCGCCGGTGGGGATACAAGATTGTATTCGTGCTTCTAAAGACTGAATTAAATACTCTACATGCATTTCCTTTTGAGAAATGTTTGATAAGTTTGAATCAATGTAACTGTGGCACCTCACGTTTTGTATCCATTCTGGAACTAAATCTCAACTCCACTGCTGCGTAATTTGCCTTCCATAGATGTGCTTGCTGCAGTGGACACATTATCTCACAGTGAAGCCTCTCATCACCCCAGCATTCCATGTATTACTACACTATGCCTGGAACCCAGTGGACCTCAGTTGGATGCCGATGAAGATTTATTTCATATCATAACTCATGAGCAGAAGAGTCCACTATGCGCGCACACGTGCACGCGCGCACACACACACACACACACACACACGCACACGCACACGCACACACACACACACACACACACACACACACACACACACACACACACACACACACACACACACACACACACACACACACACACACACACACAGACAGAGCCAGAACACAACTGATGTTAATGGCATGGCCCATTAGTGAGTGAAGTACGTCAAATACAGAGGAAGGCTTTTCTTAAACCCCGGGGCCACCATGCATATTCATGTACATATGTGGAGCCTACTATGCAGCAGCAGAATCATCCTAGATTCATCCTGGACTCATGATAATTAGACTAGATGTTAATGTATGGGATTGCTGCCGAACGTGACATGTGGTTGGCACTGTGCCAGGTGCAGAATAAAATGCATTTCCATACACCCCTATGATCAGAAGGAATCATGTATACTGGGATATAAAGTTGAACACCAAGCAAAAATACAATATCACTGTCAGATAATTTAATAGTTTAACAGATTCCAATAGCCGAGTGATTAGGGACCAGGTTGCATACCACATGGGCTGAAAACTAGGTATACGCAAATAACTGCTTTTAATATTTAATATCATATTGTCTATGTCCCTCAAAGTTATTTTTAATGATTTGAGCCTCAATCACCACTCTGATATAACCTTGTCATTTATTTCTGGACTTTGAAAGCAGTTTTAGCTGCAGTACCACAATGTCCTGAGATGGTGGGGGGTGCTGATATGCAGATTATTTATTATTTGAGTCATTATAATACTGATGCTAGATAAAACCAGGCTTGTTTCCATTCCATGCCAGCTTGGAAAATCAACAATGGTGGACATTGTAAACAAAGTGGAAATGCAAATTTGGAACTGAAGACTGAAGAAGAGGAGGAATTATACAAAGTAGGGTGACATTGATGACATCACGATGAGGACAAAATCAGTTGAGCTGTTCCTGAGAGCAATTTCCATTAAAGCACCAGTATGATATGAAAGCCTGATTGTTCAAAATTGGTTATTTGTGGGGATAGAAAACACATATGGGAGCCCCAAAAACACAAAATAAATGGAAAAAGTTGAATTTTATGTCCTTTAATGAACTGGTGGGGGTGGCCACATAAAAACATAATTTTAACACTTTCTGTACACTTTTTTGAAAATAATCTTCCTCTTATATTAGTATAAATGGTAATTGGTGCATTTAAATAGCGCCAATGCACAAAAACAAACTTCACCCACTCTTTTACTTTGTAATTCTGTGATGTGACAATTAAGCTGATTCTGATTCTCAAATGCCTGACAGTGAGTCCCCGGTTTGATTCCTGGCCAGCTGGACCATTTGCTGCAGATTTGTCCACTGCACCTATCAAATAGTCTCAGAGAAAGCCCCAAAGTATAACTTGTAAAAGCTTAGGCCTACAATCGGTAGTTGGTAAGGGCTGACACTTCAGGTTTACTAGTCTGAGCAAGCATGTTGAGTGGGACTCAAAGTTTAGCTTGGCTGGCATTATTGAAAAGCATGCAGAAAACTTGGACTCGGCTAAATGCTTATTTGACATATTGTCTCTGGAGAACATGAAGACTAAACGCCAAGCCTGGTTTATGTTCACATATTAAAATATCCTTGTCCATACTTATATTAAAACCTGCAACAGCTGAGGCAAATATTGGCCTCAGTTTGAATGTCAAGTCTTCTCATTTCAGTTGGCAATTAATGTAAGGGTAACTTCTTCTTCTTTTTTTTTTTTATAGCCAAATCGAAAGGTGACAGCAAGCCACCAGTAACCCCAGAGAACAAAAGTAAGAAGACGACTTGACATTCCTGGAGACAAAGACATGGTCTGAGGGGATGTACGGAGATAACATGACTAAGAGACGCTGGCATTACATTGTTCTCTGAAGAAACATTATCATATCAATTACCAAAGTTCACAACGTAAAGACAGAAATATAGCCTCCAACTAATGACATAATGCTGGGGTCAAATTTCACAAACCCCACCACGCTTTAGGCATTTAATGCTGAGTGTTTCTCTTACACTAGGAATGTTTTCTCAACTTACCTCACCATGTGAGTAACTACAAACTCATTACCACTGTATTATGTAGTCTTTTCTTTTTTTTGGCAAAAGGTTAACGACAGAATGGAGAGATCACAACGTTTTAGAAATCCATAAAAATAAACTTCCCAGCAACTCTTGAAATTGGCTGGCAGTGGTCTATGCTAATGCATCTACTTAATATATTCTCACACGTTTTTACATTATTCATTTTTGTTTCACTTTCAGCTGCTTCCAAAATGTCCATACCAGCTTTATTAGCATGTTTCCCTTGATTTCAGGCTTCTGTAAAAAATAGTCTGTATGTGGAAAAACAGAGGCTATTTATTGGATACTATACAGAGTAGCATCATGCTGTTGGAGAATTGGAGTTGCTTTTCTTGTATTAATGTTGACTAGATATGGAATATAAATGTGTTCTGTTTTCATTCTACCCCAGGATCCCATGTTCTCCACCTGAGAGAGGGCTGGAGCAATTCTAACTGGTATGTAGAGCTTGATGTTCTAACAATTTGATAGTTTTACTTTGCAGTGCCAAGTTTTACTTTACTGTACTTGCCAGCGTCTGATAAAGCTGACCTTAATTAGGAACCTTGTGGATCCTTTCAGCACAGAGGTTGTAGGGAGTGAAAACAGCCAGGCATGGCGAGCTCCTTCAGCCAGGCATGCGAGCTCCTTCATTCTGTATTGAGTTACTGAATTATCGTTGTCGAACTTGTCGAGCGGAAAACCTTGTACTAAAGAGTTACTTTTCAGGAAATTGTGTTTTAAATGTATCCAATGTAGTTACTGTATAATTTAGTCATAAGCTCAATACTTCATTGGTGAAATATGTATAAAAAACCCACTTCAGACTTAACCATTTCAAACCTGGTCATGTCATTCGGTGAAAAGTTAAACACACTCACTTCACACCCGTGTGAAGTGAGTGGCTCATCATACATCCTCTCATTCCGGCCAATCACAATTTACGTCCTCACCTTCGTCTTCAATGTTTGTATTTACACAATGTTAGCGTTTACACAAACCCTCAAAGCTGGACATAGGAGGCCCTCAAAAAGATCTACAATCACAACCTACTATTTTTGCTACACTTTTGCACGACACGACTAAATAACTAAATAATAAATAAAACATTTAGATAAATGAAATATGGAGAGAATTTTTTTCTGCCCAACAGCGACGATAAATAAACACAGGCAACGATCCAAAAGATACCTCCCTGAACTTCTAGACTGACCCCTTTAACTGCATATATTATTACTGCATTACTTACTGCTCTCTCTTAATCAATACACTTGACACAAAAGAACCGTAGTATATCATCCTCAGGCTCTCCCAGCAGGAAAAAACAAACAGGGTTGAGGGAGAGGTGTGTGGGGAGTCGGGCTCAGCGGGTGGGGGCAAGGCCGAAGGGGTAAAAGATTGAGAGAAGATTGAGAAGGAGGGGTAAGACATCGTTGTGGTGTACGATTTCTGTGTAACTTGAGCTTTGCACAACGAAATCCCCTGCTTCCCCCAAATCTGCCCGCTCTTATGAATTGGGGAGCCAGGTGTGTGCAGCTGCCGGTGTTTGCAGACAAAGAGCGAGAGAATCGGAGAAAGGAAAGGAAAGGGGGGGAGGGATGGGGGGGTATCTTCTGAAAAGAAAAAAAAAAGCGACATCAGAGAGGTTTTTTTGCGGGTCCCTCTGGCATTGGCAGGATTTGTGCCAAGGCTCGGATCCTGGCCCGAGAGAGTGTGCCATGTGTCCCACAGATGGGAGGAGAGCTCAAAATATGACGGGACATCAAGTAGTACAGATGGCCAACTCCACCTATGATCTGTTGAGACTCTAAAATGATATGTAAATGACAGCATGCCAATGGCAGCTCCAACCGTAATGAAGGCTATGCATTGTGTCGCGTATACAAAAAATATAAACCGACAAACATTTATTTTACGACTTGTGGTGGGCTTAATGATTCACACGGGACGGTTGGTAAAGAATACCCGATTAGCACACAATGGATGTTCATATAAAGAAGGTTGGCATAATTGGCATACATTTGGCGAAAATAAACAAACATGCATACAGTATAGCCGATCTACAAGCTCACAACGCATCACAACGAGATGCATTGTGAGCTTGTAGATCAGAGCTCTACTTTTTTTTGGGGGGGGGAGAGTTTTGGTCTAGAGGGGAAAAAAGAGGGGACCAAGGATAGACCCCTGGGGAGCCTATATCAGTGGATGAAGTCATCAGCCTGCTCCACAGATAGTAGGAAGCGAGAGAGTTGTGGCAAGCAAAAATGAGAAAACCTCTGGTAGGATCTGATCCAAGGCCATTAGGGCTACTGTGGTTCTGAGGGTGAGACAGATAGTGTAACCACCACACCACAATAGGCATGCAAGTAGACCTAGCTGGTATCAAAACAACAGTCATAATTATTTTTTAATACAACGCTAACTTCCCACTTGTGGCTTCTGCAGTGAATTATACACATTCTAGCAGTTGAATTATTCACATTGAAAACTGATAGTGTCCAAAGCAAAACTAATTGTAAGAATCCATCCAAAGCCAGCAAGAATTTGAAAAACTTTTGTTGTGTGTGAAAAGATTCTAACTTGGCACCAAAATGCACTTCCTACTGAATTAAGCAACAAAATAAATGTTCTTTCATGGACTGCAGACATTGTGTGGTTTTCTGACAGTGTGAGAGTTGCCCTGATAATGCCCTGGAATTATTCCACTACATTCTCAACCCCCCTCCAAGCACATGGTTGCCTGTTCTTCCCTCTCACGGCCAATTACCACTGTTAAGTCTAACCGTCTGACTTTGCTAAACATCCATCTCCAGTTGCTAAAAAAAGGGCGCTATCTTCTGTGAAGGCAAATTTCTCACCCTGCATACATTCCCCTCTGCTGGAATAGAACAGCTAAAACTCGATAGGATTGTTTTCGCAGATATTTGGTGCTGAAGGGAGATGGTTGATGCATAGGAGGAAATTCCCCCAAATAGAGCAGGGGATGAAGTTAGACCACTTCATACAGAGGCAGCTGTTTGATATCAAACCCCACTCTGAAACCAATGATCCACAGACTGGAGATATGTACTGTGTGCCTGGCAAAGCCCTTAGCTTCTTAGATTTCTGTTCAAGGGGTGGAAGTCTGTTCATACAAATCTGGCAGCTTGTATATGTAGGGGTTACGCATTTCACAATAGGCCAAAGACTTCAATGCAGCACCAAGACAAACAACGTGAGCAGACTCTTTGATAGGTGAACTTTTGCAAGCGAGGCTTACTCAAAAGTAAAAGTACATAAAAATCATGCTTGTGCAGTACTGCACTGCGGTAACTTGTTTCACTGACCGTCTCCCCTGCCCCCAACCTAAGCTGTCACAGAACAACCCGAGGCCATGAGAAGCCCCTGCCCATTGTTTGGGCCCACACTTCGACGATCAACTTCAAATGGCACAAGGGTGGGGGAGTTGGGGTGCTGGGGGGGGGGGGGGGTGATTTGACGCTTGGCTTAGCCCCCCATGTCCCTGTCTTGGCTGCTCCAGGGCTTTATAGCAAGAAGTCTGAGAGCTGAGGCATTAATGTCACAGCCTTGATCAAGTAGACTCCAGAAAGAGACATGTCACAGTTAGCTTACCTCCCCTGAAGGCAGACATCAGAGTTGAAAATGTCAGATCTGGAAACCGGACGATGTGACTTCTGTTCTTTGCTGTGTAGAAAGTCCATGTCTTTTCATGAGAGCACTTTTTTTGGACATTTCTGCCTTTTCAGACATTGGGGAGAGGGGGTGACACATGCCATGGGCCAAATTTCAAACATGGGAACATGGTACCTACCTACTGTACAGTATGTACACTGTACAGTTGAACTATGCATGATAATTGCTTGGGCCTTGAGGGTGCCCGGGAAGCCAATTACTTTGACCGCAATAATTTATCTGACGTTTATATACAGTCCTAATCAATGTCAGTCTCACAATTGCTTCTAATGCTACGACAACATGGAGTTACAATGCCATGTGGTACAATAAGGCACACTCTCTTTAATGAAAACAATGAGTCAGTGTGTTAGATTATGTGCCTGTCATGCCTGGCTGTCACTCATGTCTAATGCAGTAATCCGGCGTGAGCAATTGAAGCCAACAGCTGCCCACAACCCTGCTAGCTTCAGGACCGCTCAAAGGACAAAACACGCTCCCTCATACAGAGGACAAAACACGCTCCCTCACACAGCGCCCGTCAAGACGTGAAGAAAAGGGGGCTGGAGTCACGAACCGACGGAACCGCTGCTTGTGCTCTGCCTCTTCTCATCGCTTGCAGACAGAGAGGGGGGGGGGGGGGGGGGGGGTCATGAATAGGATAAGCATTGTTCCAAGCAGACAGGCATTCTCTCAAGTTTGGCTTCAATAAAATAAACATATTTTCTCTTACAGTAGATGTGGATGGGGTGGTGAGGAAAGACATGCCTCAAGTCCCCCAGGGGGGAATTAATTAAACGTCTGAAAGTGTACTTTAAGCACAAGTGTGTTTATCTTCCTAAACGACCATCTAGAATGAATTATACGCATGCTGGCTCCTACAGCAGCAACATCACACTTTGTGACAAAAGTGACGCTAAGCAGTCATTTATGATACACTAATGTATCGCAAATGACTACAAGTAAAGTTAACAGATCAGTGCTTCATCCGGGGGGCTGGTGTTACTGATGTATCTTATCTTGATCTATGTGTGCGGCAACGAAAAGCAGCTGTGTGTGTCAGGCTGAGGCTACAACATTGTCACCATGGTTTGTATCAAGACGTGTTAAACAAAAGAACAGAGCACAAGACTACTTACTATTAACTTATTCAGATGTTTGTTGAGAGGTGTACTTAAGATGTCTTGCAAAATCATCTTTCTTCGACCGTATATTTATCTATAGCCTATGTGGATGCTTCACCAACAGAAGGAAGACCTGGGACCTATCCTTTTCCCTGCTGAAATACCCTTTGTGCATGACACTAAAGGATGCTGTCCTGTGTCTGATCTTATGGTCACATGCACCTTTACGAGAGAGCCACTTAAAAGAATTTCCCTACAGGGATTATAAATTAACCATATCATAAAACTATCAAAATAAAAGCACAACTATAAGACTGCTCCATTTTTAGTGCTGTATCTAAAATCACTGGTGATAATGGTGAAACTAAAGGCAATAACTGTTGTGCTTAATGTGCTATAAACCCATGGGTATGCTTACAAGGAGGCAGATGGCAGGGTGTTGGAGTGAGTTAGGAGCTGGAATGTGTCCATTTTGTTCCAGAGCCATCTGACGTTTGAAAGTCGAACTGGCGGGAATAGTGCTGCCATGGTGGTTCAAGCAGTTAGTGTGTGCATCACATGATTCCAACAGCACAGGCTTGAATCTGGCTCAAGACGCATCTCTTTTCTCCCATCTCTCTTCACTGAATATCTAATGATGCAGAGATAACTCAAAATAACCTCAAGCCAAATTAGCCCACTACAGGTACTAGTCTCATAAATAGAGCTAGAACCAACCCTCTCATTAGTCATTAATAGTCCATTCTTACTGGTCCTACACATCATTTACACTTGACATTATACTGCCATGATTTCATTATGAAATATGCGTTTCCTATATTCGTGTTTTCAATTAGGTGGCGTCTGGGTGGGATGCTTGGCATCATTTTGGCTCCATTTAAAATTAGAAATTAGTGTGCAACGAAGACGCGAGGTCTGTAGCAGGATCTGACCATGTGCGCTGCCATGTTGCTACAGGACAAAAATCCATCACCCAAAGTTCTTATTATCTCAAGCAGCTGTCCAAATGGGCTGGGGGCAAAAACCCTGCTGCAGTAAATCTCTTCCCAAACATCACCCATGTTTAAATGAAGATCTCTCCCAGAGAGGGTAAGAATAATGGGGATTGGTCTATTAGTCTACCAATTAGCTGCCGTCCATCAGTGAGCTATCATTGCATTACATTTGACCTCTCTCAACCTGGCATCCGTATTTTGGTCATTAATAGACAAACATAGCAGATCTACTAAGATCTAAGCTCGCTAGTTTCTAGAATGACTACTTTGGACAAGTGACACCATTGTTGATTGTACAAGGAAGTATAAAATCGGGCTCAAACGGTTAAACTCTGTTTGTTTTGGCCGCTATAGCACTACTGCGTCTGTCCACCCAGTTGTGTATCACATGTTTCCCAGCATGTGCACCAGGACGCAGGAGCAGCTCATGAGCATGGGGGGTGACAGGGACCTGTCAATAAAAATTAGGAGCGGGGTGGGGTGGGGCGGTGCCGCATGCCAAGCCATTTAACTGAACTGAAATCCGGTTGTAAATACAGTGACAATGTCAACATTCAATGTTGCACATTGTATGAGGTAATAAATCCTTGTATTTATTTATACTATTATGTAAATGAATTAATCTTTCTGGCTAGGACAGATGAGGTAGCACTGAATGCAAAATGTAGTACGCACTACTCACTCACTCACTCACACACGTGTCACACGCACGCACACACACACACACACACACACACACACACACACACACACACACACACACACACACACACACAGTCACGCACAGTCACACACACACAGTCACACACGCACACACAGTCACACACAGTCACACACACACACAAAACTCAAACTTAAGTTGATCTGATCAATGAATCTGAGAACGAAAAATACCGTAGAGACAAAGACAAGTATTTCCATGATCTGGGCTCCACATGGGGCAGTATTAGTAGAGTTTTATATGAGGCTCTTTTATTCAAAGTCCTTTCATACTCACTATCTTGCCATCTGGGGTCAGTTAAGCTCAGTGAGAAAGGCTCATTTGAAAACTGTAATAATTCTCCATTATCAAGTGGAAAGCACAATTCTTTTGTTGTGGGCGTTTGCAACCGGTCCCCCCAGCAGCAACAGCCTGGCATTGTGTGTCCCTTGGACTGAGGTCAGGGAGCACTTCATCTAGCAGGAAGTGGAATTTTTCCCAGCACCGTTCGCTGAAGAAAGTGTTCTGCCACAACACACGCCCATGGTTCTAGGACGGCTTATGGCCATCCAGCACACAGACCTACTCATGTGTTACAGTCAAGCCAACAGCCCATTATTTTGTCATTCTTCACCACCATTACCGCTTTAGAGTTTTAATATCTTAAAGCGACACGGGCACGGCTATGCATTGTTTGAGACTGTGACTCAATACACCAAGTCGTTTTGCAGCCTGACCCTCAAGTTGTCTAGTACAGCCCTGTATTTCTATCAGTAGCACTTCCCAGGTTGCGTACTGCGGCTACTGCCCCCAACAATCAAAGGGTTAAGTTTAGGTTTAGGACTATGATTGGAGTAAAGGTTTGTGAAAAGTGAAAACACTCACACACTATATATTAGATAGTGATATTTGGTCAAGGACCTTCTTCAGGCAAGGTGTTAATAAATATTCAGCAATTTTAAAACAGTGTGCATTTTTACTTTTCATGGATTGATTTACTTGATCAGGATTTTTTTTATTCAGCTGTGCAAAGTGTCTAATCTGGGCTGGGGTCTTCCAATCCTATGAAAGGAATCTATTGTTACCAGGCTGAAGTGTAGTGCATCTCCGGCCGATAGGTGTGAACGATTTTGCCGTGTTAATGGGGTACCATTTAAAACAAAGGCTACTAAACAGATATTTGCTTTTCTTGTTTTTTCGCCACCTCTCTTCAAAGTTGGACTGGGCCAGCTCTAAACTGACTGGGCCACGGCCCACGTGGCCCAATGGACCCTACGCCGGTGATTTATATACTGCTTTTATCCAAAGCACTTTAGGATTGTGCATTACATTCATCCATTCGCACGGCGGTAGAAACCATGAAAGGCACATCAGGAGCGATTAGGGGTTCAGAGTTTTGCTGGCAACCTCATGGTTCCTATCCAGCCACTCTACCGGCCACCCTACGCAACCCCACCCTAGATAACCACTGCCACCCCTGATAGAGTCCTATGGTAGCACAAAAGTCCTCTGCAGACTTCTCACCCAATCAATGGCAATGTACAGTATCCCTTTAAACTGATGTTCTCCCAATGTTGAAACTGAAATTGAAATCTAACTGAAGGCACAGAAGAAGTACCGTTCATGGCCAATGAAGCTTATGAAGGTACTCCAGCAAACTTGCAAACTTGTATAGTATCCCTTTTAACTAGGCATGACGTCGAAATAAAGATTTCAACGAGATAAAAATAGCAGACCTACAAGCTCGTAGCACGCCACTCGGTGGCGCGCTATGAGTTTGTAGATCTGCTATTTTTCAATAGCTAAAGTATAACATAATGCTTAGTTAAAACACCAAAAGGGGTTCCCGCCCAAAATGGGTTAAGCTATAAAGCAGAGCTGACCTAAAAATAATCTGTGAAACAAATAAATGATTGTTGTCTACAGATTCACAGGAGCAAAAAGTTCCAACTTGGCTCTCCATAACCAACTGGAAGTGGCTGAGGTTGCGGACCTATACTTTCCTGCCTGGCTCAATGCTGGCCGGGCCTTATAGGAGAACTACAGCAGCACCAGTCGGAGGCCACACACCTGGAGCTAGTTTTGGACCAGTAGAGCACTTTGCAGAAAAGGGGCTATGTTATAATTCCTCCCCGTGTGGTTGACTACGGCAGGAGAGACCTCATGCATACTGGAATCACTGGCTTTTGGGATTGGACCTCTGCTGATTCAGTCAGCCATAACTCATAAGTCTGTTGGCTGACCAGTCAGCCAGAAAGTCACCAAAGTGGAACCATGGGGTGGCCAGGCAGTTCATCCAGTCAGAGTGCATACCGCACAGACACCCTCTCTATCTTCCTGCCTGCCTTTCTGCATTGGGCTGGGCAAGGGCAATAAAGCACAAATGTCATAAAATAATCTTTAGAATTGGGCCCAAACAAGTAGATAGATAATTACATGCCTCGCATGGGCCCGGCTTTTTGTTCTTTTCAGTTGTGTTGTTTTGATGTTTTCACAATAAAAGCCCCCTGGCTGTTGCTCAACAGGGAACAGCATCGCTTGTATTCATGTTTCAATACTGTTCAACAACACTGTTCTTACAAGGCTTGATACTCTGCCCTTTCCCGTTGCACTATACCACCAGAATACAAATGGCAAACATATTATTATATTATATATTTAGGATCAATAAAAGTCAGTCTACATAAACTGAAGTATATATATGGATTTCTTATCATCTTTAGGACTGATTTCCATGCGGGAGCAATGCTTTTAGTCAGAAATTGTATTTGAAGTAAGTGCTCTCATGATGTATTAGGGAGTCGATGCTTTTTCTAACAATGGTTGTTTTTGAAGGCTTCTCAAAGGACCAGGGTCTCTGTCGCTGTGGTCAATAGCTTAATCCAAAAACAGACGGATTTACTCAGTCTGCGACAGAGGCGAGGAGGAAATGAGGATTACATGGACATGACCCAATTAAGACAAGGTTAGTCAAGGAAAAAGGGATTTAAGCGAAAAAGAGGGCTAAGGGGAGGCTGGAGTGAGCACTGCCCTCCCGAGGTGTTAGATGCCGGGTAAGGTTTCATTCAAGCACAATTAATGTACTATGTATATATACACACACACACAAACACAACTAGAACAGTGAAAACAGGAGGAACTGTATGGTTGAGGGCAGCAGTAGTAAATTATCAAGTAATCAGGTAAATTGAATTCAAGTGCTACAATACCAGTATTATATTCTCTCATCAATATAAAACCTAAACTACCCATCATAAATATGCATGCTGCTGATGGGAGAAACTATACTATTTTCAGAATTGTAGCATCACAGATTGGGGAGACCCACCAGCAAGCACTTCATAACACATTATCCTATTGCTCCAATGGCATAACTGTCAACACCAGCCACACATGCTTCTCACGAGTGAGAAGTGAGTTACACCGACATTGGTGACATACTGTCTGTATGTCACTTAAGAAGTGGCTGAATCAGAATTGTGCTGCAAAAAGTCTATACACAGATATTTCCCTAGCTGTAGACATTATTGAGAGTAAGCGTTTTAACGATATTAGTCTCCATGAAGTGCTGTGGTATTAACATTCCAAACGTGGCCAACACAAACAACCCGCAATGGCAAACGCTTAGAAAAGTCATCATGCCAGCCACCCTCTCTCCATTGTGCAACAGGAGACCCACTGTCGAAACAGCAAATGCGACCTCTGGCGGCACATAATCCGACAGGTCTCTAATGTCCGTGTAGCAGCGGTACCACTATTCTTCTTAATCCAAGCAATTTAATCAAGATGTGGGATACTGTAAGAACGTAGCTACTATTAATAGTATAAAAACATTTATTTAAAAAAGCAAGATAGCGTTTAGGCTACTTGGAATTGGGGTTTCCATATAATTAATAGTCAAGAAATAAAATACATAATACTTAAGGCTATCATCTGGCGGTTACAGTCAAATTATGAAACTCAAGTCTGGTGTGGTAGTTGCGTTGTTGTTATGCACAAAAGACAATCATGACATTAACGTCCAATGGCGCATTTGTGATAATAAGACTTCAATTAAAGTTAATTAGGCTTAATTTTGTACCAACTGCACACGGGAGTTCAAACGAACACATTTTCTCATGTGAAATGATTACTGTAAAAACCTGAGCTTATCAAAGATAGAATTTAGTGTTTATAAGACGGTCAACTTTAAGGCAGACTAGAACTATAGAACATCATGAAGTTGACGCTACTAAAATGTGAACAAAATCAATTTGTTCGAGCGCCACTTTGCACATGAGGAGGGTCGCAGTTCAAATGTACTAAACAAGAGACGATGAGTTAAAAACCAACAATTTAGTCATTAATATGACGAAAATATATCACACTGTTTCGTTTAGAAACAACAACACAAATATGTATCAACAACAACACGGTCGTGTCGCAGGCATGCAGCATCCTCCAGACAACAACACGCTGCGGTTCACTTCACTGCGACACGCGCGCATCTCATCCCATTGAAACTGGCAAACTGCGCGAAAGTATACGGCTACAAAACTTTACAACAACAAAGTACACTTTAAATCGCATTTGGTTTAATTTCCTGTCCTGTACTGTACTCACCACTGCAGGTCAGGGAACACACGTGTAGAAGGAGAAGAAAGGCATGATGGTTGAAAGCCATGGTGTTGATGTTATGTTGTTGCTGTAGTACTCTCCTACTCCTAGATACAGTGCACAACTAGAAAATTCGCAATTTTAAAAAATTGCAGAGTGTGGTTGCCGCAGTGGCTTACATATGCCCCTCCCACTAGTATTGCCAGCCAATTACAATTTCAAGTCACGCCTTAGATCATGCGTAAGTAATTCGGAGGGGATTTAACCCCCGAAATTCATGTTTTTGCGACAAACGGTTACATTTCTCGCGTTTGCGGCGCCCCCTATGGATGAAAATGGAATTGCTTTTAGAACTTGGTTGATTGAACCACCCCGGACATGTGATTCAAATTTGGGATGGATTGGACATTCCGTTCGTGATTTATGGCATTTTTGTGATATAGGCCCCTCCTACTAACTTCGGAAGACGATTACGGCCGAACGATACGTACTACCAAAATTCTGCATCTGGTGTTTTAATCGGATATGTCCAGAGATCATGTGTGCCGATTTCTGTGAGATTTGGACAAAATATGTAGGAGGAAAAGCAAAAAGTTTGTTTTGGACAAAATTCAAAATGGCGGAAAATCCATCATGGCGGAAATGGGCGTGGCCTATATGGGGAGATGCGTCATGACCCAAGGAATCCAGGGAAAAAATAATTTTGATTTTACGACCTACGGTTCAAGAGTTATAAGCCAAAAGGTAAAGTGGGCTGTTATAGCGCCACCATGAGGCCGACCTATAAAATTATAATTTTAATTAATTTTAGTCATAATTAAGAAATATCCCTAAAAGTTTTGTAACTATAGTGATTACAGTCTCCGAGGAAAAAATACTTGAATGTGATTTTTTGCCTTTTCCCATTCATGTCAATGGGGAAATTTAATTCACTAATAAATTCATATCAATTAAACTATACAACATTTCTCTTAACAAAATACAAGCACACGATTCCCGATTTTTCCGGTCAATTTGACATATGGCTCAAGTGCGTACAGCATACAGTGTGGGAGGTATAAAGCGACAAAAAAAAGACTACTGTGGAATAATAAAATTAATAATAATAATAAAGTGTTACAATTACTAGAGTCTGGTTGCCCCTTTTGGGGCAACCACACTAATGAAGTGGAGGTAGAGAGACGGAGGCAGTGTGGTGAGAAGAGAGGAGAGAGGAGGGAGGGAAGGAGGGGGGTTAGGAGCAGTGGTGGAACAAGTACACCAAGACATTTTGCAATGTATGTAGAAATACTCTAGCTGTTACAAGTAAAAGTTAGGAATTCAATATGTAGGCTACTGAAGTATAAAAGTATTGGACTGCCTGGTATCAAAATGTACTTTTAATGTACCAAGCACAAGGAAGCAGATTAATTATACAAAATGCCCCATTTCAACTTTTCAAATGCATAAACAACAAGTGAGCTTGTAGATCGACTATTTTAAAATGGCTGAAAAGTATAGGCCTGAAATGGTAATGTAGCCTATGTTTTGTTTTGTTTTATAACAATAATACAAATCTACAAAGTAGGCTAATTAGAAGGCTAACTAGAGTTTTCAAATAATTGTAGTGGAGTAAAGGCAAACAATATTTGCCTCTGAGATGTAGTGGAAGTGAAGAAAAAAGTAAAATAAAATAAAAATTGTATAGTTACCTTCCACCACTGTATAGGAGGAGGGTCAACTTGCACAAAAGTCAAGATACGACGCGCTGTTAAGCTTGTCGATCAGTTATTTTTGGAAAGCGACATGGTTGAACGACGAAATATAATTCAGGCTTAAATTAGGCTTCAGTCTGGAGTTTTTCTTTTGGCTCTGTAGGAGAGAAATTTGAGGGGAGGGGGTCAAACTCTCTGGATGTGTTTTCATGGTAGAAATGTCCTGTGCACCAGTACTAGGCTGCTACATCATCTCATTCCTGTTAAATGGTATGCATGCATAGGCCTTTAGACAGCAGGCTAGCTACAAAGGTGGGTTTGCAACATGAACCTACAGGTATTAGGAGAACAGTCACAAGTTACTGTTTCACAACCATTCCAGTGATCCACTGCTAAATATCACTTTAGGAATTCTGAAATGCAGATACTAGTCCTGTCAGGCATACTAGATCAGAAGTGGGTCAAACAAAAACAGACAAAACACTATCTGATAAGGGAATATAAGAACCTGACATAGTTTTCGCAACGTGGTTTATAAAGGAAGCTGTGTGGCGCCACAACACAATAGTTAGTAGTGTGTAGTAGTGCAGGCTACTCTGCCCCCAAACATTTCTTGCTCCAAAGAAACTTCTGTGGCCAGTGAAAGACAAAATAGCCTAATTTCAGGCCCGTGGCAGGATTTCCCCTCAGCGTGTAACCTTATATCCCTCGATCCCCCTGCACCATGTCTCCACAGCTGTAGGCTGATGTATGGAGGGGCGTCTGGACGTCTGTTCCAGCCAGGCTCCACTACAGGGTGCCTCTCACTTGCAGCTGTTGGCCCAAGAAGTGGAAGTCAAACTAAGTCACTGATGGAACTGCGGTGCCTGCTGTGAGTCCAGTGCAATCCCCAAAGTGTGGTGTGGTGGTGGTGGCACAAGTTCCCACAAACACGCTAACTGTAGCGCCTTTGAGTCCAGTGTGTAATCCCAGAGGTTGGTGGCAGTGGCACAAGTTCCCATCAACACGTTGAAAATGCAATAAGCCTAGATCAAAAGATAGAACAGCCATAATGTGACATGGTTTTGGTACTGTGTAGACCAAGAACATTGTTATTTGTAGGAAATGACCCACATGTACCCTTGTCCAATTCTGGGGTGACCATTTGGCCAAAAAACAACATAAAGCGGCACATTGTGACATGTTGTGAGCTTCTAGATCGGCTTGGTGTACTCGAGGGAAAAAGGAGGTGGTCAAGTACAGACATGGTCCACAGTCAACAAAGTATAGGGTTTAAGTGCAGGTTAAAATGTGAAGAATGGGGATAATTTGTCTGATGAAGGTCTAATCGACCGAAACGTCGACCTAATAAAGAGCAACATTTTGGCAAGTGTCTGACAGTGTGTGGGACCTTTTCTTTGTTTTTCAAAGATACCCTTTTTAAAGAATGGGGATAATACCTGCAGAATTATCATTTGAAAATGTCACAAATATATGGCTGCACTTTAAAACTTCTGTTACATCTGAGACATGTTAAATATCAAAGGATCTGTGGCGAGCATACTTGTGGCTTTCTCGTAAGTCTAGTAACAACATTTCAAGACACTGTGGTTTGTTATTAACATTACAACGTCCAGAATTTCCCCCTTGGAAACTCAGGGCTAGCCAGCTTGAAGGTCAAAGAAAATCTGAGGGCTACATGAAACGCCTTTGAAACAACCCGTGACTCCAAACCGAATCAAACATCTTCTCTCCCTCCTATATGATGGAGAGGGAAAAGAACAGAAAATATATAATCCATCAGTTCCATCACCCCCCCCCCCCCCCCCCCCCCTTACTTAGGTTCATGCTATCTTTTTGTTTCATCAGCCAATTTCCCCACCCCCCTTGTTCTGTAATATCTTGGATCCCAGTTGTCTGTTGCACTGTTGTGGCACTGGACGAAGAGCAAACAGAGGGAGGGAGGAGGGAGAGAAAGGGGTGTGACAGTTGGGATTTAATGGTCAAACACCATTAAAGACCACCATGTGTACACACACACACACACACACACACACACACACACACACACACACACACACACACACACACACACACACACACACACACACACACACACACACACACACACACACACACACACACACACAACACACACACACAGTGACAGGACACAGGTGTCAGCTGAAATGCTCCACACACATTTACCAAGTTGACTTTTCCACAAATGATTGTGAACTGTTAAAACAAGCACGATCTTTGTTAACTAAAGAGTAAGCAGACCTAAACAATGGCGTTTGACATTGTATGCAGAATACAGATACAGTAAGAGTATAAGATAGTCTAAGACTTGTTGTGATTTGACACAAAAAATCATTGTATTGGTATAATCACGGTGGCCCCTTTTACTTTATGGGTACTGCAGAATTTATAATTAGAAGAATCAGATTAAAACATTAAGTCGTTTTTAAGACATAGGCTACAGCGAAGAGAGGCAGGACAGAATAAATGAATTATAAAGTTAGATATGTTCTTAAGCCGTTGTAATATGTAGATCATCTGATCCAACTATTACCCTTTATAGAGTGACAACACTCCATATTTGGTATAATACAGTAAAATCACCCAGGCGGTGGCGTAACCGTCTGGGCACCCGACTGGTAATCCAGTCGCAGTGTGCCGCGGGTTCGACTCCCGAGCCCGACACGGCCTTTACTGCATGTCTTCCCCCTTCTCTCTCCCGTTTCCTGTCAGCCTACTGTCTGTCCCTTCAAAAAACTAATAAAAGGCGTAAGCCGCAAAAAATATCTTAAAAATACAGTAAAATCTCTGATCATTTTACAGTGCATGGCATTGGCAACGCCTGTCAGTTGGCAGAAGAACAAAGAACTCTCTTCACACAATAAAATGAACCGAGCAGTTCTGAGTGACAGAAAATTTCACAGGCATATTGGTGTTCTACAGAAGAAGAGTCAAACTTACTAATGTCACAGCCTCATTGAGCCTGCAATGACATTGCATAAGATCTGGTCATCCCAGCTTAGTAAGATGTTAAAAGTAAAAATATTTAGGACGACCATTGAGCTCAGAGACATGGACACTTTCAAAGAAACTAGAGAAACGGTTGGATGGCACCCACCTTCTAATGAGAGCGCAAAATCTGTCTTGGAAGAGCCACCCATCGACTAATCTAATATACGGCAACCTTCCCCGTGTTTCTTCACTAGTCCGATCCAGAAGAACACAGTTTGCCGGCCACTGCTACAGAGCTGACAATGAGGTTATATCTTCCCTTCTTCTCTGGAGTCCTGCCTCAAACCAGACCAGAGGTAGAAAACTGTCGTTCCCTGATGTCATCACTAGGGACACATGCATCAGTAAGCAGGAACTGGGTATGGCAATGAAGAACCGGGAAGTCTGGCATGGCATTGTGAAATCCATGATCTCGACCATGGTTGAAAAATGATGATGATGATAAGTATAAAGCCTGGTCACATTGAGGCGGAATGGTGTATTTTACGCATTGTCAGCCATTTTTGCTGTTTGTCTTACATGAGTTCCCAGAAGTTCCCAGAGTGAGAACAGTAAGTATAGAGCTTAAGTGGTTAAGCTTAAGTGGTTGATTTTGCATCTTATTGCAATATCATTATTATTTGTGAATATATGAAAATATCTTTTATGTAGGTCACCCACCCTGCTAAACAGGCAAGATACATAATAGTAGGTTTTGAACACTTGTTTAAAACCTACCTTTATGTTTTTAGCTAGCCTTGGAGGGAACTCCCATCCGTGACCTTTGCTGGGATTCCACTTGTCTGTCTCCTTTTCAGATGTTCTAAATGGTTGATCTGAGGGGAAAAAAGCAAAGCACAGGTGGATGGCATACTTTAGTCTCATACAAGTATTAAATATTGAGAGCAGTGATTGACAGCATATTTGCTGTATTTGTTCAGAATCAGATCCAGGGAAGCTGTTTGACAGTGCTGTCCTGGCTACCGTATATTTCCAAATAGCTCGGGTGTTCAATATACAAAATCGATTTTGACCCTGGGCGTTTAAAAGGAACAAGTCGGCTATTTGCAGCAGGCTTTTATATATTTTTGCACTGACCTGCACCGGGCCATTATTTGTCAGTTTAGATTTGAGTATAGCACATTGTTGGCTATTAAAAAATAGCAGATATACAAGCTCATAGCGCGGCCCGAAGGTCTGCTACGAAAGATTATGAAAATGTACGCAAATGTTTGTTATATTACTTTAAAGCAAACTTTTTAAACTCAAATCTTTGCTTCTGGGGGCCCCTGGACACGCAGTAAAGACCGTCGTGATCGGGAGTCGAACCTGCGGTACACTGCCAGACTGGACTCCCAGCCAGGGGCCGCTGAGTCACAGCCCAGGCCGGACAAAACAGTTTTTAAGGTAGACCACACCAATGCAACTCAATGAGTTGCATTGGTGTGGTCTACCAAAAAAAACGTTTTGTGACCAGAAGCAGGAAGCCTATCCCCACCGGCCATAAAAACGAATGACCAGAGGCAGGGATATCAAAAGAAGAAGCATGGATCCCGCCCCCAGCAAATCAAACACTGGTTATACTGGTCTGGTGGTGATATTTCAAAGTGAAGTATTTATGACAGAATTCCGTCTTGTCAAGATTTATATATGAGGAAGAGATTCCTTTACATTAGAGAAATATATCATGTAAAAGTGACAGCATCATGTTCTGGCATCCTGTCTCTGCAAGTAATGATTATTCTTGGACAGAGATCCTTCTTATCTTTATTGCAATGGCCTGCAGCTCATTGGGCTTTATGGACTCTTTCAAAGGCTTTCAGAACATATTCTCCATATTGACATGAAAGAAAGCCATGGAATCTTGTAATCACTGATGTTCTTTTAGCTGTGGGACCCCTAGCCCCATATGTGCCCTCTCCCTACGCTCATTCTGTAGCTCCAAGATGAGGTCACACCCTGGGCCCCTCCCACCGCGGTTCAGAAACGACGCATGTTTCCACGCTTCTTACCCTTTTCTGCACAATGGGCCAAAAAGCTTTTACACTAATTAAAACTTAGGATCGGCCAAGAAAATCCATGTTTAAACGGTTACACGAGCGTTTATAGCGGTTGTCTAGTCAGCCGCTTCCAGGAAGTTGTGCGTGTGCGTGAACCGAAGTCAGTTGGAAATCTAATTCTACTTTCGACTGATCCTAAATTTTAATTAGTGTAAAAGATTTTTGTCCGTTCACTTTTTGGATTCATTGTGCAGAAAAGGGTAAGAAGCGTTCCTTGTGGAAACATGCGCCATTTCTGAACTGTGGTGGGAGGGGCCCAGGGTGTGACCTCATCTCGGAGCTACAGAATTAGCGTAGTGCTGAGGGAACATACCCCCACTGGGGTCCCATAGCCCCACTATGGGACCCCGTGCAGCAAAGTACTGTAGGTTAACTTCTGGATTGGAGGTTAGGCTATAGATGGAGATTATTTTGTATAATAAAAAACTGCATTCTGGAGGAGGCCACATTAATTATTTCTATATAATTTTAAAAGGATTGTGATATGCTTTTAGCATACTGTAATTGTGCTTACCGTTTGCAACTTGTTTAAAATATAGTATCCAATAAAGAAATAAATCAACCAATCAAAACCTGTCGTGAGGTCAGAGTTTAGTTCAGTGGTTTACTGGTCCATGCTCCCAAAGTGGAGTTGAGGATGTCCACGGGTTACATTGCAGACAAACAGACCATATTTATTCCCTTTAATGGCTTCATGTTTGCACATGTATACATTTTGATCCATTATCCATTATAATCCTTTTTTTTTTTTTACAAATGTACTTGATGAGACCACGTTGAATCACGTTGAATCAGCAACATCCACGTCTACAAATGTTGATATTTAATGTAGCCTATTTCTGCTCCTGAATATTCTGAACAATCTTTTAAACTAATCGTTTTAAATGTTAATATGAAGCCATTTTGAGAAACTGAATGCTCTATTTCTCACCTAAAATGTTATCAGAAAAGGTTTTGTGATAACACTGCGTGGGCTGCTTCTCAAGGTCAGGATCCTCCCCTTCCATCTGTTCCTTTCTACACTGTGTGTTATTGTTAACCCATTTAAACATTGTTATAATTTAGCTATAGAAAGATAGCAGATCTACAAGCTCATAGCGAGCCACCGAGTGGCGCACTACGAGCTTGTAGGGCTGCTATTTTTGAAAAATCGTAAAAATGTGGTGCAAATCTTTGAATATATATTCTTTCAAAGTGAATGTTTTTAACTCAGGTCTAAATGGGTTATCGTTAGGCAATTATTTTTTACAAAAATGTTTAGATTTTGTGAGAATGATGGCTTCCATTTTCGCATTGCAACTTTTCAGGACTAGAAAGCCTGCAGTTTCTATTAGCTTTGATTCCCCATCCATGATGTCACTGGTGGACAGGTTTCTGAACTGCCCACAGCCAAATGTGGCATTTTATCATGATTATTAGTGAGGACAGTCAACAAATTATTGGCTTAGGAAGGCCTCAAAAACTAAACAAAAATCTGTATGAATTCAAGGCTTCAAGTTCATAGGGTGTGTGATATGATAGAACATCTTTTTGAGTGAACTACTCTTTTAAAGGCAGAAGATTGAAAATGAGGCTAGAGGTGAGCGTCACAGTAAGACACCACCAGACACTGAAGTTTTCGCAGCTTCTCCAGGTCAGTGCTCAGGAGGAACAGTTCTGTCTTCTTCAGTCTCTCTTCACTACCTCAGCCAACATGTTGCTTTGAATCAGAACTGGTCTTGGGTTAAAGATCTCTCTGCATTGTGGAGTCCCTTCTGATCCGCCTGATGCCAACAGCCTTTAATCAATACAGCCCAGACAGTAGCTGTGTCACTTCAGTAGATCCATACAGACAGAACAGCAGACGGCTGTGCCATTAACCCATTATACTCAGTGCAGACTAACTTTTGGTTTAATTTCCTCAGAAATCATGGATCAGCGGTGTGTTTAATTGTGAGTTGAACATGGTTAAAGAGATCCACCGCCTCATCATCTCAACACACACACACACACACACACACACACACACACACACACACACACACACACACACACACACACACACACACACACACACACACACACACACACACGTGTGGCAGAGATAATTAATACATTACATTACATACAGTACAGTCAGTGGTTCTCATGTGCTGTATGCAGGGATTACGGTTTGATCCCAGCGGAGTAAAGCTGCCATTGGGGAATCTAAGTAGAGTAGTTATTGGTTAATCCCCCGAGTGTCCCATCCAAGAGAAACGGATGTTGAGGGAGGAATAGAAACCACATGTCAAGCTGAGTGTAGAAAGTCATGCTTCTAATATACTGTACAGTGACTTCAGACTTCTGCTAAAACCTTCATACATTTTTACAAACTTGAAGGATGTTGGAGGCTAGGAGGCAGAAACTTGGCATTTGGCTCGTTATGACACAATTCTATCTGCTCTGGCTTGTAACGTCTTGCCACATTATAATAAATGTATATGTTTGATCATCATTCTACTTGACCGTGTGCCTTTGGCAGAGGAACCAAGCCACAGCGGTGGGTAGTGGCATCTTGCTACACTGGCACCTGAACATGAATCTGATGACAATTAGGCGAAGGGACACAGAAGGCTCCCCTAGGCGACATACAAGTGTCCTTTGAGGACAGCAGGAAATATCCTATATGAGATCCAGTGGTTTGGGTAGAAGCAGTGTCCGTGGGGGGCCACAGCACTGTCCCCAAGGGCCAGACACCCGACCCCTCCCCAGCAACAGCTGAAGTCAACGCTGGTGCCTGAGAAGCAGCGCATCATCCACTGCAGCCAACTGCCTGTGGCTACTGGCTATATAGTGACCCCGCCAAGGAGGCACCATCATGACCCTGCTGTCACTCTAAACAACTATACTGGCTAGTGGCTACCAACTAAGAAAGCCTGTTTCTTCAGGAACAGTTGTGTGTAATGTTATAATCTATATATAAATGTCTCTGTACGTCTGTCTGTACGTGTGTACGGCTGTAATCCACGTAACTCGAGAACCGTTCGCCCCACAGGGAGTGCAGTGCCCGGTGTCGAGTCGGTCGGACCCACGGTTGTCCAGAACCTCCACAAAAGGCCTATGCACGGGCTCTGGACAGGGCCCAAAACATGATCATCAGGTACTATGATTATACTAGGAGGAAGATTGTTTAAAAGAAAAAGTGTACAGAAAGTGTTAAAATGTTGCACCACTCGGTTCACACGGGTGTGATTTTTATTTTTATGTGGCCACACTCACCAGTTACCTGGTTTTCACCTTAGCACCACCCACCCATGATAATGGGGGAGGGGTTAGGGTAGTGTAATTTTAGTGTTAATGTTAATTCCATAGACATATACAAAACAGAAAAATACAAAACTATGGCACTCCATCTTTAATTATTATATTATATCAATCATTAGCTTCCATGAAAACTACGAGCTCTATAGGAATCCAAATGATTTATTTTGTATGACCCTTAAAGGAAATCAAACATTTCATTATTCGTATTGGTCTGTGCGTTTATGGTTAATTCCTTTGGAGCATTGATCGTCATTGGGTTATTTCCATTTAGATTAATTTACTAGAGTGAATCGGAACAGATCCTGATCCATTCCATGCACCCCTCTAAAGTGACTACCACATCATTCAGCATGAAATCCAAGCGGATTCTGGGCGGGGAAGAAATGTGAATTCATGCTCCTCAAGAAAATGAAATATGTGAAATTGGGGTGGGAAAATTCACTCAAAATTGATTTTAAAGGAGAATTCCATGCCAAAAGATTCTTATTGGCTATTTCCCCTACCATAAGCATGCACAACTCATTTACAGTATGTGACTACTCAGATTTTAATTAGATTAATCACAGCTTAATAATGAATGAATCATGATTAAGCACCATTTGTAACTGCTCATTTTCTTAAATCTGTCTGTCTGTCTTTTCTCTCTCTCTCTCTGGAGCTGAAAATGTGTGAGTAGAATTAACGTCTTTCATAACAAAACCCAAAATGCAGGAATCATCAGACACGGGAAACGAGAATCAACTTAACTTGTCTTTACTTGCAAAAGAGCTTACGAGGCAAATAAACCAACAACCATGTGTAGGCATCACTAGGTCCATTAGGGTGAATGAGAGCAGGTGAGGTGAGAAACACAGGTGTAACCAGGCAGTCATCAGGGCACTGGATGAGTGGGTGTGGCACAGACTGTGGCTGAGGCTGTGACAGGTGTGCTGTATCATGTATGGTAAACCTAAATTACCTACCCGAGTACCCGGTATCCGGAGAACTCGCCAGTTTACCGACTCGCCGCGGTTTAGTGCATTTTTGTTTTAATTCACCCTCATTAAATTGCATTGAATTGAGAGTTGTTTAGAGTTTACACTATGAAGTAGGAATGCAAAAGTTTAAACACCAAAGTACAGAAACAATGTAATTCATTAGTAAACAATATCCTGAAATATCATTGATTCTATCATTGGTATTCACATACTCACTTTTTTATCATTATCTAGCTCTAGCTGACCATTTAATTGCATTACATACAACAGTGAAAGCCGCCCTAGTCACGCCTCCGTATATATGTACACAATTTGGGGTTTTCTAGGCATGTATGTACGGAATTGCAATCCGTGCTATTTCGTCGTATTTGGGTGAGATGGGGTTGGTGTTGGCACTGGTAGGATAATTATTTATTTAGTATGGCAGTATAAATTGTTATTACAAGGACCCCCAGTTCGATATCTCTGCTGTCCGGAGGAAACCTCATACCTCCAAAGCGTTTTTTACTACTTTCCATTGATTCAATATTTTCGAAACAACAGACGTAAAGGGTGTTCATTAGCACTGATTTATGGAATGAAATCAAAAACCTCAAAAATGGAGTTATGAGGTTTCTCCAGACAGCAACGATATGCATCTGCAAAATCATTTTTTTGTCTTTGTTTTGCTGAATTTGAGTTGCACCCAGGCTCCGGGACCTGACGTCCTCTATTGTCTTTCCTTGTCAGTATAAGCCAGCCATTCAAATTGTTCTGTCCAATCACAGTGCCAATTTCCGTCCTCAAATATGGCACCAATACCATACATTTTTGCGTCCTCATTACTAAAATGATTAGTTATAAGATATATATTCTAACTAAAAGTATTAGTTATAGGCTATATATTATTCAGTCATGTGATCAAGCCAAAACTGGTTGGCTACGATTTATTTGATTTGATTTTTATTTAACCAGTAAAAGCCACATTGAGACTAAAGTCTCTTTTACAAGTGTGAACTGGCCAAGAGAAGAGGCAAAAAATGTTACACAGCTCTGCCAGTATAACGACAAATACAAGACAAACAGGGACAGACACAGTACCCACTACTAAGAAGCTCAAAGACAAACAATGTCTCATGACCAATAAAGGCTAAAAACTAAGCAACAAAATTTGCTAATAGGCCTACACTAATAAAAAACTAGAGAAACATTTGCTATACGTCAAAGCAGGTGCAGTGTCTAGGAAGTGTGCCCATGGTAATCGTTTTAGAAGATAGATGACATTGACAAGCATGTAGACTTGAAACCACCACAGCCTAACCAGTTAAGTCCCATGAACCCATGAAACACACACCAACTGGCTGCTTCCACCAGCTATAAGCCCCTTGAACCAGAACTCGTTTGATTAGCTTCAGTATCCACGACGTCCACTTTGCCTGGGGTGAGATTCAACCCAGATTGGGAGCAGAGTGTGTCACCACAGGGGTGTCAGACGCAGCCAAGCCGAGGACCAGTGGCTGTAAAGGTGAAAATCTCAAAACATGGCATCATTACCATAGAAACAAGCTCTGCCAGTCGCTGGGAGAAACTCCCATGAGGAAGGTCTTCTTTTTCTTTTCTTTTATCTTTTCTTTTCGTTATTTTTTTTTCACAAATGAGAAGAGTGCTTAAGATCACTGGAAGAACCAGATGGTTGTTTGGCGCTGCAGCATTTTAAAAACACAGGTTGTTGGACGGGTTGTTGTTGCCATGGCATTTTTGGACAAAATGAAGATGGACAGGTGTCTCTGATCACGGACAGACACCGCTACAGTAAAATGTTTCACAACGGGTCCATTCTGTCAGATCAGTTACAGTAAGTTCAGGATTTGTCAAATCAAAAAACTATGCCCCACCACTGCACAAGGACTTTCGACAAACGACCCCCCCCTCCCCCCCAGACAGGACAGACAGATATAGAGAGGTCTATGGGCATAAAAGGAATACAGGCAGACAGTCAGATATCATCTCCATATATGGGCACAAACGGGACACAGACAGACAGACAGGACAAGACAAGACAGTTAAAATGGGTGTTATGACAACGGATATACCGGGTATTGCATACTAGGGAGGGGTATGCATTCACGATGTTCATTGTGTATCGTTCCTGGTGGCTGACGGACACGTACAGGTCTAGTTCATATAATAAATTAGGCTCTCAAAATAATGTGGTTTAAATCCCAGTGTGTTCAGTGGCAATTTTTTGAATGGATCACTGTTGACCAACCCTGTGACCCCCTGCTGTTGTTGGCCAACTGTCGGCCTGGTGCCTTTCCAGCTCCATGTGCTACCGTGTTCCTTGCTCTAGCTTTTGTGTCGGCTGGAAGCTATTGACAGTCATAGCTGGTGGCCTCGTGTTGTGACAGCCAGGACACAATCAGCACACAAAAAAAAATCTTCTCGCTTGCATGCTGAGTGAAACGACGCTTAAGATCAGAAGACGACTGTCAAGATCTTCCTCCATCCCCAGATTTCTCCAGATTTGTCCTGTACAGGCATTGAGGTTATTTGGTGGGTGGGTGTTTGATCCAACAAATGGGCTTGGGGTCGGCGTGACCTTATTAAGCGCAGCATGTTACGGTAACACATGAGAGTGCTAGGTAACCTTGAGGCATGGCCATGGTCAGTGCAGGGAGTTAATCATGGAACGTGCTGTCCTCTGCAGTCTGCTCTGCGGTAAGGAAAGCAAGTCAGAGCCTTTGAAATCAGGAGCAGCATTGATACAATGTACACTGTCTCTCTGCCCACCGGTCTCACTACCAAACACAGGAAGACAGACGCAAAGCCAAACATCTCTCCCACTCTCTCTACAAGTACAGTACACACATACATACATACACACACACACACACACACACACACACACACACACACACACACACTGCAAGACTCTTTCTTCGCCTTTGATGAGGCCTGCTTGTTAATTAATTCCCTTCCTTTTCATGTTTGTACGTGGTAAGAATTGTCAATATATTGCAATTCAGTTCAGTTTTCACTTTTTTTCTTGATACCTCAGTGTTGAGATATTTGTATGTACACTGTACTGCATGTATTTGTATATATTATTATCATTCACTTACCATTAGCTTCCATATTTATTGTGCATACCATACCATATTGAGCAGTAAATTAACTGAGTTGATTTATTTTGCATGCCTCCCTGGAATGAAAATCAAACATTTCATTCTTCCGACTGTAGGTTGGTCGGCGCATTTATGGATATTCCCTTTTGAGTATTGATCATTATTCAATGGGTTATTTTTATTACCATTTTGATTAATCTACTAGAGTGAATGCAGGCCCAGTCCAGGCCACCCCGCTATAGTGATTACCATTTTATTCACCATGAAATCCAAACCGAATCCGGGCAGAGGGGAAATACAAAGGGTGGAACTTGCCACATTTCAAAGAACTGTCCGAAATGTTCCCCTTAATTTAATTTTATTAGATTACAACCACGTGATCTAGAACCACTTCACCATAGTGTGTGCGCACGTGCATGCGTGCGCACGTGTGTGTGTGTGTGTGTGTGTGTGTGTGTGTGTGTGTGTGTGTGTGTGTGTGTGTGTGTGTGTGTGTGTGCAAGCGAGCAGGTCTGTTAAGAGTGAATGAATGGGGGGAAAGACAGGGGGCCCTCCGGTGGCTTATGGGGGAGGGGTAATGACTCCACCTCCATTAGTCAGCCCCAGTGACAAGGTCTGCCCTGAAGGGGACCGTCAACACCACTCTGACCTCCCCAGAAGAAGCGTTACCATGGCCACAGGACGCCATAATTAACTAATGAATCACGGCGGTGCACCTCAGCCCTCAGACACATCAGCGTCTTGTTGGATGGATGTTAGGAGGGATAAAAAAAGGGGGAGAGTTCAACCGGATTTATCGTTTGTCGATCTCCAAGCTCACAACACTTCAAGGATGCACTGGGTTGGAGGGTTGTGAGCTTGTAGATTGGGTACTTTTGGTGAGTGACACCTTCGTGCGATAAAGTATAAATTAGGCTATAGTAAGGGAGGGAGGGAGGGGCCGGGCCTACACCCCGACACAATAACTAGCATGGGTTTGAAGATGGAGAGGCAGGCCCTTACCAAAGGGGGACCCAGGTGGCCAATTGTCCCCAAATATACTGCATAAAAATTGGGTCACGGCACCTCTTAATCATCGGTAGACACATCCATGCTTCACATTCATTTTTTCCCTCTTCTGTGATCATATTACACTGCACCTTCTCAAAGCGGTCATTATCAATTTTCTCTTCTCATTACAGAGAGAGTGGAAATAGAGTTGTTCCTAAACGCCCAGAGGGCCCCGGCGTAGAGTGAAAATGCCCTGAACTACGTTCACATGGTCTGTGGTTTGAGACGTTTGTTCTACATCATATATTATTTGATCCCTTTGCATTTTTGAGATAAGTACCAAGAGCTGCACAATTAAATTTAGGTATGAAACTAACAAACAAGTAATGTAGCCTAATAAAAAATAACAAAACACTAGCTGAAATATCAGTGTGATGGGAGACCACCATAAAAGTCTTTCCACACAGTAAAATCCAGGATTAATTTAAGAACCATATTAACCCTGGCGTCCCAATTTTGGGCATGTCATTAAAGAAGAAAACATTCAAAAACTTTCAAACATCCCCTCCAAAAATAGCTTAATTAGCCTACTTACAACTCACAAACGAAACGCATCACATCATGTATATATCGGCTTGTAGATCGGCTATTTATTGTACGATGAAGTATATATTTACGCCGTCCAGATCTTACTTTGTACCTCAAAGCGTTCCACAGGAATTCCAGAGATCCAGTTTTCCACTTAGAAGACTACAGTATAGTACTTCAGTACTAAAGCAAGACCACGTAAAATGTTGTGAGATATTTCAGACGTTCATATTTCTTGGAAAAAATACACAGAACAGAATTCAACGACTAACCCCTGGTCCTACTTCTTAGATGTCTACATGTGTTCCGTGGTCCCTGTGATAGTTCATTTACACAACGAGGGCGTGAGTTGCCTCCAGGCAACTCTGATAAGGCAGTTTAGAGCCCCCCATCCCCATCCCCGCACACAGGACAAGGGCAAACCATTTGGTTGTTTTGGCCCTGTGCACATGGACGGAGAAAAGCAATTACAGCTCAGCTGTTCTTCAGCGGGGGTGCTTTTCACTGGCCCACTCTGCAAAATAGTGCAAGGGCATGACAACATAAAAACGTAAATGAATTTTTAATGATTTTCTTACCACCCGAGTAGCTTTTCACACACACACACACACACACACACACACACACACACACACACACACACACACACACACACACACACACACACACACACACACACACACACACACACACACACACACAGATAAGAAACTATAGTTTTTGATTTCAGTACAAACTGTGTTTTTGTTTTTTAGAACTGTGTTTCCCAAACAATGGGAATTGGGACCCATTTTTATGAAGAGAAAACTACCTTATTTCAATTCATTTAAAGAAGCTAAACAAGCTCACAACGTGTCACATCGCGGCACGGCCTGCGACTTTGTCTTTAAAAATCATTATGGCGCTTTATTGCCTCATTCAGCACACCCTCACTCCCCAAAATGCATAGTGACTTGTTATAATAATCGTATAATCGCACAGAATAAACGCTCCTGGTGTGTACAGACCTTTAAGTGCACGGTTCATTCATCAAGTGTCTGTGTATGTTTGGGTCCCATGCAGGGAGACATTAGATTTCCCTTTTGGGTCTTGAACAGAAAAGGTTTTCGAACCCCTGCTTTAGAGCAAAACCTTTTTTGTGCAGAGGACCCCCAAATTGTACTTGGCCCGCGAACCCCGATCTGAAAAGGTTTTGTGCCAGGGACCCCCAGAAGAGAAGATTTGCGTTAATAAAATTATTTAAAAAAAAATCCAAACACGGTATATTTCAAAAACGTTTCAAAAATAGCTGATGTACAAGCTGCAGCACGGACCAAAGGGACATGCTGTGAGCTTGTAGATCTGCTATTTTTGAATAGACAAAGTATTCAAATATGGCTAAAATTATTGTGTTGCTATACAGTATATATTATTAACACATTTGCTGGAAACCCCCTGTGACCCCACTTTGAGAACCCATGCATTAGAAGCCTGAGGTACCAGTTGTTCCCAACATCAACAATCGCACCCAGTAAATCTGACTGAACACCCCAGGTGCTATCTGAACTCCCAGTGGTCTTGTAAAAAAAAAGGTCAAAAAGTAAAAGCGCATGTTATACAATACACTCAATATTATGAGCTTTACATAGTTTTAGTGTTTAGCACTGTGGATATTTTGAATAATGAATACATCATCATCACTCGTACAAATGTTTTCCCACATAACTGTAACTATAAAGGTTTATATCATAAAGAACATGTATTCATGTGCACACATATTGCATAAATGAAATCATCATAATATAAAATGAGACTGTCTCACAGCTGAAGATCCTCAACAGTGACACGTTGTGTTTATTTGAATGTATCTAACAACATTTTCCACGTTGTCTTCATTTTGTCTGCGGCTTCCAGTATTTCCCCTTGTTATTTTCCTTCTTGGTCATATTTGTCTTCAGACAGTCATAACGTATAATCTTCTCAATGGCTTAAGTACAGAGTTGTTTTTTTCTTGGTGAGAAAATGACTGTCGTGTGAATACACAAGTGGTACACCAGGACCACAACAAAAGTAGAATGTTTGACTGAAAACCTCTCTTGCGAGGGACATGATCAGAGGTGGTCTTAACCACTTGAACCCTACCGTCCCTATGCTGGGCATATCATAATTGGCGAACATTCGGCGAAGATAGCTGATCTGCGAACTATCCACAACACAAGGTAAAGCAATGCGTTGTGAGCTTGTTGACCGACTATTTCCAGTAAAGACACTTTAGTGTACAGGGGAAAAAAGGAGATGACCCAGTATAGAATCCTGGGGGACCCCGGTCAATGAAGTACAGTATAAAGCTAGGGTTTAAATTAAGTAGACATACTGTTACTTGGCTTAAATATTACTCAAGTAGAAGTAAGATACTTGTCTTGAAAACTACTAAAATAGTTTAACAGTTACTGTAGAAGCATCTTCATGTAACCAATATAATATGAACAAGACAGCCCTGCCAACCAATCCATCTCCAACTCAGCGATGCCCTCAATAGATCTGACCATATTTTATTTATGAGAAAGATCACTCAAAGAAAAGAGGTTCAAAGCAAACTTTAATAGAATCTCCTCCTGACTGGGTAATAGCAGCAGAACCGTGGCTTCTGGAATCCTTAACATGTACAAAAGTACAAAACAAGCTACAGTGAAACCAGAAATATAGAAGGTACATTATTTCTGTAAATGTACAAAAAAAACAGCTTCTCAATTACAGTAACGAGAGTAGGCTACTTGAAATTGGTTACTTGAATGTTTTGTGAGGTGTACATTTGGCAGAAAGGGTATTTGACTGTATGAGGGATGGTTGGATGTGCAAATGGGTGTCAGAGAGCCTCTTTTACCACAGTGGGTTTGAAGGAATGTGGGCAGCTGTAATAAGATGGGGCTGTGAAAAGAACAGAAGAATAGAGGACTATAGGATGAGTGCAGCTGTCTGGAACAGGTCTAGAAAGAAAGAAAAACAAAAGAAAACAACATTATGAATGGAAACTGGAAGGTTTGTCAGGACGCGTTCACACTATCGGTGATACAGCAACACCATCAAAGTAATTTTCAATTGAAGCAGCAACATGAAGCTACAATCTAATGCCAGACACTTGTCGCTGCCAGACTGACTACAAAATACCCTCAACTTGCATTCCAATGACGATTGAAGCATAAATCAATCATGTTTTTGTTTCACCATTCCCACTCTCTCTCTCCCCATAATTCCTGCTCCATTTCGTGAAAGGAAGAAAAACAAATTCTTGCCATTCATTTCACTGTGTTATCTAACCCTACCCTACTCATTCATGTTCAGCGCGGCTAGTTTTCAGCGGTGACTCTCCAGCAATGTACCACATCAGGCCACGCATCAGGCCACACTTGACCATTTTGTAGCGTAAAAAAAAAATAACAACTGTCTCAGGTCAATTTTTACACTTTGTTGCAAATTAATACACTTACATAACTCTGGAATGAGCAGTATATCGCACAGCACTGCAGACATGGACCACTGGCTAAAGTGGCTATTGGTTACCAACTGCCCTTGAGGCCACTCCACAACATACCACAATGTCACATGAAGACCCAATGAACATGACGTATGGCTGAGGTCATTTGTCAACAAACACCATATCCACACCCAGGTATGTGAGCAGGCTTGAGATAACAGAACATGATATATGTTGCCAGTAGGCTTGAGAACATTCAAAAATAGACCTTGAGAAATCTTGAGAAACCCACACTGATTTGAACAATAGAACAATAGTTGATAATGTCGCTACTGGTTTTTGCCATGAACTTGTCTGAACATCTTGTGATCCACCTGTGTTTCTCTGAGAAGCACGATGTCAAAAGACGGCGCAGACATGCACTACAAGCACTATAATTGAAGCGTGGCCACTGGCCAGGCCTACCATGAAACGTATTTCACAGAGTCTGGGTTTGTTCCACATGCTACAGCTTGGTTTCAGATAAGCTCATGAGGACCTAATTTGGGTCCTGCTCAGGAAGTAGATTTTTCAAAAACAGCAGATCTACAGGCTCATAACTCATCGCAAAGTGACACGTTGTGAGCTTGTAAATTCGTTATTTAAAAAAATTAAGAAAAATAATGATGATGTAGCCTACAGTACCTCTCCCTTTAGGGGTTGTTCTGGTTGTAATGGGAAACTTAAATAAAATTTTTTTAACTTTGGACTTTCCATGTTCTGCAACGTTCCAGGTTATGGAAGGTTGGGCTACCCTTCGTAGTTGAAAAGAGCCACTAGTGACTTGTTAGTGGTTTCTGATCTGTTAAAAGTGACTCCATGGTCACGTTGCATCTACAGCTCTATGCTGTGTTGTCACTCAAGAGTCGCCAGCAGAACGTTATTGCTGCCCTAAACTTCTCCAAGATAGTTCTGCTATACAGCTTCAACTTTCAAGCATAAAGATTACATTACAGAGACAGAAATGTAATTCTGCAATATCATTCAACTTCTGCTACGCTCTTTACCATTTGAAGCAAGAAGACATTTTCATGGGAATGGGTGTTAAAGTGCCTTATTTTAAACCCAGACTATATGGATAACATTGACACCCCCTGAATGCCTGAGGTCTCTATAGGTTTAGGGTGTCACATTTTGTGAGGCTGTGATTACCCTTGAGGTCACAGGAGGTCATTTCCATGTGAAAGTGCTAACTAATGACCAGCAGTTGGAGACACAAGAGCCTCAGATATTCAATTCATGTTATATTTATGATTCTGCCACAAAGATGAAGGCACAAAGATTTGCCTCTAGCAAATTGTATTTAACTGTTGACATTGCATCTACTCCTGATAACGTTCAAGGACAAGAACGTGTTCGATTTAACATTTCGAACCAGGAAATGTCTAACAGTGATTAGTAAAGCATAAATAGTCCCCCCCCCCCCCATTCAAACAAACAAACAAACACATGCATGCACACACGCAGGTTCACACTGTTGAGTACAAAATTGATTTGACTGCAATGATACTCGCTGTATTGTGTGTGCATCGATTGCGAGTGAACTTGAACTTGAGTCAACATGAAACGACCAGGAAACGAAATATATCGTTCCGGTCTGCCAGACTGCTGACGCGTCATTGCACACTGGTGTCTCTTAAAAGAGAAGACTATGATAAATGGTTGGAGTCTCTTTTTGGTAATGTTCCAAAGTCTATCCACTCCCAACATTTCCCAACATTCCCTGCTTGTACCTGTATGAGTAGGTGAGAAATAAATCCCTCTTTTATTTATGTTTTCCCCAAGTCCAGAAATTGAGGTGTGCACAGTCCCATCTGATTGAGTGGGGGATCGTTGAAGAGGTTCCAGGAGGCGCTACACTCCCTCTACCAACCTGGGAAGAGCAACGGACTGACCTCATGCTTCCGTCTATGCATGAGTATTCCAATCCAAGCCGCTTCTTTTCACACAGGGGGGAGTTTCCCCGATTGGACGTAGCGCGTGGAAGGAACACGTTATTCCAACCAGTTCCTTTCCCCTCCATCAGGCTCCCCGGCTGACCAGGGTGAGGCAGTATAGACAATAGAGAACAGGATTACTGCATGGTTTTTGTGAGTTTCACGGGGAGAACATGCAAACTCCACACAGAAAGGCCCTTTTGCCAACACCACCCAGGGTATGGGCACTGATGACACGGAGGAGAGAACACACTCATAGTGCCCACAGCGTCCCCAGCAGGAATCGAACCCAGGACCTTAGCTGTGAGGCGACAGCACTACTGACTGCGCCACCATGCACCTGAATTTGGTGGTCCTTGACATGAAAATGTTTGAGAACCACCGGTACAGAAACCCATCTTTCTTTGTGTCAAAACTCATTCTGAAAAAGGGATCTTTACTAGCCTGCATGGTTCGCTAGCAACGCCCATTAAAAAAGAATGTTCTGGCTATGGTTGACAAAAGTGCTGTAGGCCTACAGATGAAAACAAAGCATCAACGTATACAAAACATGTGTGCCCACTGGCGACATACATTCAAAACATACATAGGCTACACGTAAAATGAAATTAACAAGATAGGCTCAGATGTGATTAAAAGCCAAGGAAAAGAAGTGAGTCTTAAGTAAAGATTTAAAACCCTCATAATATTACCCTATATCATAGTGCCGTTGTCCTGTCCTCTCCATAGGGACGATGCCAGCTGACCTACAGTCGACCACCGTTAATCTTTACTGACAAAACGGTGGCTTAAAATGTGGGTCACACTGACAAAAAAAAGGTTTCTCGATTTCATCAGTTATACATTGGTTTTCATATACATTTATAACATTTGTATTATTGTAGAATCCAGTGCAATAGGCTGTCACAGGATCCACAATTCCAAGCGGCGCCTGATGCCTAATTTATATAGGCTACTAATACACCGTGTCGCACACCGAAATTAGCCCATCTACAAGCTCACAGCACGTCACACGAGTCGCGACATTGGATGGTGCTTAGGGCTGTGGGCCCCTTGTCCAACTCTCCAGAGACAGTTGTACAATTGTGTTTGCTCAGTGTAGACGCGAATTACCTGTAAATGCTCAGTGGGAGGTATAGGTGGGGGATGGTTCCTTTGCTGCAGGGCTGTATGTTCTGAGGTCATTGCATTCAAACGTGGGGAAATTGTGTCCCGCTTAATTTTCTGTTGGATTTGACCAAATCGACATCTGTCATACAAGAAAGAGACAAGGTGAGGAGGAGTGGTCCTGTTGACCCAGTCTCAGTTGGTTGGTCTCTGCGTGCCTTACAGTGGAATATGCTTATTACGTGACAAATGACATTGGCGGCGCTTCAGAGGGCATGGGTGGCTGGCCACGGGGTCAGGGACGTATCTATAGATGTGTACAGTACGGGTTATTTTAGGGGTATACGGTCTTTAAAAAGAACCTTGACTAACAGCCGGGCCATTTGTTTAGTCAGTGTCTGATGATGAATGTGTTTTCTATCTTTTGGTCTCCTTTTTTTGTCCTTGAGGTTTTGACAATTCATCTACTTTTGACAGCACAAACTCCCCTTCCTACACTAGTAAAACACAATTACCCAGCTAAATGTGGCATGGTCATCAGATGTATATTATTGTATTGTACATCACTCACTCATTCTAACATATCTAATCCTATGTTGACTGACACGCACACACACACACACACACACACACACACACACCCTCACACACACACACACACACACACACACACACACACACACACACACACACACACACACACACACACACACACACACACACACACACACACACACACACACACACACACACACACACACACACACACACACACACACACACACACACACACACACACACACACACACACAGAGAGAGCGCGTTTGTTGTCTGTTGACATACACTTATGTGTGCGCTTGTGTGGATGGATTTGGTGTCTCGGAACAGGAGTATAAACAAGACTCGAGAGTCTAAAAGCCCTGCTAGACGTGCCTAGAGGGCCAGGCTGGTGCTTCTCTTTACACCCAACTATGTTGGCTAAAGTGTGGCGCTAGAAGAAATGCCACGTAGTCACCATAATCAGTATGATTCAAATTGCAATCTGCCTAATAGATTATTAGATTAGGAGATATCCTGTGTGCAAACATGACATTTTGGCTCGATGGTGGCAGTAGAGGAAGGGCCTTGGGGTCAGTCAATCAGTTGGTATATGAATGGGGGTTTGGGCCACAGAGTTACAGATCAGTTTAAGGGTCCATCTGGACACCTGGTGGCCCCCGAACCTGATGCTGAGAACCAGTGAAATAAAGTAAAAATCACCACAAGTAGAGGGCAATTAAAGTCAACTTCTAGATATCGGCTATCTTTCCCTGCTACGTTGCTATAGGAACGTGTGCATGACCCAAACTCCCAGAAAGGCAGAATCCATGCAATCATCTGCAGTGTGTGTGTGTGTGTGTGTGGGGGGAAGTCCTGCTAGAGGGTTATTATTCCCAAAGAGCCATGTTGAATAAAGATGAGTTCTCCTTTTTTTTGTCTCACTTTCTGTAGGCCGCAGCAGGCTATGTTCTGAAACCCTCTGCACACGCCCTCAGATCTCCTGCGTGCATTCATTAAAGAGGTGGATGTGATCATGTTTCTATCCGATTAAATATGCATGTTTAATTCTCTTCATAGTTCATAATTCAAGAAGTGAAGTTGCTGCTGTATAGAGGGGTTCATTTTTCAACGGATGATGATGGTGATGGATATCGGAGACCATTTTTTTCTGCCTAACCAGCGACATCCACAGAAGAGGACCCCATTATTGATCAGTTGCCCTCCTCTAATTGTCTGTATAATGCAGTCAATGTAGGTTTAACCAAAGAAAGAGTATCCAGAACAGCGTCATTGATTTTCCAAATGTGTCCATCGTTAGCTCTGACTGACTCTGCATCCTAAAGCATGATTTATACCTGTCGTACAACGGTGTCACGTACTGAAAATAGCCAATCTGTAAGCTCACAATGCGTCACATCTGCAATGCGTTGTGAGCTCATGGATCCGCTATTTTTGCATCGTATGATGGAGAATGTATTAGGCATTAGCCTCTAATTGTTAGGGTAAGAGTGTCCTAGAACCTAGACAAGCATATTAAGCAACTATAGCCAAATAAAATACTAATTCGACAGCCAACATAAAAACTGGGGTCCCAGAGTGAAAAGGAAAAGTCTAACTGCTGTCTTCATTGTGATCTTCAAGTTCCATCTGGGGCTTTGCTCCCACTTCAGCAATGTTCAAAGTTGTTTCTTCTCCCCTAATTTAACAGGGAGAGGTTGAAAATAATTATGAAAGCCTATATCCCAGAGTTGTTTTAATGTAAAACAAAGTAGTACTGTACATCCCACTGTGCTTCTTGGCACCAGCCCAGGGCTCATTAACAGCCATGTGGAACTGAACGGTGTGTCCTGAACGTCCTTGATGTACAGCACATAGACACAGACCTGCTCATGATGTCATTGATTTGAGTTCAACCCACCCCCCTACCTTGTCTTACCTTTCTTTTGCATACTGTAATGGAACAGGTATGGTTTAAAATACTCTTTAACCTCAGACAAGAGTTTAATAATGCAAAAATCAGATTAAAACAATAAACCCCTTTTATATGAATTTATTCAAATTAAACAATGCATTTGTCTTATTTTTTGCTTAGATTTTTTTACCCCTTTTACCCCTTGTTTGTCATTTAAGTTGAGTTTACATATACTGTACATTTAACACCTTTAAAAAAAAAAGTCCATCTTCCACCAATAATAAAGCAGATTTGTCTTTTTTGACGAAATGGTTACTTTTTATTTGGAGTTTAACATTTCGTTATAAGAGCATTAAGAGCAATGTGTTGCTCACTGATATGATTATTAAGACCTAACTTACGTGTTGGGTATATGTAATTATTTTGTATCATCAATTTTTTTTAAATGAAATCAAATAAAAAACATCACCAATAAATACACTATAAATGTATCCTAGACAAAACATAATAGATAGATCAAAACAACAGCAGTATAGTTTTTTGTTATTTTGGTACAATTGTGACTACTGACTTGTGTCACACAGGTAAAATAGCACGTGTGCCACCCTGAGCACTTGACAATGTTATGAGCACGACAGGAATCCTGTATTGATTTAACTTTACTGTCAAGGGCTACGTAGAAACTGCCATTGATTAGGCTCGTTAGGTGTGCAACACGATGTGCATCCAAGCAGTGGTGTAAAGTAAAGTACATTTACTCAAGTACTGTACTTTTTGACAAAAAAAATTGACAAATTTAGTTTGACTTTATTTCCAATTTTCAGTACTTTTACTTCTATTCCACTACATCTCAGAGGCAAATAGTGTACTTCTACTCCACTACAATTATTTGAAAACTTTAGTTACTTTCTAGATTTACTTTTTTTTTTTACAAAACATATACCCATTCTGGGCGGGAACCCCTTTTGGTGTTTTACCCCCTCAGGCCGGGAACCCATTTTGGGGTTCTGTACAGTATGTACAGTATTCAAAAATGTAAAAATGTTGATGCTGCTATATAAATATTTGAAGTTTTTCAGAAAACTTAGGTCAGGATTTAGAGGCGTTTTTAGAATCGACCTCAGGCCTAAATGGGTTAACAACCACTTCAGCCCTATGTTCAGCCCTATGTATTACGGCCAATTGAAAATAATATTTTCAAAAGATTTGTATACATTTGAAAACTTGTGAAACACGACATTCTGCATAGTGAGTACTTTCTACTTTTGGTACTCTAAGCCTGGACCGTCTACTGGACCGCTGAGTCGACCTTTACTTCTAACGGAGTACGTCTACAATTGCAGTGTATTGATACTTTCACTTTATGTAAAAGTGTGAGTAATTCCTCCTCCACCACTGTGTGCATCCAAGTATGAATCTGGCCCAGACTCCCCACAGCATCTAGGCTCCTCCTACCAGGATGTCAGTCGATCTTGATCTTTGAGAAGCACACTTGCTGAACAACACAATCAAACATCTGTCTCTCCTGCAACATTATGTCTAATTGCCATGGTTACCGTACATTTGTGGTTATTTTCTTATTAGTGCCAACTGCTCAAAGCAAATTACTTTTAATTAGGCACTTTCTTTTGTCCTATACGCACCAGTTGTACTGATTCCACTGCTGTGCGTCAAACTTCCAAAGCCAAATTGTGCCAGGCCACCGTGTGGACTGTGGAGTTAACTTCTGCTTTTCTAAGGCAGCAGCATCGGAGAATGGGTCCTTCTCGAGCATTTTGTGTTTGAAGCAGAGCTTAAAAAGGTGTAGTTGAATTATGGGATTTGGACATTATGGTGCACTCAACCAGTTAAATTATACCCAGGAATAAGAATTATAAATGTGAAATTAAGCCATGCTGAAAACATCTGGGGGGTACAAGCCCCTGCCTGCAACAGCTTCTCTTGTTTTGTCACTCGATTTTGACTCTGAAGTCTGAACTTAATAACCCTAATATGAATCAATCTTCCCGTCTCGATTTTGACCTTGACCGTGATTATGACCCTATAACCTTTAACCTTAATAATCAACAACCAGTCATGCGTATTCACAAATTCCCCACATCTGTATAGTCTTGTCACTGCTACCTTTACGGGCTCACCTGCCAGTGAAGAGCCCACACCGGGATGTGGAGAAACACCCTAATCCTCCCGTTCAACACCCCCTGCCGACCAGCCCATAAGAACCTCTAGTGCAGTGACATAGATTGCCTTACCTTTCTGGCTTCGTGAACAAGGCCAACTGTGGCATTATGAATGCTCGACCACCCAGAGGCCTGTGGCGGATTCAAACCCGTAGCGTAGATTCTGCTGTGGTGCAGGAACTTTGCCACGCGGATTTCACAGGGGTGAAATCAGCCCTCAACTGCTTCTGACATGACAACTGACATATATACTAGAGGTTGGCCCATGCATCCAGCAAGCCCAACCCTACTGGGTTAACGTATGTACTGTTTGTCGGACATTACTAACCCTACCCCAAATCCTAACCTCAATCTTAACCGGTCATGTATGTCGGACGACGTTTGCGGTTGGCACAAAAATAGTGGCATAAGCAGGATTCGAACCCAGGAGGTTCGAACCCAGGAAGTCTATTGACTAACGAGCAATACTACGAGCTGGCTGCCAGAACGGTTTTCCAGGCTCTAGTAGACGCGCATGTAATAATAAAGAAAAACCCTGCCCAGTAGGGGATGGGTAAGAAAAGCCCCGCCCAGTAAAAAAAAGTAAGGCTTTTGTCATATTTCTGAGGGCTGATCTCAACCTTCTGCAGCGTGCAGGACAGTGATCCTTCCTGTATTGATTCAATTTCATAATCAAGGCATATGTCTGTCCTTGATTAGGCTAAAATACTAGCTAACTATAGTCATTCTGCGCACCAGCAAAGGCTGCCAGGGACCCATGTACGAACACATACACGCTATATTAACTACAATCATAGGTACAGTATGGACAACACATTTTTATGATGACCAGGACATTTGTCCTCACAAATGATGTCTTTCTCACACTGTACAACGACAAGTATAACTAACACACGCACACACATACACACATTCCCGGGCCACCCAATTCTATTGAGCCGCGGCTCTGAAATGCTTTTATCATGGAGCAGTGCAGTCTGTTTCTCATGCATTACTTTTAATCAGCCTCCCCCAGATGGAAGCTCATCAGTGTTGGCCCTGCTGCCATCCTGCTCACTAAAGACAGCAGGCCCACTCCCTCACTCCCCCTCCACCACTCAATGTTAGGAGGCTGAGAGGATAAGGTGGGCCGAGATAAGAGTTTATTCTTCTGAATCCCAGAGGGGGGAACGGATGGAGGCGTTCACTGATGTGAGGGGGCGACCAGAATGAACGGGGAGGAGGAGTTCTGGAGGTGAGGTAGATTGGGACTGGAGGGAGACTGCGGAGGAGACGGAGGTTTAGGCCACCGTTTCCCCCAACGTGAGAGTAGCCTACAGTAGGAAGGAGCCATTCGGGAGGGGATTCTATTGAAATTGGATCTGAACCTTTCTTTATAAAAGGTAGATGCTCACCCAATGTGACATGGTGTGAGCTTGCAGATCAGCTATTTGTACAGAATGTTCTCCACCAGAACAGGGACGTAGGGATTGTGTGGTTAAGAATAGCCTTCAAAAGAGTCATTTTCAATGCAAGTAATCTTCATTCTACTTGAGTAATACGCAAGTCAAGTAACAGTACTTGTACTTGAGTAGGATGTTTTTCTTAAGCCCCCCCCCCACAGTCTCCTGATGTGCAGAGGGCTGTGGCTCCGTCACTTCCATCCCCAATTCCTTGGGCTCCCTTCTTGACGGCCCCCGCTGCTCTGGCTCTAATGAGAAAGATGAAAGGTTCACAAGCAGAACAGTACACTACCCCCACCCCCACCTCCCCGCCCGGCCCCTCGCTCACTTTTCTCTCTATCCCGTTTTTATTCAGCCCAGACTCTCTCTCTCTCCGCTTCAGCCCTCCAGCTCAATACCACGATTCAAAAAAGAAAAAAGAAATCCCAAATGTTTTTTCCTTTTTGGTGGTGGAGTGGGGGGAGGTTTGCTCCAGTAGTAACAACTCAGCCTGGTTTTAATGTTAATTTCATTCTTATTTTTTTTTCTTTTTTAGTTATTCTTCCCTGTGATCTTCCATGCCATTTTCTCTCAATTTCTTGCGCCAGTTTATTACCTTTATGTGCGCTGCTGTTGGTGTGCAGCTACTGTACGGCAAATCAAATTGAAAAACCCAGACTGTTTCAATGATACACATCTCAGACACGACACAAGAGAGAAAAGTGCACAAACAAAAGCCAAGTTTCATTATGGGTATACAAAGAACACCTTCAAATATATTGCTATACTGTAGGAGTAGTACTGTACCATCAAAGATCACAAAATGATGCGTAGATTAATATTTGCACACAATATGGGATGGGAGTGTAAAAATGGACACATACTGTGACTCTCAAGAGTTACAATAACCCCATATTCTACTGTGTATTCATAAGACGACACTCTCTCTCCTGTGTTATCAAATAAAAATAAATCACAGAGAAATAACCTTCACAAATGTCCATCACATATTCACAACCCCCAGCCTTAAATTCATGAAGCCATGACTGTGGATCATGATCTAAACCAGTGATTCAACCACTTTTTAATTTCAAGGACCTGCAGTTTGACCTACATTAAGCCAGGGACCCCCATTTATATTATTATTATTGTTATAATTAATATGATTGTTTTCTAGAGCCCCAACCTAGTAATCCTGGGTTACTTTAGCTCCGAGAGTGAACAAATGGAACCATAGTGGTTCCATTTGTTCACTCTCGGATTTACAGACCTGCTGGAAGCCTCCCAAGGACCCCTTGAACCATTGGTCTAAACTACAGAACCTCCTTATCATTGGACCACAGCGCACACAGCTTATACTGAAGAGATTTCAATCATAGAAATCAAATGATACAAATTCCATTTGGGATTAATTATAGCTCAGAATGAATTTACAAATGAATAGACTACAAAGTGGGGAGGGAAAAGAAAAGAAAGTCTGATTTATTTGAATTAGCCGACATTTGATCATGTTTGTCAAATGTGATAGGCAAGATCTAAGTAAATTAAAATCTTAAAAATGCGCTTCGAAAGACTGGGATAAATTATTTATACATTTTTGCCATCCATCCACCATAGGGTTATTGGTGCACCCAGACACAAAGCTATCACCCCCACTGCTGCTACTGTCTGTAGGACTATGCTTGTCTTCTATCTTTTCTTATACCGGTAGTACATTATTCTAGTATGTTTATATATTTAGTATTGTTCTCGTTATGTTTGTGTTACCACAGAAATGCAAGTGCATTTAGCTGCCTGTACCAGTAATGACAAATACACCTTGACAACTACACACTCCTGCCATCTTGTGGAGGGTATGGGGAATACAGTTCATCCAAAGCCAGTGTGAGCAGGCCTACAAATAACAATGATAAAACAATGTTAAATCAAAGAAACGCAAGATCAGAATAGCTTAACAAGATGTAAACCCCTGTTCCCCTGAAGTTGTTCATGCATCACCTTTTAACCCTCTAAGACCCAGTGTTGCTTTTTAGCAACAACTTTATTTTACTATTTTTTTTTCTGTTCTTTTTTCACCTAAACGTCATCTGAGAGATCTCAGTGGTTAGTCCGGGCCAAGGAAGCACATAAACAACATAAACAACTGATGAAGAGGACTGTAAAACAGATATATATATATTTCTCCAACAGATGGTCCCAAGAATGTCCTTTTGTCCGTAGATCCACCAGGAGATGTTGTCAAAGGAAGCTTAATCACTCTGACCTGCAGCGCCAGTGGATCACATCCACCAATCCAGGCCTACATCCTTTTCAAAGACACCAGGATAAGTGGTCATTCTAGGCCTGACACTAGCATGACAAATGTTTAGTTGGTAAGGATTCAATGTCTGGTGAATGACGACATGGAGCTCCAAGTTCGACTTGACTATCACAACAGGTTATATCAACCTGGGATTTTATAATAGGCTATAAATTGTGTGCTATCTCTTACAGATTGTCCATGCTAGACAAATAGCCTATAGGCCTAATAATCAAATCTAGAAGCTTGTAGATTGGCTATTTTCACATAGCAGATTTTGTCTATTAACACATTATTATTTTTGTTCCACCCTGCCTGTAATAGTTCACCCAACACTGTGAGCTTGTAGATCGGTTATTTTCACATAGCTCTGATGTAGGCTATATATAATGTGTATATTTATTTTGGGGACCACTTGGAACTGACTTAAGGACCCCTGGGGGTACCCTGACCCCAATCAATTTTTCAATGACTCATAGCCATTAATGACAGGTGCATGGGCCATTCACCTAGATAATGGCAAACTGGGCAACATTTTATAATGGGTAAAATGGCTTGAACCGGTGACACTGGGACCCCGAGCTTGGATCCGTACTTCCCCTTCCTAGAAGCTAGTTTTAACATTTCAGTGCTTTTTGAAAATATTCGGATACATTATCGCTTGCAGCAGGATTGTACATGAAGCTGAGTTAGAATTGCATCCATTCCCTTCCCTTTTCTCTCCTTTCTTCTCTTTTTCTTCTCCCCTCTTACAGTCTAATGTTCCCCAGCTTTAGCTCAGTTGGGAGAGCGTTAGACTGAAGATCTAAATGTCCCTGGTTCGATCCTGGGTTTCGGCAGGTGAACTGAGGTACCGAAAACCGTATGGCTCCCAGGCTGATCTCACTGGGGGAAAAACTGTATCAGTTTGTTTGTTTAAGAAGTAACAAGTAACAGTCAATGTAACTAAAAATACATTCTGGATGTGACATTTTGCAATTTCTGGAGGGAGCGAAATGTAGCGTCTTCTGGATGCATCTCTTTTTGGCTACTGGTCCCATCTTGTAGTAGCTGTACAATGAGTGCCAAGCTGTCTGTGCCCCATTTATACAGTAAAGTTGCCAGGCGAGTACAGGTGATGGCGATTAGCATTAACATTCCTTTAACATTATCCTATGGTCGTTAGAGTCTATTGTTCCGCTGTTGTTGTTGTTGTCGCACGTCTAATTAGACGTGTTACAACAACAACGACGCAACAATAGGAAGCCTGCAGCTCAGTAGCTATTGCTTTCGGGGGAGGGATAGTGTTAATTTCAGTCAAATCAGGCGGCACACCTGGACACATCAAACGGCACACCAAAGCTCCGCGACACACAGGTTGGGAAACACTGATCTACCATACTGTAAAGTTGCATAAGCATATGACGCTGCATGTATGTATTAGGGGCAAAAGAAGAATTTTCACAAAACGGCAATTTCCAATGGCTCATAAAACCTTAATTTTTTCACTTAAAAAAAGTACTATACTTCCCCTTGTCTGCATAGGTCAAAAGTTAATGTCTATAACTTTTCGTGTATTTTGATCAAAGATCCTGGGAGGAGATTTTAACCGATTTTCATTTGGCCAATGGTTGTGGGCTTCGCATCCTCACCGTTTGGCATGGCCCTCTACCATATTTCAACAATAACAGGACTGCTTGGTCCTACAATTGAAACCTTCTACTACAGTGATTTTCTCCTGTGTTCAATGCGTTGCTGGGTTTGTGTGTGGACACAGATATTGTATGGGCAGAGGACGAAAATATCAGTTTTGGAAAAGATCCATAGGTCTAGCCAAGGCCTTAATGGCCGTTGGTAGGGCGTTCCACATTTTAGTGGCAGTGGATCAAGCAGCACAGCTTAAAACCCAGACTTGAGATATGATACTCACTTCATTGATTACTTCTTGACTTCATTGATTACATAAGGTTCATTCATCAGCTGCATCATGTGAATTGATAGCAGCTGCAGTACGTTTGTGATAAACATCGATGTCATGGTGACATCATAGTGCAAAGTGAGCGTTGGAAAAACACAGCTTTAAAACCAGACCTGTGAAACGTTATGATCACAAAAGGCTTATATGCCTAAACTGTACAGACTGCACTGATAGCCACTACATCCATAGCATCTAAATCAATAGTTGGCCCGTTTCACATCGATAAAGAAGTCCATAATTGTGCGCATTTGATTAGAATTACCATTGCAATTTAGCAGATGCTCTTATCCAACAATTTACAATTTGCAAGTTCCGAATACGCAGATTGGCAGTCAGTTTATCTGATGTTTGTTTGTGATCGTTCATCGTTCAGTCAAAGTGAAAGCGGGGCAACAGAAAATCAACCGACCGCTCCCTATATTTAGGATTTGTCTAGGGGATCAATGGCGCCGCGTGCACAGCTGGACAAAGCGGCGTGGAGTTGGGCTGAAGGTGTGACGCCAGAGGACGTCAGTGAGGAACACGTTGAGTTAGCATATCGCATCAACACCCCAGCATGCAGGAGAGGAATCTGCAGGAGGAACTGCAAGGGAAACCCCAACTGCCTGGTGGGGATCGGCGAGAAGGCGTGGCTGGGAGGGATTGACGGTTACACCAACGCCCCAAATTCGGAGCGCCGCGATGAGAACGCATTTGTGGGTCTGGCAAATCTGGGCGCGACGTGCTACGTCAACGCCTTCCTGCAGGTGTGGTTCCACAACCTGGAGTTGCGCAGGAGCCTCTACCGGTGCCACGTCGCTCCGGCGCAGGAGCCGAGCGACGACGACGAGGCGGCCTACGAGCCGCGGTCCATCTCGGAACACCTCCGGTGTCTGTTTGCGCTGCTGCAGAACAGCAACCGGCGTCACGTCGACCCGTCTGGGCTGGTCACGGCGCTGGGACTGGACACGGGGCTGCAGCAGGACGCCCAGGAGTTCTCCAAGCTCTTCCTGACGCTGCTGGAGGACTCTCTGGCCAAGCAGACGGACCCCGTCCTGCAGAAGGTCATCCAGAAGCAGTTCTGCGGAGAGTTCTCCTACGTCACCACGTGCGGCCGGTGTGGCCGCGTCTCGCCGCTGCCGTCCACGTTTTACGAGCTGGAGCTGAACATCCGGGGCCACAAGGACCTCGCCGAATGTGTGAGTGAGTTCCTCGAGGAGGAGAAGCTGGACGGGGACAACCGCTACTTCTGCGGGGGCTGTCGGAGCAAGCAGAACGCCACCAGGCGCATACAGCTCCACAGCCTGCCTCCCACGCTCAACCTGCAGCTCATGCGCTTCGTCTTTAACAGACAGACGGGGCACAAGAAGAAGCTCAACGCGTACGTCAGCTTCCCGGAGCTGCTGGACATGGGGCCTTTCCTGGAGGGGACAGAAGGCCAGAGGTGCTTGTACGAGTTGAGTGCCGTGCTAATCCACCGCGGGGTGACCGCCTACTCGGGCCACTATATCGCCCACGTCAAGGACGCACGTACCGGCGACTGGTACGAGTTCAACGACGACGAGACGGAAAGGATGGAGGGCAAGGCGCTCCACCTGGGTGTCGAGGAAGACATCGCGTCCAACCAGTCACAGAAACCCAGGTGTAATAATCACTGCTCCAGGGACGCCTACATGCTGGTCTACAAGGTGCTGGAGGAGCAGCGGGACACTGGCCCGTCTCAGACCGATGCCGAGGTGCCGGCTTTCCTGCAGCGGCTGGTGGAGCGAGACAACCTCAAGTTTGAGGAGCAGTGCATCAAGATGACCGACAAGAGGAAGCAGCGCATGGACAAGTGGAAGGAGGTGAAGGAGCTCTACGAGCTGTTGCCGGCGGCAGACGGCCAGCCGTACGAGTTTGTTCCTCTGGACTGGTTGAGGACGTGGCTGAACAAATCTGCCGTCACGACAGAGATCGACAACTCCCTCTGTCTGTGCTCGCACGGCAAGATGCACCCCGGCAAGGTGGGGGAGGCGAAGAGGATCTCCCTGCCAGCGGCCCGGCTCCTTTACGAGCACTATGGCGGAGGGACCCGTCTGGACGCCTCGTCCTTGTGTAAGGAGTGTGTGGCGGAACGGTGCAGGGTGCTCCGACTGAAGAACCAGATTGCAGAGGACTTCAAGGAAGTGTCCAGCCTGGTCAAAAGCACACACAGCGGTGAGGGTTTCTGGGTAGGGAGAGCGTCCCTGCGCACCTGGCAGCGAATGGCTTTGAGGCAGCTGGAGGAGGGCGAGCAGGAGACGAAGCATGGCGACGGACAGACCGATGGACACAGAGTGCACGGCGGCAGCGACAGCCTCCCAGAAGGCAACGGCGATGAGGAAGAGACGAGGACATTCAATGACGACGTCCTCTGCAGTCACGGGACTCTGAGCACCCTGACCGATGAACGAAGGCTGGTCCCGTCGGAGGCGTGGTCCAGGCTGAGGGCGTACTTCCCCAGAGCTCCAGAGTTCGGCCGGTGGCACCAGCCGTGCTCCCGCTGCTTTAGCCGGGAGCAAGAGGAGAAGGCGACGGCCTCCGATCAGGAGGACCAACTGAGCAACCTGTTTGCGGAGAGGAACCGGCCCAGGCTCACCCGCTGGCCTCGGGGCACGGAAGTCCTTTACATGGTCCCCGCGTGTTTCGTGGACGAGTGGCGGAAATTCATTCGAAGTCCCACTAAGTCCCCTGCGGTGTCGAGTGTGGACAACAGCCAGCTGCTGTGTCCTCATGGCGGCGTCACGTTCACCTACGACTCCCTGGTCGACGAAGGGGCACGACGCATCGCCCTACTCTGGCCCGACGAGTGGGAAACGGTCAACAGACTCTTCACGGTGGACAGACCGATCTCCATCCACCGCTCCCCCCGGGCCACACCCGAAGACCGCGCCCCGCCGCAGTACAACACGCACCCCGAGCCGTGCCGCGAGTGTCGCGAGGGCCTCCCGGTCCAGAGGCAGAAGAGAGACCTGAGGGAGTTTGCGTGGGCGACCATCTACATCCGAAAGATGAAGATGGTGAAGCAGGAAGCCAACACCACAGAGCAGAACGGAAGCAACTCAGACGTAGAGGAGGAGAGGGACCGACCCCCAACGAAGGTCGACGGAGACGCCAGAGGTGCAGATTTCAGCGAGTCAGCGGACATGGTCAAGCGCCTGAAACTTGACAATGGCGCTACCAGCATCGCACCGGGTGCCGCCCCCCACTTTGAGGCCAACAACAACAGCAACAACAACGATAGCAACGACAACGGCGTCAAGACGACGGAAGCCGCCCGGAGAAGAAGCACGAGAAACAGGAAACGCGCGGGCGACAAGGCGCTCACCGTCTCGGCCAATCAGACACTGAGGGAGCTCAAAATCCAGATCATGAGCGCGTTCAAAGTGGCACCGTATGACCAAAACCTGTCCGTCGACGGGCAGCGACTGACGGACGACTCGGCCACTTTGGGCGGCCTGGGGGTCACGCCCAGCAGCACCGTCGTTCTAACGGCGGACGAGCCCATCGACGGATACCACTATGAGACGGACCGTCTGTATCGGGCTCGAATGCCCGAAGAGGGGTTTAAAGGAACGGGGCTTCTGGGATATTGAGGGAAAACAGCTGTCGGGTGGAACCCTTCTAAGTATTTTTAGACTATTACCAATTGAGACAGCAGAAGTTCAGCAGAAGTTCTTCAGCCCAGAAGCAGCGAGTGCATTCTCCGGCATCAGCAATGAGACGCGGCGCTGCCCGGGGGTGGGCCGGCAGCTGTAACGGTCGACGCTCATATCAGGACAGACCTTTATTGATATCATAACCGATCGCAACGGTTGGGCAACATTCAATGTCTTTTCCGGTTGGGACATCATCCAAAATGCCGCCCCCCCCCCCCATTTTAGTGGTGCCGTGTCATTAGTCAGAAGGTTCATTGTTCCGAAATTACTATCCCTATCTCTAACCCTAACCTAAACCTAACCGCAAGCACGGGAGCAAACCTAAACCTAACCGCAAGCACGGGAGCAGTGCATGTTCGGACTAACGGGACTTCGGATCTATGGGAGGAGACGATTTTAGTGGATGACATCGATAATCTTAAAATGTGAATAACTCTTGATCTAAATAAATCCGTCCAATTCAAACCAAAGATTATGTTTTTGACAGCCCATCGCAGTCCCGTCGCTAGTCGCGTAATCGAAGTAATCATACCTCCCGTTGTCGATCGCCTCAGGGTGTTTTGGCTACATCTAGCTACTTCAGCTACATGCAAGATGCGCTCCGTAGCTGCAAATCGCTGGGCGCCCTGATTTAATGGTCCTATATAACCCCGGGCGTTTGGGGTGTTTTACCAGCCGCGGCGCTGCCGGGAGGAGGGTCGGCATCTGCCGGGGGATTGTCACTCCACTGCCGCTCCATCTCGGTCTGTTTGGCACTGCCGGTTAACTACCGGTAACTGCCGAATAACAGCCGCAGTGCCGCCGGGAAAAGGGGCTAGCCGGTGCCGGTGATGCTGGGGGGATTATGACGCTCGACTGCCGCACGCTGTGCGTGTGTCTGACGTGTGTGTCGTGCTTGCGAGTGTCGGACTGATGCCGCCGAGAAACACTACCGCCTGCCGTGGGTGTTCTGCGGCTGATGCCGCTGCCGGAAATGCACTCGCTCTCCCCCTTTATCCAGAGTTACTTGCAATAAGCAAGGTAAACTCAGTAGTCCAACCAAGAACCAGTCTAAGCAGTATAAGAAAAATAACAATCTGTACATTTAAACTATATACAAACTATATGATGCCAGGTCAACAGATAACGTGGTCTAAATAGCATAACATGCTATCTAATTTACTATTTGACCTGGGAGACTGCGTGGTTATCAAGACTAGGTCAAGTGCTACGGGCAAATATGGAGTCTTCAGATTAAACTGCTCCTTTTTATTATGATTCCAAAAATGATTTCAAATAGTGAAAAAAGATGATCTAGGCTTGCAAATCTGCTATTTTCACAACCTTTGTGAGATTAAGTTGGGCAGTGTGGAGATGCAAGGTTTCTGCCCGCTATGCTTGAAGAGGACGTATACGTAGGCAACACACACGCGCGCGCGCACGCACGCACGCACGCACGCACACAAGTTTGTTTGTAAGCCCACCCAACTGCCAAAGTATACAACAATGCTTTTTAGCTCATCTAAAATGACACAGATGCTTTCCTGGTTTGAATGAGTTTATCCATCCCTGATAACCACAGTATGTTCACTGTTGGTTGAAACTCATTTTGAAAGATCATCCGAGAAGCACTAACTTGCTCAGAACTCAGCTAACTTGCAGATAACTTGCTTCTTACATGCACTGGACATAATAATCAGTGGAAAGAGGAAGGTGCTTTGTGTTTGAATAAACATGGTTACTTATTATGACATAGGCCTATGGCATTAGTGTTATTTCTTCATTCAGAGCATGCCAACACATCACACAGCAGAAGAGAGAGGTGACAAAGCAATCGGTGTAAATGTATGACAGTTTATTTCAATATACTGTTATTTCAATTCAAGCTGTTTTCCCAAATATGCGAGACGAGCAGTGACGCTGACGCACAATGAATTAGGCTTAAAATAAAACAGCGATATAGAAGAAGAAGAGGAGCGCATATTGGATTGGTCTTTTATTTAACAATTAAACTGCGCCTGAAACAGACATTACCTCTCCATCAAATAAATATATATATAATCCAAACTCCTCTGTCAATTGTAAACGAACGGCAACATGAATGAACTCTTCAAGCCTGACACTTGTCAGAAATAAAATCAACCACGGTTGATTTGATTGATCATAAAGTTAATGTGACTGTGTGTGTGTATGGGAAAAAATATATAAACTTCACAGATTATAGATCACTTGGAATTATAACAATCTGTTGATTATTGCCTGAATAATGCCACTAGTGAAATCCCATTTCTTATCGACATGCGATGCCGATGGAGAAATCCCACATAGTTAAATTACCTCATAGTCATGCTGCATGCGCTGTTGGTCGATGAAGAATTATAATCCAAAGTTTGTCAATCATATTATGGTTTATGGTTGAAAGTAAACCATAATAAGTAAACTTTAAGAAGTTGCTAATTGAGTTGACATTTGCGCAACTTCACTGCATGGCATTACAGTAATTAGTTATTTGCCAGCACCTGCTCCAATATAGGCCTAAATCAAACTTTATTTATATAGCACATTTAAAACAATAAAAGCTGACCAAAGTGCTGTAGGCCTACAGGCTGAAACAAGTGGAGCATCACCATCGGCGCACAAAAAAAAACATAATTAAAAGAAAAAACACAGGCAAATAGTATAGGCTACATAATTACAATAATACGATCAGGTGCAATTAAATGCCAAGGAGAAAAGGTGTGATTTCAGTAGAGATTTGGTCTGGTTCTGTAGGAGCTGCTCTGCTGCATGGGAGTTCACAGTGATGGAACAGGTCAGTCTTCAGACAAGAAAAAAAAATGTTTTTATATGACTTATCAAACATGGTAGCCTATATTTAATGTCCACTGAGCTGTGGTGCCCTTGCCTACACTCTCAATTAGGGATTTTCCCAGCAGTCATTTTCACTCTCGTGTAGCCTACAACCTTTATTCAAATAGGGTATTTTAAAATGCAACCACACTTTAGATTTATCTTTCGTGGCTCCTGGGACTGCAGCTGCACTTGTTCAGTTGACTTCCTTGTTTTTAACACGGGGAAAGAGGAGGCGTTGCGAGGTGCTGCGAGGCGAAAGCATGGCTCGCGGACCAAATGGGGCCGTCTCGCGGACCAAAAGCGTCCGCTTTTTTTTTAATGACTATTCTATTCAAAAAAATTAAATCGATTCTCGTGCGTATCGATTGAACGTCGATTAATCGATTTTTTTGGGTCAGCCCTAGTGAATGTGTGCGTGAAAGTAATGCACAATCTCTGTAAAGCACCTTGGATAAAGGCGCTATATAAAATAAACAATATACCATTTACATGCACGCACACGCACACGCACGTAAGCTGACTAGCTCTGAGAACTACAGGCCGATAGCTCTAGCCAGCATCTTATCTAAGGTACTGGAAAGAGTTCTCCTCAGTAGGCTGGAGCAGTATTTACTGACAGCTGATAATCAGTTTGGTTTCAAACAGAAACATGGCACTGACATGTGTATCTTTGCGCTCAAGGAGATATTGGACAAATATGCAAGTCAAAACACCACGGTATTTACATGTTTTAGTGATGCTTCTAAAGCTTTTGACAGAGTCAATCATTGTAAACTTTTTAACAAATTATGTCTGCGAGGGGCCCCTAGATGTGTAATAAGGATTCTGGTTTACTGGTATGCACACCAGACTATGCTGGTTATGTGGGGTAACTCCATTTCCGCTCCATTCCATGTGACCAATGGGGTAAGGCAAGGCAGAATTTTATCTCCTTTCCTTTTTAATGTTTTTATGGATGATTTATCTGTACTGTTGAATGCCTGTAAAACAGGGTGTATCATTGGTGACTGTTTCATCAACCACCTCATGTTTGCAGATGACTTGGTGGTTCTATGCCCATATAGTGCTGTGATATAAATTATGTCTCTATAATCCAAGACAGACAGGAACACATAGTGGGGGCGGGGGGAAATCTACGTCATGGTGTGAATGCAATGGTATCTTAGCAAGTGACCCGAGTTATTTAAACTTAGGTCACACCGTTTAAAGTAGACATCTTTTGTATTGTCCTGTGAGAAGGTGGTAACGAAGATTACTTGAATTGTTGAAACTCTTCTAACAATGTTTACATTGGAAAGGTTTTTCTCCAGTGTGGACAGCGGACACTCTGGTGTGTTTTCAGGGAAGATGATGCAGTAAAACTCTTGTCACAATGTTTACATTGGAAAGGTTTTTCTTCAGTGTGGACATACTGGTGTCTGTTCAGGTCATTTGACCTACTGAAACTCTTGTCACAATGTTTACAGTGGAAAGGTTTTTCTCCAGTGTGAACACAAAGGTGTGATTTCAGATGATGTGAATTGTTGAAACTCTTGTCACAATGTTTACATTGAAAAGGTTTTTCTCCAGTGTGAACACGAAGGTGTGTCTTCAGATGCGATTTGAAACTCTTGTCACAATGTTTACATTGGAAAGGTTTTTCTCCAGTGTGGACACGAATGTGTGTTTTCAGGGAAGATGATACTGCAAAACTCTTGTCACAATGTTTACATTGGAAAGGTTTTTCTCCAGTGTGGACACGAATGTGTGTTTTCAGGGAAGATGATACTGCAAAACTCTTGTCACAATGTTTACATTGGAAAGGTTTTTCTCCAGTGTGGACACGAATGTGTGTTTTCAGGGAAGATGATACTGCAAAACTCTTGTCACAATGTTTACATTGGAAAGGTTTTTCTCCAGTGTGGACACTGATAGATATATTTGGTCTAGTTTGTGGGTGAATGGCCTTTTGACCTTTTGACCTTTTAATCTAATTGCCCTGTGACTGACATTTGATGTCCGGCTGTCCCACTGACGTTAAAATAGTATGGTTCTGGCCCTGCCGGAGTCTCGATAGTAACCCTTTTCCCTAGCCAGCGTTGGTAGATAAGAATTGTTTTGTTTTCGTTGGCCATAACACCCAGCCTCTGTGTTTTTGCCCTTGAAAGTTAGTATTCGCTCTGACAGACTGGTAAACTGCCCTGTCTCCCCCGGTTCCACTAAACTGATATTGCAGGTTAGATTGTTCAGCTGGTCTGACTTCTCTTCATTTGTCTGATTGCTCTGTTGATTGTGGACGTCGACATTCCATCCTTGTACAAGGTTTGACACTTGATCCCGACCCAACTCAGAACCGTCTGAATTCACTATGGTTAGGCCCAACCCCCAGAACAGTTTGCCCTAATCAGTTGCCCATAGATTTCCCATATGGAACAAATTTATTCCACTCACGTTTCACCAGACATTTTTTGTTTTCGTTTCACCAGACATTTTGTTTTTGTTTTCATGTTGTATGTGGTTTATTGAATGTTTTTCTTTTCTGTTTGCTAATATCTGCTTCCCAAGACATGTTCCCCTAATATTCCCTTCTCCCCACAATTAAATAAATATTAGGTAATTTTGATTTGATTTGATTTAATATTTACTCTTATAACCATTCCATTTCATCATAAGATCTGAGAACCCATTACATAGATTATTTGAACTGATTTATCCCATCTTTGGGACAATCTAAATTTCATTCCATTATGATTCATTATCCCACCTCACCATATTTTGATTATTTTAAATTTTATATTGGATTCATATTTCCCCTAAATTGGAATATCCCCCCTGTAAACAGTTAGCTTTATTTTCCCCATAACATAACCTATTATCCCAGAACCACCCCTTTCACCCTAAATTGTTAAGATAGGAACATCTCCTTCTCCATTTTATTATTTTGGTTTTTATCATCATGAGTTTGATTGGACTAGGCATTAATCTCCCCAGAATCACTTGATTCTATATTTTGACCTTTATATGGTACTAAGGGACTCCCAAAGACATTGTTGCGACCTCGCGCTGGAGCGCATGAATAATATCACCATCGGAATACCCCGTTTCCCCTCTCCAAGCTCTTGAACCATGTGACGCCATATCAGTATCGCCCACATGGCGGTTTGCAGAGAATGTATCTGTGAACCTGTCATTAGGGGGGGGGGAGGGGCGAAGAATCGGAAGAACTAGGGCATGCAGTCCGCTCCGACTAAGAGCTGGTTGACTGTCCAAAAGAACTCTCGCAGATTCAGTTCCGACAAAGAGCTGATGGCGAGCCAGAAGAACTGCTCCAAAAATGAACACTCATGTGGTCAAATGACACATCTCGCCGGCCAGGAGGCTGCAACGGTTTGCTGGGTCGGTTGCCGGCCCCGAAGATATCTTCATCATCATCATCATCAAGAGAGAAAAGCCATTCTTTCTCTTTCCCACGAGTACCATCTAAATAAGGATTTTATGCCTAGTAAAGTTGAAATCATTGTGTTTTTATTTTATTTTTCATTGTTCCTGTTGCCATTCTGTTCCTGTTTGATTCATTGTTAAAGTAAAGTTTCCCCTGAGGATTTGATATTGTCAAAGGTCACATGACCATTCGCCCACAAAATGCGATGGAGTTGATAGATATATTTGGTCTAGTTTGTGGGTGAATGGCCTTTTGACCTTTTGACCTTTTAATCTAATTGCCCTGTGACTGACATTTGATGTCCGGCTGTCCCACTGACGTTAAAATAGTATGGTTCTGGCCCTGCCGGAGTCTCGATAGTAACCCTTTTCCCTAGCCAGCGTTGGTAGATAAGAATTGTTTTGTTTTCGTTGGCCATAACACCCAGCCTCTGTGTTTTTGCCCTTGAAAGTTAGTATTCGCTCTGACAGACTGGTAAACTGCCCTGTCTCCCCCGGTTCCACTAAACTGATATTGCAGGTTCGGACTATCTCTGCCCCGTGAGATAGTTCCTGTGTGCAATATTCGTGACGTCTTGCATTATCTGTCCATTTGTTAAAAAATATGTTTTTTAACCTTGTTGTTCAACACATTGTTCGGTGTATTGATTACGGTATGCTATATCAACCCTGTTCAATTTGAACATGGGCAGAGATCGTTGTGAAACGCTGTCCGGATGACATGTCTTCTTCTCTCCCGAAGCAATGGTGAATATATCTGATCGAACCTCCCTCTAAGTTCTGCTTGTCTGAGTTCTCTTTCTTGTGTCCGTCAATTCATTCTAAGGTATATTGGTTAACTCTGTTATACTCTGACTTTTACTCATCATAGCCTAAATGGTTTTTATATCCATTTCTGTAAAGTTACAAGCCCTCTGCTTCTATTCTGGTAAAGAGTATTTATGGTACTTAGATTACTTTCTAAAGTATAAGTATTTATTCAGTTCCGGTGCTCCGGAGTTCTTTCTAGCTCTAGCTCTCAAGCTATCGATCCTAAGCTATTGTTTATTATTATTTAATACAGTATTAATACAGTCCTTATACAGTCCTTACATAGTATCATTATTTTAAAGATGGATTCCATTTAAAATTATCCATCAGACACGAATGTGTGTTTTTTAGGTCATCTGACCTAATGAAGCTCTTGTCACAATGCTTACATTGGAAAGGTTTTTCTCCAGTGTGGACACGAAGGTGTGTTTTCAGGGAAGATGATGCTGTAAAACTCTTGTCACAATGTTTACATTGGAAAGGTCTAGTGTGGACACGAAGGTGTGTTTTCAGGGAAGATAATGCTGTAAAACTCTTGTCACACTGTTTACATTGGAAATGTTTTTCTCCAGTGTGGACACGAAAGTGTTGCTTTAGGAGAGATGACTTACTGAAACTCTTGTCACAATTATTACAGTGGAAAGCACACACACACACACAGCTTCATCCCTATAATGTGCGTACTGGCACTGTTCCTCATTTCACGCAAGAGATGCCACACAACTGTACATATAGGCTATATAGCCTATAGAAGAGAGATAGTCACTTGTTGTGGAGGTTATATTGTCTTCCATGAAAATTATTTCAAAGCGACGTTAAACTCTGCATGGTTCATTTCCATGCGTCACAGTCAGGGACCCTGCTGAAGAGTTGGAGGTTACCCTACTACTGCATATAACAGCGCTGCATTATCTCATGCAGATCGGCTACTTTGCCGTTTGTGAGGACGCACACGTGGGTGCGCGTTATTACGCGGCAGAGCCACAGAGAAAATTGTTATTATGATTATATATTAAGGCATATTTGTCTTATTAGCAGGGCTCCAGACTAACTTTTTCACAGGTAGCACTGGTGCCACCTACCTTTTCATTTGGTAGCGCCACCAGAAATTAGGTAGCACCATTTTTTTCTTTGTATAGCGTGGTATTATTACATGATCTTATCATGCCCCCACATAGGGCGCCATTTATTTTTGTTGTGGTTTCCACCATTAAAGGTTTGAATCATAAAACCCCCTACAAAGGTCACTGTGTAAAAAACAGCAACCTACCTGGTTATACTTCAAAACACTGTAGATGGTTTGAACCCAACACAAAGTCACTAAAGGCAATATTTATATTCCACACACAGAAAGTCAGTTTAAGGTTTAGTGTTGAAAATTAAATGCAGTCCAAACCTTTTGGATTAATAAAGTGACAATTTGTACAATATTCCATTACCATTATCCAAATTAATTCCTTATTATAATATTTTTACATTTTGGAAAAAATCTTTTGCAATGTGAAATGCCACCGAATTCTTAATCCTTTTCCTTGTCTTCATGGGCCAACTTGGCCAACTTGTAAAAGCTGCATACTTTTATTGTGAAGGCAAAAGTTTCTAAATGCTCTCAGAGCCTGCATATCTCCGCGTGCTGAAAATAGCTGATCTACAAGCTCACAACATGTCGCGGACGCGACTCGTTGTGAGCTTGTAGATCAGCCATTTTCAGCACACACTTTGTACGACGAAGAATAAATCAGGCATCAGTGCTCTTCACTCACTGGGATGGAGATTAATGTCTTTTGTTGGCCGATCATCATGTATGGACACAGGCTACCTCCTCGATGCAAACATAACGAGCTTTGGAAGCTATTTTTCGTGGCACATTATATGTTTAATCAAACAACAAGTTTACCTCCTCACTTATTTAAGTTATTGTTTGGGTCGGGAGCTTACAGTCTATGGTCGGGAGTCGGCTGTCTGTGTAGATCATGACTGATCATCATGCAGTTAGATATGGGCGCTGCGCTCCAGTGAAATTGTATACAGCTGAGAAAGATTAGTTAATTTGTGTCGGATAAACTGCGTTCAGACCTGAATATATATTCTCCACGGTTCGTCCAGTTTGTACCGCGGCAGGTCGCGCAGCGCCTGTTTGCGCAATTATCGTCTTTGCATTGACTTTGCAGGCAGGCAGGCAGAGAGAGAGAGAGAGAGAGAGAGAGAGAGAGAGAGAGAGAGAGAGAGAGAAAGAGAGGGGATTCGATTGAGCCAAAAGAAAGTAATACTTTATTATCGCACTACTAATAGCCGCCCGGCGCCCGTGCCTCAGTGTTGAGACGGAGTAAAAATAAATAAATAAACGGATCGTTTTTCTTTCTTTTTTTTCGCACATTTCCAAGTATCACCGGTGCGACCTCATTACATTTTAAGTATCACCATAAGAAATTAAGTCGCATATGCGACCTAATAGGTCGCACGCTGGAGCCCTGCTTATTAGCCAGGGATCCTTTTAAGGTTTGGAATTTAATCTAATAGGAAAATTCAAATTTTTTAGACAATTTATTTATTTTACTGAAACAAAATCGAAACCAAAAAACCAAAGTTTCAGAGAAAAAGGTTTTTATTTTAGGCAGAATCGTGCAGCCCTAATCTATAATGACACCCAAATAATTTAGTATGTGGAACCTGGCAAATTGCAGAGCCATTGATTACAATTCTAGGTTTTTCTTTGAAAGATGTTTTGTTTATATTGCTAAAAATCACGAAGTTGCATTTTTTTATATTGAGAGTAAGCTTATTCAATTGAAACCATTTGAAGACATCCAACAATTTATCATTAACATATTTAACGAGGGTATTTGAATCCCTGTGGGAGGCAATGAGATTGGTATCATTGCAAATAAAATAGGAAGAAACGTATTGCAGTTCATGGTTAAATAATTAATATAAATCAAAAACAATAAATGACCAAGTATGGAGCCCTGTGGAACCCCGACTGAAATTTTCAACTTTGCAGATATGCAACCATTGATACATACATATTGGTCTCTGTCTTCTAGATAATTAGAAAACCACTTGAGAGCAACAACATGTAGGCCCTTATTGTATCCGATACAGAATGAACCGATGCACTCGCATCGCTCACGTCTGTATCGATTTTCCACATGCCTAATGGACAGGTGCTACTGCCGTTTACATTTTGTTATAAAGCTGCAACTTTAGTATTTTACTTTTTTTTCTTTAAAAAAAAAGTCAGCTATCAGCACTCAGGAAGCAGCAATACATTTAATTTACTGTATGTGACAGAAGAGAGACTTGAGTTTAAGCACTTTGTTTAAATTCACAGTTGGCTGTCCAGTGTCCAATTCATTTGATTGTGTTTTTGCTACAAGAGAGACTTTAAGAGGTTTAAATCAGGCATGTGTTTAAAGCCGCAACAAGAGAGATTATAAGAGAGAAGTCAAGCACTTTGATGTTGTCTCACATGTCCTGTTTAGTGTTTAAAGCCACAGTAGTTGCTCCAGGGGCCACATTTGAATCTTTTACAGGCTAAAAACAATAAATATGTTCATTGGAGAAATGAGAATCGTGTTAGAATCGAGAATCAATTCTTGTGGAGGAAAATGGAGGTTCACATTTGAGCAAGAGTCTGGAGATATTGTGCTTGAAATGGACATATTCTGCATACTGGTAATAAACACTTGAATCAATTAAAAGAATCTCGGTAGCTTAATGCTAGCTGACCACACATCCAGTCCCTTGTTAGCTGGCCGCTAGCTAACAAACTAGCTAAACATAGCATTTCCAAACCACTACATATTCGGTCAGAATGTTAATCCGAACACCATTCAGGAGCATAAATACTCATGCATTTGTACCTGCAAAGTGGAGATTTCAATGAAGCTTCTGGAACACCGTCTCTTAAGCTGAATTCCAAAGCCACTCGGTCATCAGTCCAGCATGGCGGTGTCACGGTAACATTGGTGACCTCCTGAAATGTGTGACCATCGTCTCTAGACGTCACATGACGAGTCGACGACGTCAGTGTCTGAACGTAAATCATTGCGTTTTGTTTATTAGCAGAGTTCAACCTAGTGGTATTTAGGCAGGCTCGTTTTTAAAGATCACCATGTGAGTTATTTATTATGTGAAGTCCACAAGATGGTCACGTATTTCGTCAAGTCACCAATTTCACCGCAACAGCTCTCTCTGCGGGCCTGACCAATCGATTAATCAACAAGACCTAGCAAGTAGATCACAGATATTTCTCTCGAGCCGTTTTATAGATGTTTTAAACTCTTTCATGGGACTTCTGTTCTGTATATCATTCATTCTCAAACATTGGTTTCACATCATTGTATAGGACTTATAGGCCTATATGCATTTCATTTACAACATTGATTGATTGGAAATTGTATTATCACATAGGCTAATATAATGGCTGTATAACATACTTGCCTTGGACATGTTTTACCTGCACTAAGAGCACTAAAAAAGAGTTGTTTGCATCATGGTCCTCCATTTTCAATGAATCAGAAAACAATGTACATAGACCTATGAATAAATTATCTTTTTTCCGTATATATATAGGCCTATATAAACCACACCTTTTAGTTGTAGTTTTATTATTAGTGTTTTCAAACCAGACTGCTATTAAACAGCTGTGTGAAGTTGAACTTGCGTAAGGGTTGTGCACTAACCTGACGCTGCCAGATGAGGGCGGTATTGGGTAACCATGTTCCCCAACACAGCAATCATCTGGGATCTCTCAGGCAGTTGAGCTGACAAAAATCCGTTCCGTACCGGACCAATCAGCGTGAGCTAAGGGCGGGATATGTGCGAAACCGGACGTGAAGCTATATAGACACGTCAATATGATTGGTTGTGTTTGCACGCCCACACGGTGATAGACAGACGGTCCCATCCAATCATCTACCAAGTATCTTGAAAAAAAGGAACAGCCCCGTCATCGAATTTGCTTCCGCGATCCCAGATCCCAATAAGCTGTGAAACAAATTTGTGTAGCAAGCTTCTTGGATCTGGCAGCGTCAGGTTAGTTGTGCACATGCGCACCATCAAACATCAAATCGAATAACACCCTCATCACTGACAAGCTTGATGTAGCCAACCACTTGAACATCTTCTTTACAAACATTGCAACAATGCTGGTTAACAAACTGCCCTCCCACTCTGGGCGTTTTGGTGTAGAGCACATCAAAGCCTTCTACAAAAACCTAGGTGTTTGTAAAGATGATTTTAAAATGGCAATGGTAACAACCGAGGAGGTACTTAAAAAACTGAGTGCCCTCCAACCCCACAAGGCCACTGGCCATGACAATATTCCCTCCAAATTTCTCAGAGACTCAGCCTTTTCCATAGCTCCAGTCATCACCCACATAGTAAACCTCTCCATCAAACAGGGACAGGTCCCCCAAGATTTTAAACTGGCCAAAGTAACCCCCCTGTACAAAAAAGGGAGTAAATTAGAACCCGGCAACTACCGCCCTATTTCTATTCTAAGCTCCATCTCGAAAGTGATGGAAAAAATTGTCTATGAACAGGTTGAAAAGTATCTTGCCACTAATATATTGCTGTACGAGTTCCAATCTGGTTTCAGAACATCCCACTCCACTAACACATGCCTCCTCTATTTGAGCGACCACATCAAACACGTGGTGGATGCTGGAAAATACTGCGGCATGGTCATGCTGGACCTCCAAAAGGCTTTTGACACCGTGAACCACTCCATACTGGTTAACAAGCTTAAAGCTATTGGTTTTGATAGCACATCAGCGAGCTGGATGCAATCCTACCTGGAGGGGAGAGAACAGATGGTGTAGGTGAACGGAACACTGTCTCCCCCCCCCCCCCTCCCCCTCCCAGTGAGCTGTGGCGTCCCACAAGGAAGCATACTAGGGCCTTTACTGTTCATAATATATGTTAACGACAGGACATCAGCTTGTGACTGCAACTTGTTCCTGTTCGCAGATGACTCAGCACTGCTGGTCTCGGACAGGAACAAACTGCAGGTTGAAAAGACCCTCAGCTCTGAACTCGGTAGAATCTGCACCTGGCTCGCTGATAACAAACTTTTCTTACACCTGGGATAAACTGAATCCATTCTCTTCGGATCAAATATAGTAATCTCAGCAAGGCAGATGGCTTCTTGGTTAGAGTGGGTGACTATTATCACACGAAAAGATGAAATTACCTACCTAGGTTCCATCCTGGAGGCCAATTTTTCCGGTGATAAAATGGCCACCAACATAATCAAAAAGGTCAATCAAAGAACAAGATTCCTTTACAGGATCTCCTCACTGGTCAACAAAAACACCTTGAAGACCTTAACAGGAGCCCTCGTACAAGGTTTCTTTGACTATGCATCCACCTCTTGGTACCACAGCACTTCAAAGGCCCTTAAAACAAGGCTCCAGACCTCCCAAAACAAACTGGTCAGGCTCCTACTTGGCCTCACCCCCCGAACCCACCTCACCCCTGCCCACTTTGACAGGCTGGGATGGCTTAGGGTCGACGACAGAGTACAGCATCTTGCAATGGGTCTGGTCCACAAGATTCGATACACCACCAAGATACCCATGTACCTGTCTAAATACTTCCTTAATGTAAACGAAGTCCACACCCACAACACCAGAGGGAGTGCAACAAACCATGTACAACCCAGATTCGGCACAAACAAGGGACTAAATTATTTTCGCTCCTATGCCACCAAAATGTGGAACGCCCTACCAACAGTCATTAAGACATGTGAATCCCTTGACTCCTTCAAAACCGCTCTCAAAGGGCACCTACGGATGGCTGCAATTCGAAACTGGCCTCTGTAAAATCTGAATCCACCCCCCCCCCCCCCATTTCCCCTCACTGTATAATGTATCTTTTCCCTTTTTTGCTTCCTATATGATGAATTCCTGTTCTGTTCTTTAGCTACATAGAAATGTCTATTTGTATGTCTCTAAATGTTTGTATGTCTCTAAATGTTTTGATGATTGAACAATGTGGACCCTGTTGTAAACAAGTGTAATGCTTAATTGGGTCGTCCACTCACAGTTAACAGTCTTTGTATTGAGTTTGTGCTTAAAATGTACTGTAAATTCTACAAACTGTTAATAAATATTTCAATCAATCAATCAAAACTCTTATTTCAGAAAGAATGCTACTTTCTTCACCTAAGGAATTATATATATTTATTTAAATTATGATACTCTTTCAGATCCCTGGGTGTTGGTAACAGGGTTGCAAACAAGTATAGCAAACAATAAATAAAGCATTTAATAAAAATGTGTCTTTGATTCCTGAGCTGAGCCAATCAAGCATTTGATAGTTTATTACCTAGTATTGATGTGTACATCCAACAAAATGGTAAAAGATCAAGTATCTTTTTTTAAAATGTCGGAAGCCCAAATGTCCTCCAATTCTGGAATGACCCTTAAAACAAGATATCTAGTACAGGCCCTGGTGTTGTGCAGGTTTTGATTTATTAGGAATTTACTCAAATGAGTATCATGACGTGAAAATCCCAGAGGATAGCACTGAAAATCACGGCTGACAACACTTGTTGTCCAGTGATATCCTTAATGGAAACATGATCTATCGAAGAAAACAAACAATTACAAAATAAACATTGCTAGTAGTCCCCCTTGCAACCCCACGTCTGTGGTTAAAAATCCCACCCTTAATAATAGAAGTGAACCACCAACATTCACCTGGAAACCTCAAGCAGCACACACCAAATGAAATGCGTGCTATGTAGCTTCAGACATTGATACCGCCAGGAGAGGGAGACAACAGACAAAACACGTAATAGACTGTAGCTTCAAACCCCTGAGAAATGCTTTAAAACTACAGTATGTTCTGTGTGAGTGTGTGTTTATGGGCGCGTACTCCCAGCGCGTGGCGGGTCGTCCCAGGCAGTGCTGTAGGTTTCAGCCCCCTCCTCTGGGTCGTCCCAGGCAGTGTTGTAGGTTTCAGCCCCCTCCTCTGGGAAGCTCTTGTAGGGAAGAGGAGACGAGCCCCTCTGAGCTCGAGGCAGGGCCATTACATTCACAAACAGTCCTAGAACACAATGAAGGGTTTTACACTTCTGACCAAATGTACCACATTCAGTTTTGTTAAATGCTTGTGTGTGTGTGTGTGTGTGTGTGTGTGTGTGTGTGTGTGTGTGTGTGTGTGTGTGTGTGTGTGTGTGTGTGTGTGTGTGTGTGTGTGTGTGTGTGTGTGTGTGTGTGTGTGTGAGAGAGAGAGAGAGAGAGAGAGAGAAAGACACACACTGAATGCATAATTCTACCTTAGTTGTATGCTATTACTTAACTATTTAACCCATTAAAAGCGAGAAAACTGTCTTTTTTTGTTGCTAAAAAGCATAATTCTTTACGTTTGCTATTAAAAAATAGCAGATATATAAAATGTGTGCAAATGTTTCGTTTTTAACGTGAACATTTTAACTCAAATCTTTGCTTCTGGCGGTCCCTGGAACACACTATTTTGAGATGGGGCTCCACTTTATGCACTTTGGGGGTGCTTGACATTAACACTAGCAAGGCTGAAAAAAAATCACTCCTACTCAGTCTGACTATATCGGCCCATTCGACCGCTCTCCCCCTTTATCCCCCCCACCCCCGCACCACTCGTTCACACCTCTGGAGCTGGAGACGTCATTGTTGCCTACACGCACTCACTTTTATTTTTTATTTTCTTCCCTCTCTTATGAATACATTATTATACACCCAATGAAAATGTACACTTCACGGATTATATATTTGGAATTAGGACAATCGGTAGAAAATTGGCCGAGAATAGCACAATAGCACATTAATTGTTGCCTAAATGTATACGCACTTTTCTGAAAATGGTTAATCTGCAAGCTGCCCCATTTCCTTTTCAACTTGATATGTTTCGTAGAGAGGGCATACACAAGCCAGAATTCCGTGGTTTACATGAGCAAAAAATAAGCGAGTTATGTAAAGAGGGGTGGAGGGAAAAAGGCGATTATTTGGCACAATCAATCAAATATATATTAATTACATCGCGTAGCCTATAATGTTTCCCCCTCTATATAATAGAGGGGGACAATATATAACTCTAATGTCGTATTTCGTCATGTATGTGAACTATATGCTGCTTGTAATACTGTTGGTCAAAGTAACTAGTAGTTGGACAGGCTAAATATAATAGGCTATAAGCCCGTTTTCAGCTAAATGCTTTTTGTTCTCTTTTCTCCAGGCTCATACCCGCATCGAGATGAGCTAGCTCTGCGACAGCCGTGCTGTTTTCAATTAAATTACTTGCAGTATAATATTAATAAATACTACATCCTATATATATTGTTTGTCTGTCTAATCATTCAAATGTTTTTCTGCATGCATATTGCATAGTTTATGTAAGCCTGAATTAAAGTCTGATTACGGAGGCTTTTTCCCCGTCTCACAAACAACGAAGCCTATAAATATTGTCTGAGAAGTTGAGAATTGGTGTCATGCACATATATATGCACCACACATTCCTGCTGTTGTCACCACGCGGTAAATAATGAATACTTTGTGTTAATTCAACCATGTTTATTTTTTCTTATTGTTCACAATATCAGAAAGCATGAAAGAAAGCAAATATAAAGCGGAATAAAATCAGGGAAAACACAAATCCTACGCATTAGTTTCTGTTGCTATACTTAGAGACACTTGACACATGTCATTGTAAATGTTCCCGTACATGTACCACATTGGCCATGTATTGCGTAAATCCACATCTTGCCTTGGATGGGAAGAGTTGCTCATCGACCGTGATGTTTCCTCCAGGCACATAGCAAGATATGCAGTTATCTGTGAACTGATTCCAAATGTCCGTTATTGCAGCAAACTTGTCTGTTTCTTTGCGTGCTTCTCTGGTGTCCTTGTCGTCAAATCGCAGGTATCGCATTATGGATTTGAAACGGTCACGAGACATTGTTTCTCTCACCGTCTCATTCCCCCATGCCCCTTTCGCCCACAGTTGATTCAATGGATAACCAGATGTCGACATCGCACGAATGAAAAACACGCTGATGAATGCTTTCAGTTCAGTAACAGACAGATCCCATTCTTGATTCTGTCCATCACTGCGGGCAAACTTCACTGTGCAGTCTTTGACGTTTTCCAACATGTCGGGGTCAAACATACACAAAAAACTGCTCAACTCGTCGTGGATTCTGACTTTGGCAAAAGCAGTAGGACCTGGCCTGGCATTTCCCCTCACTGTATATGTATCTTTATTCTTTTCCCTTTTTGCTTCCTATATGATGAATTCCTGTTCTACTGGCTGGTAGCCTATGTCTTGTATAGGGCCTTGTATATCTGTTTATTTTAAGCATGCCGCCGCATTCTGTCAGAGCAGAGACATATTTATTTAAAATAATCCTGTCTCGCACGGCACAGCGGCACGCCATCACTATATATACAAATGACAGGGAGAAGGTGTAATGGTTATTACAACGCAAAAATATATACATAATAGGCTTTGATGTAAAGACATTTTAAATGATTATTGATTATTAGAAAAGGAAAATAAATCACCTGCTGCGGTAGGCCTACTGGCCCTTTCCAAGGTATGGAAATCCATTCAGGAAGTATTTGCTGTCCAGGTCGGCAGCAATCCAGAACTTAATTCCAACAGCATGCAGGATGCATAATTCTCAACTTCTCAATATTTGCCTATATTTTACAGAACATAACTTAACATTAAATGCAGTCTATTAGTATTGACTATGCATAGTATATAACTTATAACGTAAGCCTAAAACGAATCTATAAACGAAAAATAAAATAAAGAAAGAAAACCTGCACTCTCAATGGGCACTATTTGGTCACATTCGATCATAAAAACATTTAGGCCTACATGGGACAAGCTATATATATATATATATATTTCCCTATTTGTCTATTGGTATGTCTCTAAATGTTTTGATGAATTGAACAATGTGGACCCTGTTGTAAACAAGTGTAATGCTTCATTGGGTTAATATAGTATGTTTTTGAACGAATATTTGGGCCTAAGCAGTTTTTTGTGTGTGTGTGTGACCAGTGTTAGTCGACTCGGAATTGCAGCCATCCGTAGGTGCCCTTTGTGTCAGTGTGCGCCTGCCCAACCCCCCCAACCCCTGATGTGTGGCACCTATACGGATGGCTGCAATTCGAAGTGGCCTCTGTAAAACCTGAATCCCCCCCCCCACCCCATTTCCCGAGTCGACGAGCAACACTGGTCACACACACACACACAAAAAACTGCTTAGGCCCAAATATTCGTTCAAAAACATACTATATTAACCCAATGAAGCATTACACTTGTTTACAACAGGGTCCACATTGTTCAATTCATCAAAACATTTAGAGACATACCAATAGACAAATAGGGAAATATATATATATATATATATATATATATAGCTTGTCCCATGTAGGCCTAAATGTAGGCCCCCCCCCCACCCCATTTCCCCTCACTGTATATGTATCTTTTCCCTTTTTGCTTCCTATATGATGAATTCCTGTTCTGTTATAGCGCATCATTATATCAAAACCAGGCCTATACTGAATGTATTACTTTTGTTTAAATCAACTGAACTAGACCAATAAAATAGTAGGCTAGTATTTATGTTTTTCGTTAATAATAATACATGCTGAGGGAATGTGCTCCGTTCATTGGCTCTATATAGGCCGTGCGAGACAGGATTATTTTAAATAAATATGTCTCTGCTCTGACAGAATGCGGCGGCATGCTTAAAATAAAAAGATATACAAGGCCCTATACAAGACATAGGCTACCAGCCAGTAGAACAGGAATTCATCATATAGGAAGCAAAAAGGGAAAAGAATAAAGATACATATACAGTGAGGGGAAATGCCAGGCCAGGTCCTACTGCTTTTGCCAAAGTCAGAATCCACGACGAGTTGAGCAGTTTTTTGTGTATGTTTGACCCCGACATGTTGGAAAACGTCAAAGACTGCACAGTGAAGTTTGCCCGCAGTGATGGACAGAATCAAGAATGGGATCTGTCTGTTACTGAACTGAAAGCATTCATCAGCGTGTTTTTCATTCGTGCGATGTCGACATCTGGTTATCCATTGAATCAACTGTGGGCGAAAGGGGCATGGGGGAATGAGACGGTGAGAGAAACAATGTCTCGTGACCGTTTCAAATCCATAATGCGATACCTGCGATTTGACGACAAGGACACCAGAGAAGCACGCAAAGAAACAGACAAGTTTGCTGCAATAACGGACATTTGGAATCAGTTCACAGATAACTGCATATCTTGCTATGTGCCTGGAGGAAACATCACGGTCGATGAGCAACTCTTCCCATCCAAGGCAAGATGTGGATTTACGCAATACATGGCCAATGTGGTACATGTACGGGAACATTTACAATGACATGTGTCAAGTGTCTCTAAGTATAGCAACAGAAACTAATGCGTAGGATTTGTGTTTTCCCTGATTTTATTCCGCTTTATATTTGCTTTCTTTCATGCTTTCTGATATTGTGAACAATAAGAAAAAATAAACATGGTTGAATTAACACAAAGTATTCATTATTTACCGCGTGGTGACAACAGCAGGAATGTGTGGTGCATATATATGTGCATGACACCAATTCTCAACTTCTCAGACAATATTTATAGGCTTCGTTGTTTGTGAGACGGGGAAAAAGCCTCCGTAATCAGACTTTAATTCAGGCTTACATAAACTATGCAATATGCATGCAGAAAAACATTTGAATGATTAGACAGACAAACAATATATATAGGATGTAGTATTTATTAATATTATACTGCAAGTAATTTAATTGAAAACAGCACGGCTGTCGCAGAGCTAGCTCATCTCGATGCGGGTATGAGCCTGGAGAAAAGAGAACAAAAAGCATTTAGCTGAAAACGGGCTTATAGCCTACTATTATATTTAGCCTGTCCAACTACTAGTTACTTTGACCAACAGTATTACAAGCAGCATATAGTTCACATACATGACGAAATACGACATTAGAGTTATATATTGTCCCCCTCTATTATATAGAGGGGGAAACATTATGCTACGCGATGTAATTAATATATATTTGATTGATTGTGCCAAATAATCGCCTTTTTCCCTCCACCCCTCTTTACATAACTCGCTTATTTTTTGCTCATGTAAACCACGGAATTCTGGCTTGTGTATGCCCTCTCTACGAAACATATCAAGTTGAAAAGGAAATGGGGCAGCTTGCAGATTAACCATTTTCAGAAAAGTGCGTATACATTTAGGCAACAATTAATGTGCTATTGTGCTATTCTCGGCCAATTTTCTACCGATTGTCCTAATTCCAAATATATAATCCGTGAAGTGTACATTTTCATTGGGTGTATAATAATGTATTCATAAGAGAGGGAAGAAAATAAAAAATAAAAGTGAGTGCGTGTAGGCAACAATGACGTCTCCAGCTCCAGAGGTGTGAACGAGTGGTGCGGGGGTGGAGGGATAAAGGGGGAGAGCGGTCGAATGGGCCGATATAGTCAGACTGAGTAAGAGATATATGCCTAAAATCATATTTACAAAACGTTTCAAATGGGGAAAAAAACAGAGATGATTTCAATCGAATATTTAGACAAAGTCATGCAAGGGGAACTTTCTCTGGACTCCATGGGCTGAGAAAATAAACATTGAAATCTCAAATTCGGTCAGAACGGCTGCTCAGACTTCCTAGTGTTAAAAGTCGTCGCTGATATAAAAACAAGAAATTATCACTATGTGATATTTGTCAGGTGAAAAAAAGCGCTGGTTTCTTTATTTAGTAACGAAGAACGCTCCTCTCAACTGACCGGTCTCAATCATAACATAACATTGGGTGTCTCTAAAGATTTCTGTTACCTGCTTCCTGTTACCTGTTTCCTGGTCATGTGACCTGAGTAACCAATATACATGACAGCAGCGTGTGTGGCAGCCAATCAGGACTAGCTCCTCAGAATGACTCATGCATGACTATAGTCTTCCTCTTCATGTGACCACCGCGCTCTGACTTTAGGTGCGCTCCTCATCATCATCATTTAATATTATGGTTAAAACATTGAGAGCTTCTGCTCTGCTGTCTGCACTGCAGACAGTGACGCTGTGTTGTGGAAACCCCTGCCAATGTCGCTGTGCATGGCAGCCTGCATTCAGTGACTAGTTGCCGGCATTTCTCTTTTGGGGGGGCTGGGTACCCCAAAATTACAGCAAAATCAGAACAAAATACGCCAATTATTTTCCGGACGAAATGCACCGCGCAGCTCAGGGGGTCACTGAAATTTTGTCTAGCCCGGGGGCCCTTGGGAGGGTAAATCCGGCCCTGGTAGTGGGTCGCACACACAAAGACTGCAGTTGAAAGAAATGTATTTCATTTTGAACAGCAGGGAACAAACAAAATGAAAGAAAAATTGAACAGCAGTCTTGATGTGTGTGTGATACTCTCACAAAGTGTGAAATAGCTTTTATTTTCTTTGGTTCTTTGGTCTTTCTTTATTTTCATTTTGGTTAAAAGTATTGTCTAGTACGTTTATTATTTTTATTATTCAAATAGTCACAAGCCAAAATATATCAGCAGTATATCACTGTAGTTCACTAGAATGAGGAACGCGGAACCTTTCTGTCGTGGTAAATGTTTCCTGACGCTTCTTTTTAAGGTTCCTCAGAGGAAAATTAGGAACGAAAGAGAACAGTTCTGTGTCTTCATTTCTGTGACTATTCATTCTGTTTTTCAGAGACCACCAATCTTCCACTCAACCAATATTGTAGAATGTGGTACCCACACAGCTTGGGACCCGTTACATGTGCGACCCACTACCATTATTTATTTGACTATAGTCTCCTATAGTCTAGCTTTCAAAAACACACATGTTCTCATAGTTTTCTTAGTTCCAATAAGTTGGTGTTTTGCAAAGCACTGCGTTGACATGTCCTTCTCACCCAGGCTGGGTCTCTTGATGGAGCCCGTCATCCTCTGGCTGCAGTCCGAGGAGGCCGAGGTGCTGACCGTGCTGCTGGTCTTCGTAGAACGGACAGAATGCTGGAGCGGAGGAACCGGAGCGTTGGCTCTGGGTCTGCTCGCTGCTCCACCCATCGACGCCGTGTGGCTCCACTCTGTGTGACCAGATATAGGATGGATGTGTCAACAAAACCCCAATGATGAAATAATGATGGACGCGCCCATGAACGCCCACTCACACAGAACATACTGAAATTTAAAAGCATTTCTCAGGCGTTTGAAGCGTCATACCAGAGTACTCATCCAGACGGAAGCGTCCGAAGCAGAGGTGGATCCTCCATTGTTTCCGGACGTTCTCCTTCATCAGACAGTGGAAGAGGAAGATGAACAGCCCTGGAAGATAATAGTATACATACTTATATATCTATCAACTTATCCAACTTAGATAGCATTTTATGTAGACATATAGTGTAGCCTCGGCCGGGAGGCAAACCCGGGTTTACCATTCCATAGGCATTGTACGTTACCAGTCGACTAAAGAGCCATGGCCCGATAGGCAATATAGCAATGCAGCACCGTATAGCCTACAGTAGCACTATATAGTATATATGCATGGTTTCATTATGTATTCCACTGTTAGGTTCTTAGCTTACGTATGATTCATGATGACGATTTTTATGCATATGATGTAATACCACGTTTGTTGTTCTTGCTTACTGTAAATCGCTCTGGATAAATGCCTAAATTGTAAATTTTACTATGTTCACTGAGCAGCCCCAGGCGGAGTGAGTTTGGCGTGTGGGACCTTGCAGGGAGTTGAGTGCAGAGAAGAGGTAGAGCAGGGCCACCCTGGCCGGGCCCCAGGTGAAGAAGCCCAGGGTCCAGGTCAGTCCCAGAAGTAAGGTCAGACTGGCCATGCCCTTCAGGTCGTGCATCAGCCCCCCGGGGATCCCGGCTGGACGGTTGACCCGCATGTGGCGGATCTGGACCAAAACCACCACAAACACCTGGAAGCGGATTCAAACTGTTGGAATGCTACTAGATCCTAGTAGAAAACCACCACAAACACCTGGAAGCGGATTCACACTGTTGGAACGCTACTAGACCGGCATGGAATAAAGCACCTGGAAGCGGATTCACACTGTTGGAACGCTACTAGACCCTAGTAGACCAGGATGGAATAAAGCGAAAATAAAATCTCAAGACTGAAAATGTAATGATGATGTTTTAGGTATGATCGTTCTAAAGCTATCGTTGCTGCTGTTCCACACAACAGCCAACCAGCTGAAGAAATCACAGATTGGAGGCATTAACCTCTTTGCTTTCATGACATTTCTGAGACTAGATGTCCCGATACTGTATCGGTAAGGTATCGGTATTGGCCCTTATTTGTCATATCGGGTCATATCGGTATCGGTGAATATGCCAGTCTAACCACCGAACTGACACAGGAGTAAAGGGTTGACACTATGGCAGGTAAATACAATGTTGGGGAGTTTGCTTTGGAGTTGCCCAAACTGCAAGTGCACATTTGAGTGAGGAGTCTGCTATAAACACGTGCACAAAACGAGATATATAGCTAGACAGCTATTTAGAATCACAACACGAGTATCGGTATTCAGTATTCGGTATCGGTATCGGCTATCGGCTATCGGCTATCGGATTGGAAACGAAAAAAGTGTATCGTGAATTCGTGACATCCCTATCTGAGACCATTCATGTTTCTGGACTGCTTCTAAACTAAACTTGTATACAAATCCCGATTTGTATAAGTCATTATTGTATAAGCAAGTTGAAGTTGAACTTACAATGGATTTGTATAGGAAGGAATATCTAAGTATGCAAGCAACTTAAAAACTGTCTGGGGTGTTGAAATAGTTCACCACTGACATAGAAACAGAAAACTGTTTTTCTTTTATCGGTCTCAGGTCTAAATGCGTAAAAAAAACGGTACATTCGGGTAGAAGAGAAAATACTGTTGTGTTTACAGCGACGTTGAAGAGGAAGATGAGCACAGCGTAGGCCACCACAGACACGTAGAACACCACGTCATCCTGGAGCCAGCAGCTGGACGGAGAGAGAGGAAGAGAGAGCAGGATATTTTGTTCAACTAAATCAACTGTAGATTTAGTCAACTAAAGTCGTATGATATTTAGTTGACATTCCAGGTGACTAAAATGAGACTAAAACTAAATAAAAACTGTTCAAGAGACTGACTAAAACTAAAATCAAAATTTGCTGCCAAAAACAACACTGGTTCACACGCACAGTGCACAACACTTTCTCTGCACAGGAATATTATAATAAAGGCGCTAGAGTGCCCAGCGGACCAAGTTTTACTCTGTAAAGCCCCTTCCATTACCTTCCAAAAAACTGTCACATCTAAACTCTCTCTAGAAGCGTTTATATTCCAAACGAGATGCTAGGTTAAGTCAGAAATGAAGCGGCCAAATTCATCTATATTTTGGGGTCCTTGACATGACATAGTTTGAGAACCACTGATAGAGAAACATAGAGAACAGTATTTTCTTTTGTGAAAACTGTCATGATTTAGAACAGGGGTTCTCAACCCGTGGGTCGAGACCCCTCGGGGGGTCGCCAAATTATTTTTGGGGGGGGTCCCCAAATGATATATAAAAAAAACATATTTTTTTTGTTTTGCAACTAAATTGCTGGAAAGTTTAAATGAAGAGTTTACATATACACACAGTACATGCATCCACCCTAATGATTATATCTGGTTTCAGTATTTATTTATGCTGTATTGTATTGTCTCTATCATTAAGGTTATTGTAGCAGTCAATTTATATTGGGGATCAGGGGTGCCGATACATTGCCAAAGCAATTCCGGGGGGGTCCCCGGCCAAAGACGTTGAGAACCCCTGATGTAGAAGACATTTGTAGAATCTGGTCTCAGTCCTAAATGGGTTAAACAGACCGTAGAAAAAGGTTGTCTAACGTGTTTATACCAATATTAAAGGACCACTTCACCACTTTTCAACCTATCTTCATATAATAGGTCCTCACTAATAATCATGATAAAATGGCACTATTATTTTCTACTCAGTCTGTCTCATAGGAGGGCTGTGGGCAGTTTAGAAACCGTCTTCCAGTGACATCATCTTTAGGCAGATTCTTTTTTTTTAACAAGTTTTTTTTACAAAAATGTTTAAATTTTCATTATCGTGAGAACGATGGCTTCCATTTTCCCATTGCAACTTTTCAGGACTAGAAAGCCCGCAGTTTTTATTAGCTTGTATTCCCCATCGATGATGTCACTGGAAGACGGTTTCTGAACTGCCCACAGCCCTCCTATGAGACACAGACAGAGTAGAAACAAATTGCGCCATTTTTTCATGATTATTAGTGAGGACCTAGTATATGAAGATAGGTTGAAAAGTGGTGAAGTGGTCCTTTAATAATAATAATCTAAAATGACTATTATAACGTACCTATCTTTCATGTCCAAAACCGTTACTTTTCAGGATTCAAATTAAGCTTGTGGATCCGCTATTATTGATGCTTTTGTGTGACGTAAGATTATCAAGTACGCGTGCGTGGGTGGGTGCGTGTTACTGTTCAGGTGGACATGGGGGCCGGGATGGAAGTGGCTGCAGAACTAAACCTTAAACATTGTGAAATGTAAGCTTTCATTATTATTCTACACCCAGAGCAGTAAACAGACGTACAACTGGTCAGAGTTGTGGAGAGGAGTGTCTGAGTAGAGCTGACTGCCGTACGCCTCTCTGTTCACTATGAGCACCAACGCACACACCAGCAGCGGAACACCTGAGGAGAGAGAGAGAGAGAGAGAGAGAGAGAGAGAGAGAGAGAGAGACTTTAACAACTGCCATGCACTCTAGGGTAATACGTGACAAAAAGGGAGTCCACACACAAGGCAAACATTTTAATTTAATACATTTATATTAGGGCCGGGACTAATTGCGATTAATTACGATTAATTAACTACAGAAAAATTAATGCATTAAAAGAATTGACGCATTTTAATCGCACAATTTTTTTTCACCACGGAACGTTGTCACTGGACAGTTTTCAGACGGACCTGCGAACCAAGTGTCCGTGTCCTCTTCAGACAATAACACCACCAGAAACCGCAGACAGTTCACTAGACTGGGGGAAGCCGCTGAGATCACTTTGCTTGTCCCCGTGGATTGGAAATAGGATTTAAAAGGCTATCCGATGGTAGCGTGGATTACAGCACAGTTGTGTGCAATTATTCAATAAAGAATTATTACCCCTATTACTACAAAAACAATGTTTTATTGCTTAAACTTATGTATTCACTATTCATTGATTCACTAGTATACAAAAATCCATTTGAAAAAATTGTTTTCTCACTGTTCTCGGGTCAAATAATGATATGCGATTAAAATGCGATTAATCTAGATTAATTAATCGCAAAGCCTCTGATTAATTAGATTAATTTTTTTAATCGAGTCCCAGCTCTAATTTATATATATTATTCTAAATTAAATAATCAAAAATAAACTGGTATGAGATGCGATAATGATGTACGCAGTGTATGGATGTATGGAATGTGCATGCCATGTGACGTGTGTGAGTGTTGTAAAAGTTGTGCAACTGTTCAAAGGCAGGAAAGAGAGCTAGCTTGAGAGCATGGAAGGAGAGGCCCATATATACTCTTCCAAACCACACCCCACACAGCTCCCGACTTGCGTTGGTCCGACATGCGTTGCGTCGTGCTTGCGTTTAGGGTTAAAGGTTATAGGGTTTGGGGTAGGTTGCCGGTCTAATGACAGTCGGACCTTAGGTGTGTCGGAAACTAAAGCCTGTACTCGTAGGACTCACGTACCCCATCCCAGGAGGCAGTACTTGAGGATGTACAGTACTAGGACCAGTGTTGATTTTGTAGACTAAAACTAAGACAAGAAAATGTTCGTCGACTACCTTTTTCCACTGACAAAAACTAAATGGAAGCTAAACTAAAACTAAGACTAAATATATACTGTATAGGCTACTGACAATTTTGTCAACAGATAAAAAACTAACTAAAATGTTAGGAAGGGACGAGTGTGACAAGAGATCCAGTCATTTTACAATTAGTTGCATGCTGAAAATAGCCGATCTACAAGCTCACAACGCGTCGCAGCGCTTTGTGAACTTGTAGATCGGCTATTTTCAGCAAGTGAAAAAAACCAAGACCTGCCAAAATACATTTTGTTCGATTAAAACAATTCTAAGAGACTACGACTGAAACTAAAATCAGAAACGTGATGCCAAAAACAACACTGAACTTGAGGATGTAGGCAGTACTAGGACTCACCCCATCCCAGGAGGCAGAACTTGAGGATGTAGGCAGTACTAGGACTCACCCCATCCCAGGAGGCAGAACTTGAGGATGTAGGCAGTACTAGGACTCACCCCATCCCAGGAGGCAGAACTTGAGGATGTAGGCAGTACTAGGACTCACCCCATCCCAGGAGGCAGAACTTGAGGATGTAGGCAGTACTAGGACTCACCCCATCCCAGGAGGCAGAACTTGAGGATGTAGGCAGTACTAGGACTCACCCCATCCCAGGAGGCAGAACTTGAGGATGTAGGCAGTACTAGGACTCACCCCATCCCAGGAGGCAGAACATGAGGATGTAGGCAGTACTAAGACTCACCCCATCCCAGGAGGCACAACTTGAGGATGTAGGCAGTACTAGGACTCACCCCATCCCAGGAGGCAGAACATGAGGATGTAGGCAGTACTAAGACTCACCCCATCCCAGGAGGCAGAACTTGAGGATGTAGGCAGTACTAGGACTCACGTACCCCATCCCAGGAGGCAGAACTTGAGGATGTAGGCGGGCACGTAGACGTTGAAGACCTTGACCAGGGCGAAGTACATGTTGACCGCCTCCAGGCCCATCCACGTGAAGGAGGCCAGCAGGAAGTAGTGCAGCGCGGCCGCCGCGGCCACGCACAGGCCGCGCACGCCCCAGGAGGCCAGCCAGGAGTTGAGCAGGAAGGCCAGGTTGAGACCCGTGAGGGCCAGCGACAGGTTGATCAGGATCTTAGAGGGATAGTCCCGGCGAAGCTTCCTGATGTGGAGACATGCGTATACAACATACATACATACATACATACACGTATGTATGTATGTACATACATACAATACATACATACATACATACATACATTTTGGTATTCTTTTTAAATATATGAAGGTATTGTGGGCTGTCATTTTCCAAAAATCCCCCCTTTTTAATACATACATACATACATCTCAGAAGTTGAAGCAGTTTTTAAGGACCCACTTTTAGGCCAGTGCAACAGAGCATGCTTTTGCCTTTTTTTAAACCCTACCCATTCTAACCAAATACATACATACGGCAGAACACATGGAATGAAGCAAACAATAATGTCAAGACTGAAAATGTAACAATGATGGTGTGTTTAGGTTATGATCGTTCTAAAGCTATCATTGCTGCCGTTCCACGCAACAGCCGACCAGCTGAAGAAACCACCGATTGGAGGCATTACATTGCTTTTGTGACATTTCTGAGACCCATTCATGTTTGTGGAAGATGTTTCTAAACTTGTATTCTATTGCTAGTTTCATCACTTCAAATACTCTTTCCTCTTAAAATAACAAATGACCGTGTGTGTGTGTGTGTGTGTGTGTGTGTGTGTGTGTGTGTATGTGTATGTGTATGTGTGTGTGTGTGTGTGTGTGTGTGTGTGTGTGTGTGTGTGTGTGTGTGTGTGTGTGTGTGTGTGTGTGTGTGTGCGTGCGTCCGTCCGTGCGTCTGTGCGTGGGTGTGTGTGTGAGTCTCACTCAAAGGCTGTGTAGGTGAGCACGGTGACGCCCAGGAACAGAGAGGACACTCCACAGCCCAGGTAGCTGATGACGGTCAAGATCTGGTCATTCAGAGGGTCTACCACCGGGCTCCTGGACATGTCCTGCACGCACACACACACACACACACACACACACACACACACACACACACACACACACACACACACACACACACACACACACACACACACACACACACATTTAAGTGACCCAAGTAAACTAGTAAAGGGACGTTTAAAACCGTTTTAAAGGACCACTTCACCACTTTTCAACATATCTTCATATAATTGGTCCTCAGTCCTCACTTATGATAAACTGTGTCTCATATAGGAGAGCTGTGGGCAGTTCAGAAAACCATCCACCAATGACATCATCGTGGCCTTCTCCAAAAGACCAGTTTTGTTGGAGTCCTCAAATGTTTTTCTGGGTGGAGAGGAACTTGACCTTGTCCCAGAGTTCAAGTACCTCGGAGTCATATTAGACTCAACCCTAACCTTTAAAAAACATGTGAAGAAAGTCACTAATACGATTAAATTCAACCTTCAAAGTTTTAAACAAATTAGATCCTTCCTTGACAGCTGGAGCGGCCATATCGTATCTACACTGTATGATCACACATTGAGTACTGTTTCACAAACTGGTCTTGCACAGGTGTGACTACTCTCAACCCCATAGAACAGGTGTGACTACTCTCACACCCATAGAACAGCTCTACAAGAGTGTGCTCAAGGTGTTTGACAGGAAGCCCCACTCATATCATCATTGTAACATCCTCCGGAGGCAATTTCTTTTTAGCTTTGATAAACTTTAAAATTTTCAAACAGTTTGGGGTCATATACCCTACATGGTCTGTGCCCACCACATTATTAAAAAGGTAACGCTGGCGGTACACGTCCTCTGCTGTCTGGAAGACGTGTGGAGGAGCCCCTCCAGTGTCGAATCGGATGGGAATCTTCTTTTGTTTGGGTACAGCTGGGTCCTTTAGGTCCAACTGTTGTGCCTCTTGATTGATTGATTGATTGATTGATTGATTGAAATATTTATTAACAGTTTGTAGAATTACAGTACATTTTAAGCACAAACTCAATACAGAGACTGTTAACTGTGAGTGGACGACCCAATTAAGCATTACACTTGTTTACAACAGGGTCCACATTGTTCAATTCATCAAAACATTTAGAGACATACAAATAGACACTTCTATGTAGTTAAAGAACAGGAATTCATCGGAAGCAAAAAGGGAAAAGAATAAAGATACCTATACAGTGAGGGGAAAAGGGGGGGGGGGGGGGCGGTGGGGGGATTCAGATTTTACAGAGGCCAGTTTTGAATTGCAGCCATCCGTAGGTGCCCTTTGAGAGCGGTTTTGAAGGAGTCAAGGGATTCACATGTCTTAATGACTGTTGGTAGGGCGTTCCACATTTTGGTGGCATAGGAGCGAAAATAATTTAGTCCCTTGTTTGTGCCGAATCTGGGTTGTACATGGTTTGTTGCACTCCCTCTGGTGTTGTGGGTGTGGACTTCGTTTACATTAAGGGAGTATTTAGACAGGTACATGGGTATCTTGGTGGTGTATCGAATCTTGTGGACCAGACCCATTGCAAGATGCTGTACTCAAGATGCTGTACTCTCTCCCAGCCTGTCAAAGTGGGCAGGGGTGAGGTGGGTTCGGGGGGTGAGGCCAAGTAGGAGCCTGACCAGTTTGTTTTGGGAGGTCTGGAGCCTTGTTTTAATGGCCTTTGAGGTGCTGTGGTACCAAGAGGTGCATGCATAGTCAAAGAAACCTTGTACAAGGGCTCCTGTTAAGGTCTTCAAGGTGTTTTTGTTGACCAGTGAGGAGATCCTGTAAAGGAATCTTGTTCTTTGATTGACTTTTTTGATTACGTTGGTGGCCATTTTATCACCGGAAATATTGGCCTCCAGGATGGAACCTAGGTAGGTAATTTCATCTTTTCATGATAATATTGTCACCCACTCTAACCAAGAAGCCATCTGCCTTGCTGAGATTACTATTTGATCCGAAGAGAATGGATTCAGTTTTTCCCAGGTGTAAGGATAGTTTGTTATCAGCGAGCCAGGTGCAGATTCTACCGAGTTCAGAGCTGAGGGTCTTTTCAACCTGCAGTTTGTTCCTGTCCGAGACCAGCAGTGCTGAGTCATCTGCGAACAGGAACAAGTTGCAGTCACAAGCTGAAGTCATGTCGTTAACATAAATTAGGAACAGTAAAGGCCCTAGTATGCTTCCTTGTGGGACGCCACAGCTCACTGGGAGGGGAGGGGACAGTGTTCCGTTCACCTCCACCATCTGTTCTCTCCCCTCCAGGTAGGATTGCATCCAGCTCACTGATGTTCTGTCAAAACCAATAGCTTTAAGCTTGTTAACCAGTATGGAGTGGTTCACGGTGTCAAAAGCCTTTGTTATCAAATGACACTGACCATCCTCTGTATCGTTTCTTTAACCTCATGCCATCTGGACAAAGATACAGAACCTTGCCTAATGTTATCAAATGACACTGACCATCCTCTGTATCGTTTCTTTAACCTCATGCCATCTGGACAAAGATACAGAACCTTGCCATGGAAAAAGGTCAGTTTTAGTAGGAGTTTTGTCCCCTCAGCCATCGTGGCATTAAACAAACTGCCCCACCGATAGGATGGTTCTGTACACAGTGGGGACCTCATGTTTTGTTTTTGTTTTTTTGTATTGTCTTGGTGTTATGTGCTCTGTGTTGTTTTTGATGTGGGTGTTGAACAGATTGTGAAGACAAATATCCTTCTGGACAATAAAGATTATTATTATCATTATTATGTTATGTAAATGTATTCCACTGTCTGTTTTCCGTTTTTTGTTTCTTGTGAGGACTGCGGATGAAAATGAGCAACTGTGCTATATCCGGTGTATTTACGTCCATGTGACGTCCATTAATATGCATTGTCCTTTCCAAATAAACAAATAAAGTTAAGTAAAGTAAAGTATGAGACACAGACAGAGTAGACAAAAATGTTGCTATTTTATCATGATTATTATTGAGGATTATGAAGATAGGTTGAAAAGTGGTGAGGTGGTCTTTTAATATCTCTAAAATAGAAAATGTAACATTGGCCAAATTTGTCACATTTCTGAGGCAGAAATTGTGAACATGCTGAACAACAGGTGTACAACAGGTCACAGATCTGATCTAGATTTCGATAGATTAGATTTGCATAAATTTGAACCTTGTGAAATGGGACATTCTGCAGAATGAGTTATTTCTACTTTTGATACATGAATTAAATTTTGATACCAAGAATGTGGCTAAATGATTAACCATGACAAAGACTTTTTTGAAGATAAGACTTTTATTCTGTACTTTCTTGAACCACAAGCATATCACTGTGCCAGTCAGACATAATGTACATCAGAGAAATATGGAGAAAAGAAATACCCAAACAATACCCAAACACAGCTGGCAATTACAATAGGCAAAAAACGAAATGCTATACAAGGCGGAGTCGTCTGGTCTTTGAGTTGAAAACCCTGATAAACGGCACCATATAATCTGATCTGTATTAGTTAAATTTCTGTCAGTGTCAAACTGGTCAGGCGTCAGGTTAAGATGGATGCTATTCGGCGTGACTGGACTCTTCTCAGAGAACAGTCTCTCAGCAGTGCAGGGCCAGGATGTCAGCGGGAGGGTGACAGGCGGTGAACATTTGGAAAGGCATTCGCAGAACAGTTGTCAAGAACCTCCATTAACATGGAGAGTTTCAACTTCTCCTCTTCCGTTCTCCGCTTGATGTTCTCGGTGAACCAAGCGTGTTCCATGTCAGAGATCGCTATCTCATACAAATCACACGGCCCCTTTAAAAGTTATTTCGTGCCAAAAGTGGCCGATCCAGGCAGAAGAGTCTGATGCTGTCATAAGTCCATATGTGTCCTCTGTAAAACGGCAGTTTAACTCGGTTATGTGCCTGTCTAGAACACAGTTCCACAGTGCCCTCAAATCGCAGTTGGACCGGATACGTGACGCTTTACCCGATGCTGTCGTGGCGGCAGAGTTGTCAACCTTTGCAGGGAGCTTGCGTTTACGAGGGCGATTTACATCCCACTTGGTTACGTCGTGCTTTTCCATCAGTTCATCTGTCTGTCTAAGCACCCTGGCGAAGTCACCCTTTGAATCATCACGGAAAGTCCCAAACGTTGCTTTCAGTTATTCAATCATAGATATGCATTGTGTCACGCACGGCGTTCGGCTCTGTAACTCCTTTGTGGCAAAGGTGCTGTTGTCAAGCAATTTGCCAAATGAAACGAGCAGAAAAAGGAATTTCTTTGTTGCCATCTGTGTCATCAGGGCATCTGCCTCTGCCCGACTTGGTGCACGTGGACCGTTGATATATTCCTCCAGTGTTTCCAGTATTTCGCCCAGCAACAGCATTATGTCGTGCACAGTCCCCGACCTTGGTCGTCGTAGCTCAACACACTGAACCCTTCCCATCTCCTTCTGTCCATGAATCGAGCGTGCCGCTGGGCCCCGGCGAAAAAGCAATGGATTTGATTTACGGTGTCAAAGAAGCTGCCGACGTCCAGGGATGCTTTGGCTGCGGTGCAATTCTTTTCGTGATCCCCTGTGCAGTCAAATCCACGGTGTCAATAAACCCTACGGCCCGCTCTTTGCACCACCCACCCGCCACCAGAGGGCGCAGCTGTAGCACACACACACACACACACACACACACACACACACACACAGCTGCGTTCGCTTCCCGCGTTTGCGCGTCTTACTTGTATATATATGTCATGACGTGAAAACCGGTTATGCGAATAGAGAGCCAGGAGGCGGACACATTTCACACATTTCAGAGACACATTGGCACTCGAAAGACTCAACAATCAGCATCCTACAGACACGCAGGACATAAAGAGAATTAGAGAATAGCTGATGTGTATTAGGCTGTCTGTCGGCCTTGAGTAGCCTAGGCCTATAGGCGTCAATATAACAAAAACCTGCTTGCCTGAGGGGGAGGCACAGCGTAACAGAGGGAGGCGTTTGCCTCTCTGTGCCTACTGTGAGTGGTTGTGTGTGACAAATAAAACATCTAGATTCTTCTGCTGAATCGGCAGCATATACTCAGGGTTTGACATTAAGGCTTGTCCCCTAATACATCTTTCCGGACAAGTGCATTAAAACTTTATAGTCCGTTGGACAAGTAAGTGACTCCTGGTTTCATGTTTTCTGAGCCAACAATATTGTATTTAAGTTTCAAGTTTATTTGAAAAACATCATTGCATAACAATATGAATTATGATGTTTCTTATACTTTGAGACACAAGAGGACAAGAGGACATTATTCACATTATGGATAGGACTGTGTATTTGGAATACATGAAAAGTACGTAAGATCACAGACATTATAGGGCTATTAACTTGTAAACTGAGAATATTCATCTAATATTCACCAAAAGTACAATGGGATATGTACTTGTTTGAAGGACAAGTGCCTCAAAAAGTGAATGTCAAGCCCTGATACTGTATGTGCATTTGAATGGTCACAAGATCAGTACGTAAGAACTGTACATTAGGTATGTGTGTGTGTGTGTGTGTGTGTGTGTGTGTGTGTGTGTGTGTGTGTGTGTATGATGTGCACGTGTGTTTGTGTACCATCAGGACTCCAAAGTGTGTGAGGTGGTCACACAGGCACGTGGTGTACTGAGCGCTGCTGTTGTGCTTTCTGCAGCCGCTTCCATCCCAGCCCCCATGACCACCTGAACAATGGCACGCACGCACGCACGCACGCACGCACGCACGCACGCACGCACGCACACACGCACACATGCACACACACACACACACACACATGCGCACACACACACACACACACACACACACACACACAGAGTTTGAAACAATGACCAACGACAAAATACTCCCATGCCTATTGGGAGAAATACAACAATGTGCAAACACAGCAGCAAGCTTTGTGAACTTTTGTGACAAAAGCAAGGTTAGCCAATGGAATACAACCACCCTAAGGACTGCTATCTGTACCAAGCAGACGCTAAAGTTACTGCACATTACAGACAAACAGAGCTGCTACCTTTAAACACATTCAATCTGAGTTTTTTTGTATACCATTTTAAATAGTGTTGAGAAAAAAATGCTGCTATTTGTCCCAAAATTGCTACTTGTTTAAACAATTACCCTGTATAACATGTATATAACATGTATATAACGATGCAATGTGACAGCTCTGTTTACACAATTCTGTACCCCCTCCTACTGTATATACTTTCCCCATTTTCAACTTAATTTGCTTTGGCTTTAGCAATGTAGACGTATGTTTTCTCATGCCAATAATGCTCTCATGCTCCTTTGAATTTAATTGAAAACAAATAACTGCATGTCGACCTGACCAGAAAAAACAAGCCAACATTGGCGGGAAACAATTAAAGTACCAAGTGGTTACTGGTGGTGGACGCACCCCCCTAGTTTCACGCCTTGTCAAGTACCCAAATCAAATGGCTCGCTACTACTATGCATAAAAACAGGTTTAACTATTTACCTGAACGGCGATGCACGTTCTCACACAGCATAGACAGGATTGCCAAGTCTGCTTGTTTCCCACCAAAGATGGCTTGTTTTTTTAGAGTTGCGTTTTTTTTCCCTGAGTTGCGATTTTTTGGGCTTGTTTTAAAAAATTCGGTGGCTTGTTTTGAACAAGCCAACATTTCTTTGATGTATACTGTATATACTAAATACCCATAGGTTTTTCGAGGGAAGATTTGTCTTATTTCTCTCGTCAAGAGTTGGCTTGTTTTTGGAGGTGGGTTGGCTTATTTATTTAAGAGTTGGCAACACGGAGCACAGCCAGCAGTATGTCTCCTATAGCTATTGCTTCTGTGGTGTTCTGCAGTCATGCAACAACAATGCCTCCTCCAAGAACAGATTTGTCCAAAGCAAACCTTTTAGTTTAGACGTTGTCTGATTATTTTAAGTCTACTTTTGTGTTAAAACTCTCATACACGATAAACACAGCTGTCCTGTGCGCACATGGCGCGTGCACGTGGATGACGTCATTAAAATGCTGTGGTACCGAAAAAAATAAAATAAAATCACTATTACGTACACCACTGTTTATACAAAAGCGGTCAGTTTTGAACATAACTCGTTCCCACACCTTCCCTTCCCACACTGGGACCCACCGTTTCTGTTGAAGTTCCAGTAAACACACTGGACGTCCTTGTTGAGCTGTGAACGAAAACACAGCTTTATTTCACAACAAATTCCTTCTTTCATTAACCACTTGTCTTAAAGGAGAGTTTCGCACAAGCTGTTTTCTTACTGTATCACAGACACGTATCCATTCGTTATTGAAAAAAAACAACAACAAAAAACATGCTGAGCATTCCATACCGCTAGAACTCATATTAAATTGCGCGATTTGTTTTAGTTTACATCTGTTGTAGATGTTATGACAGGTTAGTCCATGCAGTGCTGCACTCTTCCCGTTCTACTCAAGCTCAAGACCCACTTCTACAACATTGCTTTTAATTGATCTTTTATTTTTTTTATTTTTTTGTTATTCATGTCCTCACTGTATTGCATTACTGCTTGTTTTTTGTCGTTGCCTTGCTTTTATTGTTCTGTAAAGCACTTTGAGCTGCATTTCATGTCATGAAAGGTGCTATACAAATAAAGTTTTATTATTTATTATTATTATTACGTATGCTGACGTTAGACCCCTCCTACACTTTAGCACCCTATATGTTTTTTTTAAATATATATATATATTTTTTGGTCAATACATATTATCAACATGATCTTTGTAGGGATACTCTCTCACCGTGTTGGGTACGAGGAGTGTGATCTTTGTAGGGATACTCTCTCACCGTGTTGGGTACGAGGAGTGTGATCTTTGTAAGGATACTCTCTCACCGTGTTGGGTACGAGGAGGAGTGTGATCTTTGTAAGGATACTCTCTCACCGTGTTGGGTACGAGGAGAGCCATCTAACAGAAGAGTTACGATATTGAGGGGGCAGAAACCGAGCGCTCGAGCGCTGTTCATGCAGCCTGAACTGAGACAAGCTGGAGCTGGGCTGTTGCCTGGGTCCAATGCATTTCTGCCTACTTCCGGTCCAGGACTTGGTTCCAGTTGGTTGTCCCCACACTCAATGCGTAGTCTATGTAGGAGAACCACCATTGGACTGGCCCCATGAAGTGAACGCAGTTTGCGTAACTCTGTCTATATCTAAGGCTCTGGGTACGAGGAGTGTGATCTTTGTAGGGATACTCTCTCACCGTGTTGGGTACGAGGAGTGTGATCTTGATCTCCTCGTCGAGCCCTGTGATTGGACGGCTGACGTTGGTCACGCTGGCCGACACCACGAAGCTGTTGAGGACTGTCCCCTGATGGCTGCTCTGAAATCACAAGAATACTGTTTGTCTGTCTGTGTGTGTGTGTGTGTGTGTGTGTGTGTGTGTGTGTGTGTGTGTGTGTGTGTGTGTGTGTGTGTGTGTGTGTGTGTGTGTGTGTGTGTGTGTGTGTGTGTGTGTGTGTGTGTGTGTGTGTGTGCGTGCGTGCGCGCGACTGTTCGTGCATGCATGCGTGTACTAGGCATTGCTATATACTCATGAACGCCAATTTATGAGAATTATGAGAAGGACCATTTCCGGGACTCAACAGGAGAAATGTGGTTGTCATGGTTAACAAAGACTTTTAGAGCTATGGTTATAATTATGAAAAGATTCAGGTTGGGGTCCGAGTTAGGATTATGTATTTAAGGGGTTAGGTTTAGAGGTGTGTGTGTGTGTGTGTGTGTGTGTGTGTGTGTGTGTGTGTGTGTGTGTGTGTGTGTGCGTGCGTGCGTGCGTGCGTGCGTGCGTGCGTGCGTGCGTGCGTGCGTGCGTGCGTGCGTGCGTGCGTGCGTGGGTCCGTGCTTTCTGTACCCAGGATTCTTATGACAGACTGAAGTGTATGTAATATGACAGACTGAAGTGTATGAGTGTGAACACGTTCATGTGCATGTGTTGCTTACATTCTGCACATTTAGGGCTTGTTTGGACTCAGGCACCAAGACGCATGTTGTTTGATAATGTGTGTGTGCGTGCGTGGCTGCATGCGTGCGTGCCTGCGTGCGCGTGCGCATGTTTTATTCAGCTAGGTTTCCGTGGTAGACCCCAGCAGACCTCCGGTACCGTGAAGAGCATGGGGATGCCGTAGAACTGGAACTGAACTCTGGGCGAACTCTGGCTGTTCTGTGGGAAACTGTGTCGCAGAGCCGGCGGCAGCGAGATGAAGGCCACCGCGCCGCTGAGCGGAGGTTTGTTGATGTGAACCTGCAAATTCAATGAAATTAGTTAATCACACGGCCATGAGGACGAGTTCAGGAGTTTGTAGCCAGTGGTTCATGTCAAGGACACCCAAATCAACACCCATTAGAAAATATATGCCAATTGCCAAGGACCCCCAAAAGAGACGATTTTTACGGCTCAACGGCTCAACAGTGATTTTCAACCATTTTAATTTCAAGGCATTCTCAATGGCATTCTCTGGGATACCACTTTAAATTGTAAAATCAATGTTAATTTAACTCTGAGAGTGTAGTTACAGACCCATATGGGTCCATTTGGTTCCTAATTATCATTTAGCTGGGAACCCCCTGGAACTCCCTCAAGGACCCCTGGGGGTCCCCGGACATAACCAGTCCTTGTCATTTTTTTCTGGACTTTGAAAGCAGTTTTAGCTGCAGTGCCACAATGTCCTGAGGTGGTGGGGGAGCTGATATGCAGATTATTTAATATTTGAGTCATTATATTACTGATGCTAGATAAAACCAGGCTTTACTTGTTTCCATTCCATGCCAGCTTGGAAAATCAACAATGGTGGACATTGTAAACAAAGTGGAAATGCAAATTTGGAACTGAAGAAGAGGAGGAATTATACAAAGTAGGGTGACATTGATGACATCACGATGGTTGTTATCATTATTGTTATATTCTAGAGGCTGTGATGTGTGTGACATCATTGTACCTTGAATGTACAGTACTCTCGATTATGGTATATATTGTATGATATTTACTTACTTACTTTTTGTCTATGAGGTGACAGTACTTCATTAGACACCCTGGAGTCGTTTTTACGTGCAATAATGTATTCTCTTTGTATTTAGGGTTTCCTCCTGGAGGCTGAACCCTTGACAGTCAAACGTGCCAATGAAAAAAAACAGTATACTGACCTCGGGTTTTAAGCCCTCCTGACGTACTGACCACAGTTTTCTAAATCCTGACAGTTTTCTGAAAAAAACATGTCAGTCGTTCTCAAACATATTCATGTCAAGGACCCCAAATATATATTAGCCTGGCTAATAAGCCAGATTCAAATCACGGCAGGCATTTTTTCTTTGCCAACAGCTGATTCGGTCTGGCTTATTAGCCAGGCTAAATACATATGACATTGGCCACCGACCCCCCATCTGAAAATATGTTGTTCCAGGGACCATCCCAGTAGCAAAGATTTGAGTTAGAAACTCGCTCTGAAAGAATATATATTCAATGATTTCAGGCACATTTTCACGATTTTTCAAAAATATCAGACCTACAAGTTCATAGCGCTCATAGAGCTTGTAGATCTGCTATTTTTCAACACCAAAAGGGGTTCCCGTTCAGCCCTCCTGACAGTACTGACCTCGGGGTTCAAGCCCTCCTGGGCAGAAGACACGGCGAACGTCAGCGTGTCACACTGTCCTTGGAGGTTTACGTCCACCACCGAGATGGCCATGGCTGGAGCCAGGAGGGTGGAGGAGGAGCCTTGGTAACCCGACAACCTGTTCCCCACGCCCTCTGTGATGTTCAGAATGCTACAATGACAATGACAAAAATAAATAAAAAGATACATTAAATTGTTTGCTGTCAAAGTGGAACTAATCAAACACATTTTCCCCTCTGCTCCCCATAAGACTTGGTACCGTTCGTCCGACAAAGTATTAATAAAGGGAGTCTAGCAACATATAATAAACTTTTTCATATCAACGACCCCCAAATTGGCACTAATTAGCCTAATTAGGACCCCCATGTGAAAAGCAATGCCAGGGACCCCCATAATAGAAGAATTTTACGGGTGTCTTGAAATTTAACCTGTTTAATTTCAAGTACCCCCAGTTTGACATGCATTAGTCTATACACATACCCCCCATTTAATGACATTTCAATCTCTGGGACCCCCAATTTATATTGTAAAATCACACCCGTGTGAAGTAAGTGGTGCAACTCCGTGTGGGGGTCCCTGGGGAGGAGGGGGGGGGGGGAGTTCCAGACCCACAGGAACTCACCCAGGGTGTCGGCCCGATTCCGGTGAGCCGCCCCGCGTCCGAAACGGTTGAGAAATGACAGAGTTACCGTGTGCGTCCCTCTACTGTACCCTCTACTGTACTGTACTGTACTGTCACTGTACTGTACTGTACTGGCACACCCGAAATCACCATATATACAGTTAATATGTGCGTGTGTATGTGTGTGTGTGTGTGTGTGTGTGTGTTAGGTTGCGCACAGGTTGTGAAAAACAACCATGCTGTTTTCGTGCTCAGACGCACCCACCCAGCCAGCCAGAGACACACACAGTCACTTAAGGAAGGAAGTGGTTGCATGCACCACTTAAAAATCAATGTTAATTTACCCTGACCCCTGCTCTTGGTCTGGGCCTCTTTAAAGGAACGTAACACGACCTCAACAGGCCTACCAACAATTTTAGCGCAGATCTTAATTTGGCTACACAGTTTGTACTTATATATCATCGATAGGCTGTTAAACCAGGCCGTGCTACAGTACAACATCACAGTTTGAACAGACGTATAGAAAAGAGACAAGATCTGACTGCTAGCACCAAACGATCAAAGTCGGCGTAGGGAGTACATACTCTGCTGTATCCTCTTACAAATATAGTCAATATGAGATGACCATGATAAGGTGGTGTCTATCATCACCCCCAGATATTTGTAAGATAGAACTTGTTCAATAGCTGAACCATGGATTTCCACGGTGGTGTTTTCCCACCGGGAGCAGGACCACATATCATTTCCTCAGTTTTCTTAGTGTTGATCAAATTATTTTTGTCACACCATTCTACAAGCCGGTCAACGCTACACTGGTACTGTTTCGGGTCATCACTGTCAGTCATCAGGGCTATTAGCGTACAATCATCTGAATATTTCAGAAGAAACAGATTTGACTCGCAGGTGTTACAGTCTGCCGTGTAAAGAGTAAACAGTACAGGTGAGCTAATGCATCCTCGGGGTGCACCAACTCTGGTCCCGATGGGAGAGTGTCTTGTCAGGTGGCTGCCAGAACCTTACGTGTTGGTGAAAGGCCCCAGGTGGCTGTCAGACTCCATGATGACAGAGAGGACGTTGATGACGGCTCGGCCCAGGCCAGGTGTGATGACTCCCAGGCTGACCACGGCCTTCAGCTTGTTGAGCAAGGTCAGCAGCTCCTCGTAGCTCAGGCTCGGGGTGGGCCGCTCGCTCAGCAGACCCTCCATCATCTCCACCACGTCGGCTGCATTCTCTACAGGACAGACACCACAGAGAAATATGACCCCCAACAATAAGGGCCTTTCGCGGCCCTACCCTTCTCCAATTGTTTAGTTTCCAAGATGGCCGCAGCACCAGGAGGGGGTGTGGCGGAGGTGAGCGGGCGGGGTCGACATATGCCCTTACTGGGCTGCATTCAAGACACTTGCCTTGTGTCTGACACCTGACTTGTGTCTGAACACAACTTTGATGGAGGTGTGCTACCTCCCCTCCCCCCATCAAACAAAATATTTGGTCAAACAATATGGGCTTCCATCGTAGCGGCCATTAAACACAGACACAAGACAAACGCAAGACAGGTGTCTTGAATTTGTGATTGCAGCCGAGTCAGGGCATATGTCGACCCCACCCGCTCACCTCCGCCCCACCCCCTCCTGGTGCTGTGGCCATTTTATAAACTAAACACAATGGCAGAAGGGTGGGGTCAAGAAAGGCCCTTATTAGTATAGAATCGTCGCCGTAATCACCAATTATTTGACGTAACCGCAATCTTTTTCTTTTTGCATAATCGCCATTATGGTCATATCATATTATTTTCAATCTTTTTCAAAAGTCGGTGAAATTTCCACTGTTCATAATATATAAAGTATGGTCATTAAATCATGCAAGTTATTTTTCATAATATCTCATATCTGATCTCGTCCACATATGACGTAAATTCTCCTGTCATTGACAATGGGAATTTGATCTTAGTGTAGGACAAAAATAGCCGATTTGCTACGTCCACGAAAACTCTCCATTCATTGTCAATGGGAATTTAATGTTTGTGTAAGACGAAAATCTACACTATAGCTGAATATAGGAGGGGCTGGTACCCCTCAAACAATATGGATATAAGAGGTTTCTGCTCAACAGCCACGGTTATGTGCAGTGACGGGCAGACATTTAGAGGGGCAGGTGCTCAAGTGAGAAAACCGCACCTTGTGCAGTGCGTGGAACCGGGCGGTTGCCTTAAAGGGGAATACCCCTCATTTTCAACATTTTACTATGTCATTAATATACCTTAGAGCTGTTGTGTGGAAATAATAATAAAAAGTCCCCCCATTCTGTGTTTCCTAGAACTGGAGGTCTGAGAAAAATCATTAACATGGTGAATCACATGTTTCACCATGTTAATGCTTTTGTTTTTATAGATTTATAGATTTTGGGGCCTAAACAATATATTAGAAGCTTTTTTATCAAGAATTGACCAATGTCACCACGGTACACATACTGTACAGTGTAGCCTCCACTGTTTTTATTTTATTTTTATTTTTTTTCAAAAGGGCACATTGCTGTCCAGAGGGAAAAGGGCAGGGGTGCTCTAGCACGCCCTATATTGTCTATCTTGTGCACGCCACTGATTATGTGACAAACTGACCAGCAGTGACGTCTATTTCATCCAGATTTGTGATGTTTTCCACCACCAGGGGGCATCGTTCCAGGTCTGGGAGCATCCATCGTGTTGGGATCCCCAGCGTACTGGAAGGCAGCAGACATGGAGTCAGAAATACAAAAAAAAAAAAAGTATAGGGCCAAGTCCACTTCAATTCGACAAACGTCGATCACTCTCTGCTGATTTCTGATCATCTGCACCTTTGTTAAATTGACACACACACACACACACACACACACACACACACACACACACACACACACACACACACACACACACACACACACACACACACACACACACACACACACACACACACACACACACACACACACACACACACACACACACACACACACACACACCTCTCTCTCTCTCTCTCTCTGTCGCTCTAATTAATTAGTCTCATGTCTCATGAGCTGCCTATGCCATAGAAAGCATAGGTGGACCCCAGGCTAGAAATACAGCAGAGTCAATAATCATTCATTTTGACCAGTATCAGTTTCTCAACCGTTTCTCATCTCAAGGACCCCCCGGTTCTTATCCCTGGGACCTCAATCTACAAGCCGTGGTGGAACGTAAAACTCTATGGTACTTAACCCATTTAGGACTACGGGAACCCATCTGTGTCACCACTTTTGGAATCCATTATTATAAACTTTAGCTGTTGAAAAATAGCAGATCTACAAGCTCTGAAGATCTGCTATTTTTTTTTTATCATGGAATTGTGTACAAATCTTTGAATATTATTCTTTGACAACAAACTCAAATCAACAAACTCAAATCTTTCCCTGGAACAACATATTTTGAGATTGGGGTCCCCGGCCAATTGCATATAATTCTGGGGGTCCTTGACAGTTTGAGAACAACTGATGATTGTCATGATTTAGAAGACGTTTTGTAGAATCAGGTCAAGTTTAAGTACACATTTTAGGAATTATTTTCTTTACTGTATTTCACATTATTTTAAAATGTCAGTACTTTTGCTTCTACTCCACTACATCTCAGTGACAAATATTGTACGTTATTATTAACCAATGTATCCCTATATACTTTGGCTATTTGAAAAGAGCCAATCTACAATAACAATAATCATAAAGCATTATTTCTATAGCAACTTTTAAGAACAGCGTGCAGAAGTGCTTAACGAGAGCTCAAAACAGCATGAATATTTGATGCCTATTTGATGTCTGCTATGTTGTTATTTGATGCATGCTGTACATTAGCTTGTACAGTAGCTTGTACAGTAGATCTGCTATTTTCTAAAGATTTGTATACATTTTGGACACTTGTGAAAGGGGACATTCTGCATAATAGGTACTTTTACTTTTGGTATATTAATTATATTTTGATGCCAATACTTTTGTACTTTAACTCAAGTAAACTTTTAATAGCAAACTATTACTTGTAAGAGAATATTTCGGCATTGCCGTATTTAAACACTTTTACGTAAGTAAAACATTGGAATACTTTTCCCATGGACTTCACAGTAAAAACACGTAACAGTGTGAGAGATAACAAACACATGGAAGCGATCCAGAGATCTGGGCATCATAAATAATGTCATTAGCTCCGATCATTATCCCAACCAAGTTACTGATTAATACCACACGATCCAGCGGGCCATGTAAACATGTCACGTCGAATGAGTCACTGTGGAACACCGAATCAGTACACCCATAAAAGTTCTAATTGCACAAGAATCGGCAATGTAAATACATACTATACCAGACTCGACAAATGAAGCACATAATTAGGGCCCATACATTATGTATTAGTCCAAACACACATCCGTGCACACATAGAACAGGGGCTTCATGACTGTGATTTATACTGCATGAGTCATTAAATACATAAGATAAGATGTTCATTTTGCTTTACATAGATTGTGCATTACATTCACCCATACACACCGACGGTGGAGGAAACCATGCAAGGCACCAACCTGCACATCGGGAGCAATTAGGGGTTCAGGGTCTTGCTCAAGGACACTTTGACACTAATTCTGGGCCTGGGGGAGCCCGGAATCGAACCGGAGTCCTCGCTGTTCCCACCTGGCTGTTCTTGATCCGGCCACTCTACCCCTGAGTCAGTGGCACAGTGGCTCACTGTATGGAGCATACAACCACACATGAGCATGCATAGAGCATAACTTCCACCCTAATGATCATCAGGTATTATTATTACATAAGGAGGAAGATTTTTTTCTAAATGCGACACATGTGAGCTTGTAGATCGTCCATTTGAAAATGGCCGAAATGTATACAGGGCTGAAGTGGTTAATGCAAGTATTGGAAATTGGCAATACTCAAGTAAAGTACAAATACCTCAAAATTATACTTAAGTACAGTACTTCAGTAAATGTACTGTACTGTTACTTTCCACCACTGCGAGGCACAATCAGGTGAAGCTATGGGAAGGAACTGGAAATGGGTATGCCATCCTCCCCCACCCACCCCTTATTCCCCTCACTGTATTATGTTCTCTTCCCCTTTTAACCATGATGATTTTCCTGAACAGATCCTGTTATGTACAATAACCAGAAACTGTGTTATAGCCCCCGAGACAAATAAAAACGCGGTGGGAGTGGAACATTGTTTGGGGCAGCAGGTCAGCTCTCACCAGCGTCGCTTGGCTTGCTGGAGTTGATTCCCCGGACAGCTCCGACGCACCCAGTGAGTGGCCCAGGTTTTGGGCCACGCAAACAGGCCTTTTCTGGTCTGGTGTCTGTGTGCTGGGCAGTGTAGCACCACTGAAGAATACAGACAGACATGGAGGAAAAGAAACGACAAGAGACAATTAAAGGCCGAGGTACAGGAGATGAAAAGACGATAAAGAAAAGGTTCTGATATATTATTTATACCCCAAAATCTATAAATCTCACACTATTAAGGCAACCGGCCGGTTCCACACACTGCACAAGGTGCCCGTTTTTCTAATTCAGAACCCACTTCAGCCTTAGAGAATCCAGTATCCTCCTTCCCTTAACACATAATCATCTTTTTCTACCATCACAAATTGACTGCATTCAAAATATGGCACAGGAACGGTCTTGTCTTCATGTCAGATCTAATCGCTAACAATACTTTTGTCACATTCAATCATTATATTATGCAATAACAATAACATCCCAAGATCAAAAATGTTCAGATACCTTCAAATTCGTAGCTTTGCCAACAGACAGTTTCCTTCTTTTCCCAATTTCCCTTCAAATGAATTACTTTATATATTGAGAAACCCACAAAAAAAGGCCTAATCTCCAAAACATACTCAGCAATACACCAGATTGTGCCTATTTCCTGGACAAGAACCTGTGGCCTGGGACATTGGAGAAGGAATTTTGGAACAGACATGGACAGACAGTATAGAATATACATATCCACAATTCATCATTCTGTATAAGACACAGTTTAATACAGTTCAAAGTGTTTCATTCACCAATGCTAGATTAGCCAGAATCTATCCATCGACCAATCCCAACTGTCCCAGGTGCTCTCAAAGTCCAGTTACATTAGGCCACATGTTTTGGCGCGACTTACATGTATGCACATGTACCCACACACAAATGGCGTGACCATATATGGAGCCTACATAAACTACACCACTGAAGTGTATAGTTTAGAATAGTCAGCAGCCCTTATGTATGTATGTAAGCAAAAATAAATAAACAAACAAAAACAAAACAATATGTGTATGCACAGGGCACGTAAAATCTCCTGTCCTTATGCCTGTTCAATCTCTCGGAGGCCTGACCATGCTACGACCCGACCATGTCACGATCAAACCATATTGTACTGCAATTCATTAAGATGGTTGTTGTTGTTGTCTTTCTCTTTTTGTTGTTGTGTTTTTTTTTCTTTATTGTTTTTTTTCTTTCTGTATACACTCAAATACTGGCCAGCATGATGCCGAATTAGGCCACTCACAACATACTGTGCATATGTACTGGCAACAAGACATTGCCCACAGATGGACAGATCTTGGAAGGGGTGGGGGGGGGGGGGGATCTATAAAATAATTAAAAAAGGCACAAATGAAAAAAAAGGAAATGTTGACTATACTGTTGAATGTCATTAAGTGCTATTCAATAAACAGAACCTTTAAAAAAAATACAGCTGAGCTGACCTATAAACCCACACAGTGTTGCAACAGTGACGTGAGGTGGACTTGTAAATCGGCTGGGGGCGGAGCTACAGCGCTTGCACTCGACTGCATGTTTGACGGCACACACAGAGAAGAGCCAGATCCTTCATGTTAGAAAAACCTTCGCTGTTGTCACAATTATTTAAGTTTGCCAAACGTAACTTTCAAGTGAAGTTTATGTTCATCTCATTTTTAGACGCACGTCTAATAGCCGGCTATTGCTGCTCAGTGGGACACACACACACACACACACACACACACACACACTGTAGTAGCAGTGTGACGACGTTCTTAACTTTCTGTGTGCAGTGCATGCACTCAAACTTTATTATTGATCATGCGGGGAGTGATGAAAGCATTGGTAGGTCAGACAGGCCTACCGGTATAAACCAACCTAGATTCCTAGTATTTCTTTATTACATCTTGTGTAGGCCTACATGTGAGTAAATATTTTTGTTCTGGTTCCAAATACATTGTAGCAGCACTGCATCAGTGTGTGTGTGTGTGTGTGTGTGTGTGTGTGTGTGTGTGTGTGTGTGTGTATAGATATATGGTGTAAAAGAAAAATAATAATATTATATATATATATATATATATATATATATATACACACACACACACACACACACACACACACACACACTATATATATTTAAAAAGTTTGACGTGTGCCGCGCGTCGCTTACGAATGCGGCTGATCTGAATGTCCTGGGTAGCCACGGCGACGGAGCTGCTGTTATACGGCTGCTCCAGCAGATGGCGTATCCTCTTCTCCATGTCCTCCGCATCCGACACCTTCATCACCTGCACCTGGAACACGCAGCTCTCCCTGCACACGGAGGAGACCAGTTTTCATCAGTGAAAAGAGGTAGTCGTGTTTTCGCATTGCACTGTACTTTCCTGTGCTTGTCTTTGCAAATGTTAATAAATTGTATCACTTGTGGATGGATAGATAGATAGATAGATAGATAGATAGATAGATAGATAGATAGATAGATAGATAGATAGATAGATAGATAGATAGATAGATAGATAGATAGATAGATAGATAGATAGATAGATAGATAGACACAAAATACATGTGTGACAAAACACACGTCTCAGATAGCATTCTGTGTCACTGGTTTCTGAATCATCAGATTCAGATGACTCCACCCTCCTCATCTGTGCATCATCATCCTCATCCTCCTCCTCACTCAACTTCCTCGTCCTCTTCAAGGACTGTCTAAAGAGGACGGGACGCGGAGACCGTAAGGGCGCCGCCATGTTGCTCACATGGTGCTCCATGGAAGGAAAGAAACATGCGCAATGGGCTTTATGCAGCCATCACTTCCTCGTTCAGCTTCCTTGGTCTCAACTGCGCATGTTTCTTTCCTTCCATGGAGCACCATGTGAGCAACATGGCGGCGCCCTTACGGTCTTCGCTTCTTGTCCTCTTTAGACAGTCCTTGGTCCTCTTCAACTGGTGCCGGTATGTGTGTTGGGAGAGCAGGCCGCATGTGGCAGACAGGATGACAGCGACCACCCACCAACTCCCAATCTGTCCGAGTGGTGAGGGGTGGTGCTTCAGTGTGGGGTGGAGCACTACATACGCCAAGTAGTTGGTGTGGAGGCAGTGTTGGCGTAGGCTACTGTATCTGCATCTGGAAGGACACGGATTCAATATTTTTTATTCATTGTCTTCAACTTCTCTTCATATATTACCTGTCTTGTATATGCAAAGAACTATTGTTCTACCTCCTTCTCAAGGTCAAGGCTATCTCCACACCATGAGAGCTGCTGCTGTGCCATAGAGCCATAGAGCTCTTTGCCACCTTGTCATACACTGATGATTTCCCTTTGCCATAGAAGCCTGAGTTGGTATCACAGCCTGCATAAACAGCGAAGAGGATGTGTCAGCTTCAGACTGCTCAATGCTGTAGTCTTCCATCGGTTGTTGTGTTGACAAGTTGATGCAATGTGGGCCAACAGCATAGAGTTGACAATCGCTGCATTCACATTCTCTGCCAGGTCTGTGAGGTAGCTGCATTATTCATTTTTGCAACCACTCCTTGTTACTGACACTACACAGTAGTGTTTTGAATGCCTTGGCAGAGTGGAAGGTGTCATTCAATTTCATGTACATGTTGGTAACATGTGCCTTACACTGTACAAGTGTACATGCAGGTCTCGCTCGATCATCATCTTTAGTTGAGTATGCTGCATCGTATGGGTCATTCACACAGATGATACAGTGAGCATCACAATGGCGGGCAAGGATGATGGATTAGACAATGTGGACATAGTCCAACCACTTGTATGGTTTGCTTTTCCTTTGAGAGGATGGAGAGCCAGCCTCATTTAATTGTGCTGCCCTTGTTCATTGTACATTCAATCCACATGTCCTAGGCCATGTTGAAATTGTGGTTACCTGTGATGGACTGAGTGAAATTAGTACGAAGGAAGGCAAACTGTTCAGCAGGAAGAGCTGTCAGCATCATCCCAGAAGTCAGGCAGCCATGCACTTCCAATACTTATTGTTGTTGTATGCTACCATCCACGGCTGCATAGCACGCAGAGAGCTCTTAGCTTCCAACCCCCCACCCCCTCCCAAGTTTCCGTGCCTACACAATGCAACTGTATGTGATATGATGTCTCCATCCCTCCCCCCCCCCCTCCCTCTCTGTCAATACCCCTCACCCATTCTATGCTTCCCCCCCCCCCCCCCCCCCCACCCCCCATCCTTCTTTTTCTTACTTTTCTTTGATGTTATGAGTATCTGTTTTGGCGCTGCGTAACGCTGGCTGCCTGTTACTACTGTTGTAACAAATCAATTTCCCCTCGGGGATTAATAAAGTATTTTCCATTCCATTCCATTCACATTCTGCATTAGCTGTCATGGACAGGAAGTCCCTCCAGTAGTCTGCCATTTCACTGACCTCTAATTGGGAGAAAAGGTTGCTGATAAGATTCTTGAGATCTGCATCATCCTCCAGTGCTGCATGAGCAGCAGCAAAGGTTTCCTATGAGAGACTTCAGAATAGTGCCTCATACATCAGCCTCAAGCAATGCTACCTACTAGTCTCGCGCAAGCCAGTCACTCCACAGCTAGTGGAGTGGGAGGAGTTGTGAAAAGTCTGGCTATGCGATAGTAGTAGCCTAGTATCAACAACTAATCTGCAATTCTGCATGCTACGCTATGCAGCAGTGTGACAGTAGTATCTATGGGAACACAGTCTCACAGGTGCACACGTGCAAGGGTAGGGACACACACAAACGAGCAAAGTGGTGTGGAAAGGTAAACTGCAAAGGATAGTGTAATCTGGCTTGCTAGCTGGTACGCTGCGTGTACTGTACGTAACCGAAGTAAATAACGATATTGATCACCGCCTCAAACTTTTCAACATAGACTCTGATTGATCGGCGGGGGGTTGGCCGGTAAAATGTGCAGTTTACGCACCGGGTCGTCTTCCGGAGCAGCTGGAAGTTGAGAACCACCATCTCATCGTGGGGTAGACTGGTTTTAAGCTGTTGAGAGGGAGAGATGACAACGGATCAGATATGCTGTGTCGGTTGGCAGTGCATGCCATACCTAAGGGCTATATCTTGTGCCACCCCTTATCCCTTATCTCTAAACTAATTTGCCATTTTGTACGATTTTAAAATTGTTCAAATAGCCGATCTACAAGCTCACAATGTCTCGATGTAGATCGGCTACTATTTTAGAAGTTTTTTTAAAATAGTAAAAAATGGCAAATTAGTTTAGGGATAAGGGATAAGGGTGGCACAAGATGGAGCCCCTCACAGGCTCGCAACGTGTTGCGAGCTTGTATATCGACTATTTTTACTTAAAACGTTTGTGGAAATTACTTCCACAAACAAAATTGACCCATAGGGAATCTGTAACACTGAAAGTTTAACAATTAACAATGAGGACTTTAAATCGGGGTCCATGGACCAATCATATATATTTTTGTGGTGATGTAACATTATAATTATTGACAACTAATGTCAGGTGTGGACTTTCCTTGTCAGACGTACCCAGACCTTGAGTGACTCTGCAGGGTTGCAATCACCCGTTATTGACACGTTGAGCTTGACCTCAAAATACAGCCCTTTGGAGCAGACAAACAAAAGAAGGACTTTAGGGGTACAACAGATAATCAAACTAATCTACCGGTAACTATTTTGTGGTCTATTGGTGGTCTGAGACCACAAATGGAGTTTCGAGACTGTAGCATTCTGCAAACCAAAGTTATAGCTGTTTAAAAGCCCAACCAATAGGATGATACTTTGATAAGCAGTGGGGCGTCTTTCCAGTGAGAGGAGAGATTAAATAGCCGATCTACAAGCTCACAAGGTTTCACAGAGCAACTTGTTATGAGCTTGTAGGTCGGCTACAGATCCGTGTTTGCGCACGTGTATGTGTGTGTGTGCTCTGTGAAACCTTGTGAGCTTGTAGATCGGCTATTTAATCTATCTGTTAGGTAGGGATAGGTCGAGCCTGGCTCATGGACTATTCACATCATCATGGTGCATCGGCAAGAATGGGTAGACAAGGAGATTCCGTTTGAGCCTTTTATTTCCATTGCACAGACACGCATTTATTGAGCAAGGAGGTGGTGAGGCATCACGGTTATGGTTTTGAACTATGAAAGATAGAAACACATAATTATTATACAATTCAACCACATTTAAACAATACACCAAGTGAATATTCTCCTAAGTCTGTAATCATTGCATTTCCCTGACATTCACAATAGGCCAAGCACATGTGCATTTGCATTACACAAACATTTATACTATGAGCTTCAATGAGCTTCAAGGCAAGCAAGTAGCTACAAACACACCTATACTATGAGCTGCAAGGCAAACATGTAGCTATAATAGACAGTATCTCCATCCCAAGCCCAATAAGTACAACATATGCATTCATGAATTAACTGGACTCACTTCAGTGACGCATAACCGTGGCCTGAGCTGAGACTCCAGAGCAGAGGTCTCTCAGCTGGTTGCTGCTGCTGCTGCTTCCAAACAATGACTGCATGGACAAGCACTCAGGCAGTATCTGTAGCTGGCCACTGATTGAGGAGTGAGTGAGAGCAGGTGTGATTAGTGATTGAGAGGGAGTGACAGCACGTGAGGTGGGCGGGTCCAACACATGGAATAGGCCAGGGGAGGGTTGTTGCTGCTCACCAGGATGACTCTTTTCTACACTATCCTCTCACTGGAAATACGCCCCACTGCTTATCAAAGTATCATCGTATTGGTTGGGCTTTTAAACAGCTATAACTTTGGTTCGCAGAATGCTACAGTCTCGAAACTCCATCTCAATAGGCATGATCTGTAATTGTCAAGCTATTTTGTATTTTTTGCAGTTTCCCTGCTTGAAAGGGATGGCACAGACCATATGGAGATTTAACTGGGTTTCACTCATACAATGACCACACAGTTTCCTTCTTTTTACTCTTCTTTACTTTGAAGTTGAGTACAGTTGTACAGGCATTGTGTAAGCAAGCGGTAAGTCAGTAAGTCAGGTGAAAAACCTTAAAGGGAAAATAAAAAACTAATGTAAGTATAATGCACATTAAATCAATACACATACTTTGCATATGTTTTAAACACCTGTAAATATCATTCTTACTTCATAGTGTCTCTTTATCAATTCATTTTAAATCAATTCATTTTTTGCTCAATTCGTTTTTAAACTGTTTTTAAACATAATAAACTCATGAAATGTAAATTAAATAATCTGAATTAATTAGATTACATCTAAGTAATACATTAAAATGTACTTAAATCAAATAATCATGTTCAATGTACATACGTCCAATTGGCCATCATGTTTCCTTTAACTTTAACTCAAGTCATCACAAACAACAACAACAAACAATGTCCATGAACTGGCATGCAACTGGCATGATCTGTCACAAGTAAACAGTTCTCTCTCACCGGCTGTCTCTCCAGCATTTATATGGCTGCATCGTTCTGCTCTGCTGTTTCTCTGTGTGTTGCTCCTCTTTGGATGCACACTGCTGTTTCTCATGGAGGTTTGTGTGTTTCCTGTGTTTGGCCAACGCCTACTCTCAGGTGCAGTGAATGCACTGATGCTGATTAGTCAGGCAATTGGGGAGTGAGTGAGTGAGTGACAATCAGCTGAGTGTCAGTGGCAATGATTATCAGTCCAGATTTAACACCTTGCTCTCCATTTCTCCAAGTTGACTTCACACCTCCCACTCGACCTTCCTGTGGAAACATCTGGGAGGTCGCACGTTACAGAGGCAAACTTGGGTCCGGTTTGTTCTGCTCTTCAGTGGGAAGCAGGACGACCAGTCGCCTGACGTCTCTGTGAAGCACTGTTGCTGGGATCTCGAGTTTGAGTTTGTTAGACATTTTGTGGTTTGCTTTTGCTGTGGCAGGCCTAGTGACAGGAACCGGGTAGCTTGGGAAGGTTCTGATGTTGACATCCCTCACAATTCCTTTCCTGTCAGAGTTGACACTGACCACTCTTGCGATCCTGAATTGACCCCTCAGGGCGTTTTTGGTCCGCCATCCAGACGATGTCACCGACTGCGACGTTTCTCTTGGCTGTGTGCCACTTGTTTCTTACGAATAGGTTTGGGCCAGCTAGTTGACTCCAGTGCCTCCAGAACTTGTTAACTTGCGCTTGCATTTCGTTAAGCCTTTTGTATGGATAGTCACTGAAGTTGAAAGTTCTCACATCTCCACTCTGCGATGCTCGTCCGAGCAGGAGACAGTTCAGAGTGATGAACTGAACGCTGTCTTCTCGGCTCTGTGTCCTGGCGTCAATTGGTCTTTCATTCGCAAGATTAGCTGCCATGTAGAGAGTTGTTTGGAATTCACTCCACCTTAGCCCTGTCTCTCCTCCGAGACTCTGCAGCGCTCTTTTGACGATGCACACAGCAGCTTCAGCAGCACCGTTCCGGTGTGGAGAATCGGCTGGATGAATTTTCCATGACTGTTCTTCTAGGACTGGCTTTGCCCCTACTAGGTTGGTACCTGGATCTGACCAGATCTTCTGTGGATGACCTCTTAGTGCTGTGAACCTCTGGTAGGCAAACAGGAAACTTTCCGTGGACTGAGAGTTTACGAGCTCTGTGTGAATAGCTCTGGAGGCCATACAACAGAACACAACTCCCCAAACCTTCAGTGACACTCTTTTATTGACATCATCTCTGACTTGGTATGGTCCGAAGAGGTCTACTGTTGTGAATTCAAATGGGGCAGCTGGTTCAGTCCTCTCTGGAGGTAGGTCACACATTATTTGCTGGCATCTTTTTGCTTTTGTTTTTCTGCAGTGGATGCAGTTTTCGACCACTCTTTGAGCGATCCTCTGGCCCTTCACGATCCATGCTCTTCTTCTCATCTTGAGCATGGTTCCGGCCACTCCATCGTGGTTCTCCTCGTGGGCTTTTCGTGCTAGTAGTGTAGACACCCAGGCATCGTACGGCAAGATTGGGACAGCAACTTTGTCTTCATTGAAGATCTGCACACGACCCCCACAGACCAACAAGCCAGTCTCTTGGTCTCTGTCTGTGGTTGTACTTGGGGAGTCGGCTGAGGTTGCTGAACCGCTTGACATCCACAAGGTTTTGGACAGCTGATCCTCCTGCTGGTGGCCTCTTTGGTTGTGTTTGGGTTTGAGTTGGTTCCTGATCCTGCTTTGGTTCTGATGGCTTCTCTGCTTTGTCATCCTTTGGATGTGACGGCAGTTGTGACTTCACAGTAATTGCTGAAGCCCCACCCCGTCTGTCTTCCTATTGGCTTGGGGCAACATGGAGTCAAGGACTGTCTAAAGAGGACGAGACGAGAAGACCATACGCCATGTTGCTCCATCGTGTTCCATGGAAGGAAAGAAACATGCGCATATAGCCCATTGCGCATGCGTCTTTCCTTCCATGGAGCACCATGGAGCAACATGGCGTCGCCCGTACGGTCTTCGCATCTCGTCCTCTTTAGACAGTCCTTGCATGGAGTTAGGAAGCGAAGACATGGAGTCTTCGCTCCCTAACCTGATTTTAAATTATTCCGCCCTCCCATCGACACACATGGCTCCAACGAACTGCAGCGGCCTATGAGGCTTTAATATATTAGCGCCCGAAATGAGGGGCGGAAACAGGTCTCAAACTTGGCCAGTGGTCTTGCAGGACGTACGTTTTTTATTCCTAGGATAGCTCAGGAAAGGATCGCTCGCTTTACCACGCCGGCCCCGCCCTACGAAGCCCCGCCATACTACTAGTAGTCAAGGAAAGCGGCGCCCATGCGGGCGGAACTTCCCCTTCTAATATAAAGCCAAAACTCCATTCTGCCAGCTGCCTCGCTACCCTAGTGGACTACTACACCGTCTTCTAATACCATGCTTCACCTGTTCGTGCCCCACCTCTGCCACTGTTTTTACAACCGCAGACTTTTTAATTGTTTTTGGATTAAGGTTGGTGAGGGGTGCGTTAATAGTTTTTGGATTAAGGTTGGTGAGGGATGCGTTGCTCTCCTGCTTGCGGTTATGTTTAGGTTAGAGTTAGAGATAGGGTTAGTACTAGTCATAGAGTACTAGTAGGCATAAACACTTGTGCAGTTCTAAACACAGCCCAGCGCTTCCAACTCCACTGACAACCAATCACACCGCTCCAAATTCCTCGAATCCCGCAGCCATCCTAGTGAAGACATCTTAAGCCCTGCCCCCATTGTCCTCCTATTGGCTGGGCTTTAAACAGCCATAACTCTGGTTCACAGCATGCTACAGTCTCAAAATGTAATTTGTGGACTCAGACCACCAATAGGCACGATCTGTAAAATCTTAAGCCCTGCCCGCACTGTCTTCCTATTGGCTGGCCGTTAAACAGTCAAAACTTCAGTTTTCAGCATGCTACCAAGTTGCTGAGGCCCCGCCCCCCTATTGGCTGGACTTTAAACAGCCATAACTCTGGTTCACCAGTTTGATAACTCCTTCGAGCCCGATTTGAACCTATATATATCTATATCCGCTACTGTCCTCTCTACCAACTGAGCTATCCAAGGGAGCTATCAGTGTTATTTTGCTTCTAGCTGCTGTACTTTGACTTTCATTCCATGTGGTTCTTATTTAGTACAGTGTAGTTACATAGTAATAGCATCGGTTCTATAAGAGTTAAAATTTTCCCTAAAGGAACTCCTTCGAGCCGGATTTGAACCAGCGACTTAAGTGTACTACAGTCCTCCGCTCTACCAACTGAGCTATCGAAGGGAGCCATCACTGCTACTTTATGTCCACATTTGGCCCTCGGGCCACCACTTTCATATCCCTGAATAGCAAAAATATCCTGTCTACAAACTGCTGCTAGCTGCTGTACTGTGACTTTCATTCCATGTGGTTCTTATCTAGTACAGTGTAGTTACATAGTAATAGCATCAGTTCTATAAGAGTTAAATATTTCCACCAAATTAACTCCTTCGAGCCGGATTTGAACCAGCGACCTAAGGATGTCAGTCATTGCAGCCACTACAGTCCTCCGCTCTACCAACTGAGCTATCGAAGGGAGCGTATGTACGCTTATGCCCTGCCCCTGCTGTCTTTCTATTGGCTGGGCGTTAAACAGCCATAACTTTAGTTTGCAGCATGCTACCAAGTCGAAATTTGTGTTGTTTTTTGGACTTGGACAACCAGGTACGAGCTGGAATTGCTGAGGCCTCACAGCACTCTCTTGCTATTGCCTGGGCTTTCAACAGCCATAACTCTGGTTCACCAGTTTGATAACTCCTTCGAGCCGGATTTGAACCAGCGACCTAAGGATGTCAATCTATAACCACTACAGTCCTCCGCTCTACCAACTGAGCTATCGAAGGGAGCTATCAGTGTTATTTTGCTGCTAGCTGCTGTACTGTGACTTTCATTCCATGTGGTTCTTATCTAGTACAGTGTAGTTACATAGTAATAGCATCAGTTCTATAAGAGTTAAAAATTTCCCCAAAGGAACTCCTTTGAGCCGGATTTGAACCAGCGACCTAAGGATGTCAGTCATTGCAGCCACTACAGTCCTCCGCTCTACCAACTGAGCTATCGAAGGGAGCCATCACAGCTACTTTATGTCCACATTTGGCCCTCGGGCCACCACTTTCATATCCCTGAATAGCAAAAATATCCTGTCTACAAACTGCTGCTAGCTGCTGTACTGTGACTTTCATTCTATGTGGTTCTTATCTAGTACAGTGTAGTTACATAGTAATAGCATCAGTTCTATAAGAGTTAAATATGTCCACCAAATTAACTCCTTCGAGCCGGATTTGAACCAGCGACCTAAGGATGTCAGTTATTGCAGCCACTACAGTCCTCCGCTCTACCAACTGAGCTATCGAAGGGAGCATATGTAAGCTTATGCCCTGCCCCTGCTGTCTTTCTATTGGCTGGGCGTTAAACAGCCATAACTTTAGTTTGCAGCATGCTACCAAGTCGAAATTTGTTTTGTTTTTTGGACTTGGACAACCAGGTACGAGCTGGAATTGCTGAGGCCTCACCGCACTCTCTTGCTATTGCCTGGGCTTTCAACAGCCATAACTCTGGTTCACCAGTTTGATAACTCCTTCGAGCCGGATTTGAACCAGCGACCTAAGGATGTCAATCTATAACCACTACAGTCCTCCGCTCTACCAACTGAGCTATCGAAGGGAGCTATCAGTGTTATTTTGCTGCTAGCTGCTGTACTGTGACTTTCATTCCATGTGGTTCTTATCTAGTACAGTGTAGTTACATAGTAATAGCATCAGTTCTATAAGAGTTAAAATTTTCCCCAAAGGAACTCCTTCGAGCCGGATTTGAACCAGCGACCTAAGGATGTCAGTCATTGCAGCCACTACAGTCCTCCGCTCTACCAACTGAGCTATCGAAGGGAGCCATCACAGCTACTTTATGTCCACATTTGGCCCTCGGGCCACCACTTTCATAACCCTGAATAGCAAAAATATCCTGTCTACAAACTGCTGATAGCTGCTGTACTGTGACTTTCATTCCATGTGGTTCTTATCTAGTACAGTGTAGTTACATAGTAATAGCATCAGTTCTATAAGAGTTAAATATTTCCACCAAATTAACTCCTTCGAGCCGGATTTGAACCAGCGACCTAAGGATGTCAGTTATTGCAGCCACTACAGTCCTCCGCTCTACCAACTGAGCTATCGAAGGGAGCGTATGTATGCTTATGCCCTGCCCCTGCTGTCTTTCTATTGGCTGGGCGTTAAACAGCCATAACTTTAGTTTGCAGCATGCTACCAAGTCGAAATTTGTTTTGTTTTTTGGACTTGGACAACCAGGTACGAGCTGGAATTGCTGAGGCCTCACCGCACTCTCTTGCTATTGCCTGGGCTTTCAACAGCCATAACTCTGGTTCACCAGTTTGATAACTCCTTCGAGCCGGATTTGAACCAGCGACCTAAGGATGTCAATCTATAACCACTACAGTCCTCCGCTCTACCAACTGAGCTATCGAAGGGAGCTATCAGTGTTATTTTGCTGCTAGCTGCTGTACTGTGACTTTCATTCCATGTGGTTCTTATCTAGTACAGTGTAGTTACATAGTAATAGCATCAGTTCTATAAGAGTTAAATTTTTCCCCAAAGGAACTCCTTCGAGCCGGATTTGAACCAGCGACCTAAGGATGTCAGTCATTGCAGCCACTACAGTCCTCCGCTCTACCAACTGAGCTATCGAAGGGAGCCATCACTGCTACTTTATGTCCACATTTGGCCCTCGGGCCACAACTTTCATATCCCTGAATAGCAAAGATATCCTGTCTACAAACTGCTGCTAGCTGCTGTACTGTGACTTTCATTCCATGTGGTTCTTATCTAGTACAGTGTAGTTACATAGTAATAGCATCAGTTCTATAAGAGTTAAATATTTCCGCCAAATTAACTCCTTCGAGCCGGATTTGAACCAGCGACCTAAGGATGTCAGTCATTGCAGCCACTACAGTCCTCCGCTCTACCAACTGAGCTATCGAAGGGAGCGTATGTATGCTAATGCCCTGCCCCTGCTGTCTTTCTATTCGCTGGGCGTTAAACAGCCATAACTTTAGTTTGCAGCATGCTACCAAGTCGAAATTTGTTTTGTTTTTTGGACTTGGACAACCAGGTACAAGCTGGAATTGCTGAGGCCTCACCGCACTCTCTTGGGCTTTCAACAGCCATAACTCTGGTTCACCAGTTTGATAACTCCTTCGAGCCGGATTTGAACAAGCGACCTAAGGATGTCAATCTATAACCACTACAGTCCTCCGCTCTACCAACTGAGCTATCGAAGGGAGCTATCAGTGTTATTTTGCTGCTAGCTGCTGTACTGTGACTTTCATTCCATGTGGTTCTTATCTAGTACAGTGTAGTTACATAGTAATAGCATCAGTTCTATAAGAGTTAAAATTTTCCCCAAAGGAACTCCTTCGAGCCGGATTTGAACCAGCGACCTAAGGATGTCAGTCATTGCAGCCACTACAGTCCTCCGCTCTACCAACTGAGCTATCGAAGGGAGCCATCACTGCTACTTTATGTCCACATTTGGCCCTTGGGCCACAACTTTCATATCCCTGAATAGCAAAAATATCCTGTCTACAAACTGCTGCTAGCTGCTGTACTGTGACTTTCATTCCATGTGGTTCTTATCTAGTACAGTGTAGTTACATAGTAATAGCATCAGTTCTATAAGAGTTAAATATTTCCACCAAATTAACTCCTTCGAGCCGGATTTGAACCAGCGACCTAAGGATGTCAGTCATTGCAGCCACTACAGTCCTCCGCTCTACCAACTGAGCTATCGAAGGGAGCGTATGTATGCTAATGCCCTGCCCCTGCTGTCTTTCTATTCGCTGGGCGTTAAACAGCCATAACTTTAGTTTGCAGCATGCTACCAAGTCGAAATTTGTTTTGTTTTTTGGACTTGGACAACCAGGTACGAGCTGGAATTGCTGAGGCCTCACCGCACTCTCTTGGGCTTTCAACAGCCATAACTCTGGTTCACCAGTTTGATAACTCCTTCGAGCGGGATTTGAACCAGCGACCTAATGATGTCAATCTATAACCACTACAGTCCTCCGCTCTACCAACTGAGCTATCGAAGGGAGCTATCACTGATATTTTGCTGCTAGCTGCTGTACTGTGACTTTCATTCCATGTGGTTCTTATCTAGTACAGTGTAGTTACATAGTAATAGCATCAGTTCTATAAGAGTTAAAATTTTCCCCAAAGGAACTCCTTCGAGCCAGATTTGAACCAGCGACCTAAGGATGTCAGTCATTGCAGCCACTACAGTCCTCCGCTCTACCAACTGAGCTATCAAAGGGAGCATATATATGCTTATGCCCTGCCCCTGCTGTCTTTCTATTGGCTGGGCGTTAAACAGCCATAACTTTAGTTTGCGGCATGCTACCAAGTCGAAATTTGTTTTGTTTTTTGGACTTGGACAACCAGGTACAAGCTGGAATTGCTGAGGCCTCACCGCACTCTCTTGGGCTTTCAACAGCCATAACTCTGGTTCACCAGTTTGATAACTCCTTCGAGCCGGATTTGAACCAGCGACCTAAGGATGTCAATCTATAACCACTACAGTCGTCCGCTCTACCAACTGAGCTATCGAAGGGAGCTATCAGTGTTATTTTGCTGCTAGCTGCTGTACTGTGACTTTCATTCCATGTGGTTCTTATCTAGTACAGTGTAGTTACATAGTAATAGCATCAGTTCTATAAGAGTTAAAATTTTCCCCAAAGGAACTCCTTCGAGCCGGATTTGAACCAGCGACCTAAGGATGTCAGTCATTGCAGCCACTACAGTCCTCCGCTCTACCAACTGAGCTATCGAAGGGAGCCATCACTGCTACTTTATGTCCACATTTGGCCCTCGGGCCACAACTTTCATATCCCTGAATAGCAAAAATATCCTGTCTACAAACTGCTGCTAGCTGCTGTACTGTGACTTTCATTCCATGTGGTTCTTATCTAGTACAGTGTAGTTACATAGTAATAGCATCAGTTCTATAAGAGTTAAATATTTCCACCAAATTAACTCCTTCGAGCCGGATTTGAACCAGCGACCTAAGGATGTCAGTCATTGCAGCCACTACAGTCCTCCGCTCTACCAACTGAGATATCGAAGGGAGCGTATGTATGCTAATGCCCTGCCCCTGCTGTCTTTCTATTCGCTGGGCGTTAAACAGCCATAACTTTAGTTTGCAGCATGCTACCAAGTCGAAATTTGTTTTGTTTTTTGGACTTGGACAACCAGGTACGAGCTGGAATTGCTGAGGCCTCACCGCACTCTCTTGGGCTTTCAACAGCCATAACTCTGGTTCACCAGTTTGATAACTCCTTCGAGCCGGATTTGAACCAGCGACCTAAGGATGTCAATCTATAACCACTACAGTCCTCCGCTCTACCAACTGAGCTATCGAAGGGAGCTATCACTGATATTTTGCTGCTAGCTGCTGTACTGTGACTTTCATTCCATGTGGTTCTTATCTAGTACAGTGTAGTTACATAGTAATAGCATCAGTTCTATAAGAGTTAAAATTTTCCCCAAAGGAACTCCTTCGAGCCAGATTTGAACCAGCGACCTAAGGATGTCAGTCATTGCAGCCACTACAGTCCTCCGCTCTACCAACTGAGCTATCAAAGGGAGCATATATATGCTTATGCCCTGCCCCTGCTGTCTTTCTATTGGCTGGGCGTTAAACAGCCATAACTTTAGTTTGCGGCATGCTACCAAGTCGAAATTTGTTTTGTTTTTTGGACTTGGACAACCAGGTACAAGCTGGAATTGCTGAGGCCTCACCGCACTCTCTTGGGCTTTCAACAGCCATAACTCTGGTTCACCAGTTTGATAACTCCTTCGAGCCGGATTTGAACCAGCGACCTAAGGATGTCAATCTATAACCACTACAGTCGTCCACTCTACCAACTGAGCTATCGAAGGGAGCTATCAGTGTTATTTTGCTGCTAGCTGCTGTACTGTGACTTTCATTCCATGTGGTTCTTATCTAGTACAGTGTAGTTACATAGTAATAGCATCAGTTCTATAAGAGTTAAAATTTTCCCCAAAGGAACTCCTTCGAGCCGGATTTGAACCAGCGACCTAAGGATGTCAGTCATTGCAGCCACTACAGTCCTCCGCTCTACCAACTGAGCTATCGAAGGGAGCCATCACTGCTACTTTATGTCCACATTTGGCCCTCGGGCCACAACTTTCATATCCCTGAATAGCAAAAATATCCTGTCTACAAACTGCTGCTAGCTGCTGTACTGTGACTTTCATTCCATGTGGTTCTTATCTAGTACAGTGTAGTTACATAGTAATAGCATCAGTTCTATAAGAGTTAAATATTTCCACCAAATTAACTCCTTCGAGCCGGATTTGAACCAGCGACCTAAGGATGTCAGTCATTGCAGCCACTACAGTCCTCCGCTCTACCAACTGAGCTATCGAAGGGAGCGTATGTATGCTAATGCCCTGCCCCTGCTGTCTTTCTATTCGCTGGGCGTTAAACAGCCATAACTTTAGTTTGCAGCATGCTACCAAGTCGAAATTTGTTTTGTTTTTTGGACTTGGACAACCAGGTACGAGCTGGAATTGCTGAGGCCTCACCGCACTCTCTTGGGCTTTCAACAGCCATAACTCTGGTTCACCAGTTTGATAACTCCTTCGAGCCGGATTTGAACCAGCGACCTAAGGATGTCAATCTATAACCACTACAGTCCTCCGCTCTACCAACTGAGCTATCGAAGGGAGCTATCAGTGATATTTTGCTGCTAGCTGCTGTACTGTGACTTTCATTCCATGTGGTTCTTATCTAGTACAGTGTAGTTACATAGTAATAGCATCAGTTCTATAAGAGTTAAAATTTTCCCCAAAGGAACTCCTTCGAGCCAGATTTGAACCAGCGACCTAAGGATGTCAGTCATTGCAGCCACTACAGTCCTCCGCTCTACCAACTGAGCTATCAAAGGGAGCATATATATGCTTATGCCCTGCCCCTGCTGTCTTTCTATTGGCTGGGCGTTAAACAGCCATAACTTTAGTTTGCAGCATGCTACCAAGTCGAAATTTGTTTTGTTTTTTGGACTTGGACAACCAGGTACAAGCTGGAATTGCTGAGGCCTCACCGCACTCTCTTGGGCTTTCAACAGCCATAACTCTGGTTCACCAGTTTGATAACTCCTTCGAGCCGGATTTGAACCAGCGACCTAAGGATGTCAATCTATAACCACTACAGTCGTCCGCTCTACCAACTGAGCTATCGAAGGGAGCTATCAGTGTTATTTTGCTGCTAGCTGCTGTACTGTGACTTTCATTCCATGTGGTTCTTATCTAGTACAGTGTAGTTACATAGTAATAGCATCAGTTCTATAAGAGTTAAAATTTTCCCCAAAGGAACTCCTTCGAGCCGGATTTGAACCAGCGACCTAAGGATGTCAGTCATTGCAGCCACTACAGTCCTCCGCTCTACCAACTGAGCTATCGAAGGGAGCCATCACTGCTACTTTACGTCCACATTTGGCCCTCGGGCCACAACTTTCATATCCCTGAATAGCAAAAATATCCTGTCTACAAACTGCTGCTAGCTGCTGTACTGTGACTTTCATTCCATGTGGTTCTTATCTAGTGCAGTGTAGTTACATAGTAATAGCATCAGTTCTATAAGAGTTAAATATTTCCACCAAATTAACTCCTTCGAGCCGGATTTGAACCAGCGACCTAAGGATGTCAGTCATTGCAGCCACTACAGTCCTCCGCTCTACCAACTGAGCTATTGAAGGGAGCGTATGTATGCTAATGCCCTGCCCCTGCTGTCTTTCTATTGGCTAGGCGTTAAACAGCCATAACTTTAGTTTGCAGCATGCTACCAAGTCGAAATTTGTTTTGTTTTTTGGACTTGGACAACCAGGTACGAGCTGGAATTGCTGAGGCCTCACCGCACTCTCTTGGGCTTTCAACAGCCATAACTCTGGTTCACCAGTTTGATAACTCCTTCGAGCCGGATTTGAACCAGCGACCTAAGGATGTCAATCTATAACCACTACAGTCCTCCGCTCTACCAACTGAGCTATCGAAGGGAGCTATCAGTGATATTTTGCTGCTAGCTGCTGTACTGTGACTTTCATTCCATGTGGTTCTTATCTAGTACAGTGTAGTTACATAGTAATAGCATCAGTTCTATAAGAGTTAAAATTTTCCCCAAAGGAACTCCTTCGATCCTGATTTGAACCAGCGACCTAAGGATGTCAGTCATTGCAGCCACTACAGTCCTCCTCTCTACCAACTGAGCTATCGAAGGGAGCATATATATGCTTATGCCCTGCCCCTGCTGTCTTTCTATTGGCTGGGCGTTAAACAGCCATAACTTTAGTTTGCAGCATGCTACCAAGTCGAAATTTGTTTTGTTTTTTGGACTTGGACAACCAGGTACAAGCTGGAATTGCTGAGGCCTCACCGCACTCTCTTGGGCTTTCAACAGCCATAACTCTGGTTCACCAGTTTGATAACTCCTTCGAGCCGGATTTGAACCAGCGACCTAAGGATGTCAATCTATAACCACTACAGTCCTCCGCTCTACCAACTGAGCTATCGAAGGGAGCTATCAGTGTTATTTTGCTGCTAGCTGCTGTACTGTGACTTTCATTCCATGTGGTTCTTATCTAGTACAGTGTAGTTACATAGTAATAGCATCAGTTCTATAAGAGTTAAAATTTTCCCCAAAGGAACTCCTTCGAGCCGGATTTGAACCAGCGACCTAAGGATGTCAGTCATTGCAGCCACTACAGTCCTCCTCTCTACCAACTGAGCTATCGAAGGGAGCATATATATGCTTATGCCCTGCCCCTGCTGTCTTTCTATTGGCTGGGCGTTAAACAGCCATAACTTTAGTTTGCAGCATGCTACCAAGTCGAAATTTGTTTTGTTTTTTGGACTTGGACAACCAGGTACAAGCTGGAATTGCTGAGGCCTCACCGCACTCTCTTGGGCTTTCAACAGCCATAACTCTGGTTCACCAGTTTGATAACTCCTTCGAGCCGGATTTGAACCAGCGACCTAAGGATGTCAATCTATAACCACTACAGTCGTCCGCTCTACCAACTGAGCTATCGAAGGGAGCTATCAGTGTTATTTTGCTGCTAGCTGCTGTACTGTGACTTTCATTCCATGTGGTTCTTATCTAGTACAGTGTAGTTACATAGTAATAGCATCAGTTCTATAAGAGTTAAAATTTTCCCCAAAGGAACTCCTTCGAGCCGGATTTGAACCAGCGACCTAAGGATGTCAGTCATTGCAGCCACTACAGTCCTCCGCTCTACCAACTGAGCTATCGAAGGGAGCCATCACTGCTACTTTACGTCCACATTTGGCCCACGGGCCACAACTTTCATATCCCTGAATAGCAAAAATATCCTGTCTACAAACTGCTGCTAGCTGCTGTACTGTGACTTTCATTCCATGTGGTTCTTATCTAGTGCAGTGTAGTTACATAGTAATAGCATCAGTTCTATAAGAGTTAAATATTTCCACCAAATTAACTCCTTCGAGCCGGATTTGAACCAGCGACCTAAGGATGTCAGTCATTGCAGCCACTACAGTCCTCCGCTCTACCAACTGAGCTATCGAAGGGAGCCATCACTGCTACTTTATGTCCACATTTGGCCCTCGGGCCACAACTTTCATATCCCTGAATAGCAAAGATATCCTGTCTACAAACTGCTGCTAGCTGCTGTACTGTGACTTTCATTCCATGTGGTTCTTATCTAGTACAGTGTAGTTACATAGTAATAGCATCAGTTCTATAAGAGTTAAATATTTCCGCCAAATGAACTCCTTCGAGCCGGATTTGAACCAGCGACCTAAGGATGTCAGTCATTGCAGCCACTACAGTCCTCCGCTCTACCAACTGAGCTATCGAAGGGAGCGTATGTATGCTAATGCCCTGCCCCTGCTGTCTTTCTATTCGCTGGGCGTTAAACAGCCATAACTTTAGTTTGCAGCATGCTACCAAGTCGAAATTTGTTTTGTTTTTTGGACTTGGACAACCAGGTACAAGCTGGAATTGCTGAGGCCTCATCGCACTCTCTTGGGCTTTCAACAGCCATAACTCTGGTTCACCAGTTTGATAACTCCTTCGAGCCGGATTTGAACAAGCGACCTAAGGATGTCAATCTATAACCACTACAGTCGTCCGCTCTACCAACTGAGCTATCGAAGGGAGCTATCAGTGTTATTTTGCTGCTAGCTGCTGTACTGTGACTTTCATTCCATGTGGTTCTTATCTAGTACAGTGTAGTTACATAGTAATAGCATCAGTTCTATAAGAGTTAAAATTTTCCCCAAAGGAACTCCTTCGAGCCGGATTTGAACCAGCGACCTAAGGATGTCAGTCATTGCAGCCACTACAGTCCTCCGCTCTACCAACTGAGCTATCGAAGGGAGCCATCACTGCTACTTTATGTCCACATTTGGCCCTCGGGCCACAACTTTCATATCCCTGAATAGCAAAAATATCCTGTCTACAAACTGCTGCTAGCTGCTGTACTGTGACTTTCATTCCATGTGGTTCTTATCTAGTACAGTGTAGTTACATAGTAATAGCATCAGTTCTATAAGAGTTAAATATTTCCACCAAATTAACTCCTTCGAGCCGGATTTGAACCAGCGACCTAAGGATGTCAGTCATTGCAGCCACTACAGTCCTCCGCTCTACCAACTGAGCTATCGAAGGGAGCGTATGTATGCTAATGCCCTGCCCCTGCTGTCTTTCTATTCGCTGGGCGTTAAACAGCCATAACTTTAGTTTGCAGCATGCTACCAAGTCGAAATTTGTTTTGTTTTTTGGACTTGGACAACCAGGTACGAGCTGGAATTGCTGAGGCCTCACCGCACTCTCTTGGGCTTTCAACAGCCATAACTCTGGTTCACCAGTTTGATAACTCCTTCGAGCCGGATTTGAACCAGCGACCTAAGGATGTCAATCTATAACCACTACAGTCCTCCGCTCTACCAACTGAGCTATCGAAGGGAGCTATCAGTGATATTTTGCTGCTAGCTGCTGTACTGTGACTTTCATTCCATGTGGTTCTTATCTAGTACAGTGTAGTTACATAGTAATAGCATCAGTTCTATAAGAGTTAAAATTTTCCCCAAAGGAACTCCTTCGAGCCAGATTTGAACCAGCGACCTAAGGATGTCAGTCATTGCAGCCACTACAGTCCTCCGCTCTACCAACTGAGCTATCAAAGGGAGCATATATATGCTTATGCCCTGCCCCTGCTGTCTTTCTATTGGCTGGGCGTTAAACAGCCATAACTTTAGTTTGCAGCATGCTACCAAGTCGAAATTTGTTTTGTTTTTTGGACTTGGACAACCAGGTACAAGCTGGAATTGCTGAGGCCTCACCGCACTCTCTTGGGCTTTCAACAGCCATAACTCTGGTTCACCAGTTTGATAACTCCTTCGAGCCGGATTTGAACCAGCGACCTAAGGATGTCAATCTATAACCACTACAGTCGTCCGCTCTACCAACTGAGCTATCGAAGGGAGCTATCAGTGTTATTTTGCTGCTAGCTGCTGTACTGTGACTTTCATTCCATGTGGTTCTTATCTAGTACAGTGTAGTTACATAGTAATAGCATCAGTTCTATAAGAGTTAAAATTTTCCCCAAAGGAACTCCTTCGAGCCGGATTTGAACCAGCGACCTAAGGATGTCAGTCATTGCAGCCACTACAGTCCTCCGCTCTACCAACTGAGCTATCGAAGGGAGCCATCACTGCTACTTTACGTCCACATTTGGCCCTCGGGCCACAACTTTCATATCCCTGAATAGCAAAAATATCCTGTCTACAAACTGCTGCTAGCTGCTGTACTGTGACTTTCATTCCATGTGGTTCTTATCTAGTGCAGTGTAGTTACATAGTAATAGCATCAGTTCTATAAGAGTTAAATATTTCCACCAAATTAACTCCTTCGAGCCGGATTTGAACCAGCGACCTAAGGATGTCAGTCATTGCAGCCACTACAGTCCTCCGCTCTACCAACTGAGCTATTGAAGGGAGCGTATGTATGCTAATGCCCTGCCCCTGCTGTCTTTCTATTGGCTAGGCGTTAAACAGCCATAACTTTAGTTTGCAGCATGCTACCAAGTCGAAATTTGTTTTGTTTTTTGGACTTGGACAACCAGGTACGAGCTGGAATTGCTGAGGCCTCACCGCACTCTCTTGGGCTTTCAACAGCCATAACTCTGGTTCACCAGTTTGATAACTCCTTCGAGCCGGATTTGAACCAGCGACCTAAGGATGTCAATCTATAACCACTACAGTCCTCCGCTCTACCAACTGAGCTATCGAAGGGAGCTATCAGTGATATTTTGCTGCTAGCTGCTGTACTGTGACTTTCATTCCATGTGGTTCTTATCTAGTACAGTGTAGTTACATAGTAATAGCATCAGTTCTATAAGAGTTAAAATTTTCCCCAAAGGAACTCCTTCGAGCCTGATTTGAACCAGCGACCTAAGGATGTCAGTCATTGCAGCCACTACAGTCCTCCTCTCTACCAACTGAGCTATCGAAGGGAGCATATATATGCTTATGCCCTGCCCCTGCTGTCTTTCTATTGGCTGGGCGTTAAACAGCCATAACTTTAGTTTGCAGCATGCTACCAAGTCGAAATTTGTTTTGTTTTTTGGACTTGGACAACCAGGTACAAGCTGGAATTGCTGAGGCCTCACCGCACTCTCTTGGGCTTTCAACAGCCATAACTCTGGTTCACCAGTTTGATAACTCCTTCGAGCCGGATTTGAACCAGCGACCTAAGGATGTCAATCTATAACCACTACAGTCCTCCGCTCTACCAACTGAGCTATCGAAGGGAGCTATCAGTGTTATTTTGCTGCTAGCTGCTGTACTGTGACTTTCATTCCATGTGGTTCTTATCTAGTACAGTGTAGTTACATAGTAATAGCATCAGTTCTATAAGAGTTAAAATTTTCCCCAAAGGAACTCCTTCGAGCCGGATTTGAACCAGCGACCTAAGGATGTCAGTCATTGCAGCCACTACAGTCCTCCTCTCTACCAACTGAGCTATCGAAGGGAGCATATATATGCTTATGCCCTGCCCCTGCTGTCTTTCTATTGGCTGGGCGTTAAACAGCCATAACTTTAGTTTGCAGCATGCTACCAAGTCGAAATTTGTTTTGTTTTTTGGACTTGGACAACCAGGTACAAGCTGGAATTGCTGAGGCCTCACCGCACTCTCTTGGGCTTTCAACAGCCATAACTCTGGTTCACCAGTTTGATAACTCCTTCGAGCCGGATTTGAACCAGCGACCTAAGGATGTCAATCTATAACCACTACAGTCGTCCGCTCTACCAACTGAGCTATCGAAGGGAGCTATCAGTGTTATTTTGCTGCTAGCTGCTGTACTGTGACTTTCATTCCATGTGGTTCTTATCTAGTACAGTGTAGTTACATAGTAATAGCATCAGTTCTATAAGAGTTAAAATTTTCCCCAAAGGAACTCCTTCGAGCCGGATTTGAACCAGCGACCTAAGGATGTCAGTCATTGCAGCCACTACAGTCCTCCGCTCTACCAACTGAGCTATCGAAGGGAGCCATCACTGCTACTTTACGTCCACATTTGGCCCACGGGCCACAACTTTCATATCCCTGAATAGCAAAAATATCCTGTCTACAAACTGCTGCTAGCTGCTGTACTGTGACTTTCATTCCATGTGGTTCTTATCTAGTGCAGTGTAGTTACATAGTAATAGCATCAGTTCTATAAGAGTTAAATATTTCCACCAAATTAACTCCTTCGAGCCGGATTTGAACCAGCGACCTAAGGATGTCAGTCATTGCAGCCACTACAGTCCTCCGCTCTACCAACTGAGCTATCGAAGGGAGCCATCACTGCTACTTTATGTCCACATTTGGCCCTCGGGCCACAACTTTCATATCCCTGAATAGCAAAGATATCCTGTCTACAAACTGCTGCTAGCTGCTGTACTGTGACTTTCATTCCATGTGGTTCTTATCTAGTACAGTGTAGTTACATAGTAATAGCATCAGTTCTATAAGAGTTAAATATTTCCGCCAAATGAACTCCTTCGAGCCGGATTTGAACCAGCGACCTAAGGATGTCAGTCATTGCAGCCACTACAGTCCTCCGCTCTACCAACTGAGCTATCGAAGGGAGCGTATGTATGCTAATGCCCTGCCCCTGCTGTCTTTCTATTCGCTGGGCGTTAAACAGCCATAACTTTAGTTTGCAGCATGCTACCAAGTCGAAATTTGTTTTGTTTTTTGGACTTGGACAACCAGGTACAAGCTGGAATTGCTGAGGCCTCATCGCACTCTCTTGGGCTTTCAACAGCCATAACTCTGGTTCACCAGTTTGATAACTCCTTCGAGCCGGATTTGAACAAGCGACCTAAGGATGTCAATCTATAACCACTACAGTCCTCCGCTCTACCAACTGAGCTATCGAAGGGAGCTATCAGTGTTATTTTGCTGCTAGCTGCTGTACTGTGACTTTCATTCCATGTGGTTCTTATCTAGTACAGTGTAGTTACATAGTAATAGCATCAGTTCTATAAGAGTTAAAATTTTCCCCAAAGGAACTCCTTCGAGCCGGATTTGAACCAGCGACCTAAGGATGTCAGTCATTGCAGCCACTACAGTCCTCCGCTCTACCAACTGAGCTATCGAAGGGAGCCATCACTGCTACTTTATGTCCACATTTGGCCCTCGGGCCACAACTTTCATATCCCTGAATAGCAAAAATATCCTGTCTACAAACTGCTGCTAGCTGCTGTACTGTGACTTTCATTCCATGTGGTTCTTATCTAGTACAGTGTAGTTACATAGTAATAGCATCAGTTCTATAAGAGTTAAATATTTCCACCAAATTAACTCCTTCGAGCCGGATTTGAACCAGCGACCTAAGGATGTCAGTCATTGCAGCCACTACAGTCCTCCGCTCTACCAACTGAGCTATCGAAGGGAGTGTATGTATGCTAATGCCCTGCCCCTGCTGTCTTTCTATTCGCTGGGCGTTAAACAGCCATAACTTTAGTTTGCAGCATGCTACCAAGTCGAAATTTGTTTTGTTTTTTGGACTTGGACAACCAGGTACGAGCTGGAATTGCTGAGGCCTCACCGCACTCTCTTGGGCTTTCAACAGCCATAACTCTGGTTCACCAGTTTGATAACTCCTTCGAGCGGGATTTGAACCAGCGACCTAATGATGTCAATCTATAACCACTACAGTCCTCCGCTCTACCAACTGAGCTATCGAAGGGAGCTATCACTGATATTTTGCTGCTAGCTGCTGTACTGTGACTTTCATTCCATGTGGTTCTTATCTAGTACAGTGTAGTTACATAGTAATAGCATCAGTTCTATAAGAGTTAAAATTTTCCCCAAAGGAACTCCTTCGAGCCAGATTTGAACCAGCGACCTAAGGATGTCAGTCATTGCAGCCACTACAGTCCTCCGCTCTACCAACTGAGCTATCAAAGGGAGCATATATATGCTTATGCCCTGCCCCTGCTGTCTTTCTATTGGCTGGGCGTTAAACAGCCATAACTTTAGTTTGCGGCATGCTACCAAGTCGAAATTTGTTTTGTTTTTTGGACTTGGACAACCAGGTACAAGCTGGAATTGCTGAGGCCTCACCGCACTCTCTTGGGCTTTCAACAGCCATAACTCTGGTTCACCAGTTTGATAACTCCTTCGAGCCGGATTTGAACCAGCGACCTAAGGATGTCAATCTATAACCACTACAGTCGTCCGCTCTACCAACTGAGCTATCGAAGGGAGCTATCAGTGTTATTTTGCTGCTAGCTGCTGTACTGTGACTTTCATTCCATGTGGTTCTTATCTAGTACAGTGTAGTTACATAGTAATAGCATCAGTTCTATAAGAGTTAAAATTTTCCCCAAAGGAACTCCTTCGAGCCGGATTTGAACCAGCGACCTAAGGATGTCAGTCATTGCAGCCACTACAGTCCTCCGCTCTACCAACTGAGCTATCGAAGGGAGCCATCACTGCTACTTTATGTCCACATTTGGCCCTCGGGCCACCACTTTCATATCCCTGAATAGCAAAAATATCCTGTCTACAAACTGCTGCTAGCTGCTGTACTGTGACTTTCATTCCATGTGGTTCTTATCTAGTACAGTGTAGTTACATAGTAATAGCATCAGTTCTATAAGAGTTAAATATTTCCACCAAATTAACTCCTTCGAGCCGGATTTGAACCAGCGACCTAAGGATGTCAGTCATTGCAGCCACTACAGTCCTCCGCTCTACCAACTGAGCTATCGAAGGGAGCGTATGTATGCTAATGCCCTGCCCCTGCTGTCTTTCTATTCGCTGGGCGTTAAACAGCCATAACTTTAGTTTGCAGCATGCTACCAAGTCGAAATTTGTTTTGTTTTTTGGACTTGGACAACCAGGTACGAGCTGGAATTGCTGAGGCCTCACCACACTCTCTTGGGCTTTCAACAGCCATAACTCTGGTTCACCAGTTTGATAACTCCTTCGAGCCGGATTTGAACCAGCGACCTAAGGATGTCAATCTATAACCACTACAGTCCTCCGCTCTACCAACTGAGCTATCGAAGGGAGCTATCAGTGATATTTTGCTGCTAGCTGCTGTACTGTGACTTTCATTCCATGTGGTTCTTATCTAGTACAGTGTAGTTACATAGTAATAGCATCAGTTCTATAAGAGTTAAAATTTTCCCCAAAGGAACTCCTTCGAGCCAGATTTGAACCAGCGACCTAAGGATGTCAGTCATTGCAGCCACTACAGTCCTCCGCTCTACCAACTGAGCTATCAAAGGGAGCATATATATGCTTATGCCCTGCCCCTGCTGTCTTTCTATTGGCTGGGCGTTAAACAGCCATAACTTTAGTTTGCAGCATGCTACCAAGTCGAAATTTGTTTTGTTTTTTGGACTTGGACAACCAGGTACAAGCTGGAATTGCTGAGGCCTCACCGCACTCTCTTGGGCTTTCAACAGCCATAACTCTGGTTCACCAGTTTGATAACTCCTTCGAGCCGGATTTGAACCAGCGACCTAAGGATGTCAATCTATAACCACTACAGTCGTCCGCTCTACCAACTGAGCTATCGAAGGGAGCTATCAGTGTTATTTTGCTGCTAGCTGCTGTACTGTGACTTTCATTCCATGTGGTTCTGATCTAGTACAGTGTAGTTACATAGTAATAGCATCAGTTCTATAAGAGTTAAAATTTTCCCCAAAGGAACTCCTTCGAGCCGGATTTGAACCAGCGACCTAAGGATGTCAGTCATTGCAGCCACTACAGTCCTCCGCTCTACCAACTGAGCTATCGAAGGGATCCATCACTGCTACTTTACGTCCACATTTGGCCCTCGGGCCACAACTTTCATATCCCTGAATAGCAAAAATATCCTGTCTACAAACTGCTGCTAGCTGCTGTACTGTGACTTTCATTCCATGTGGTTCTTATCTAGTGCAGTGTAGTTACATAGTAATAGCATCAGTTCTATAAGAGTTAAATATTTCCACCAAATTAACTCCTTCGAGCCGGATTTGAACCAGCGACCTAAGGATGTCAGTCATTGCAGCCACTACAGTCCTCCGCTCTACCAACTGAGCTATTGAAGGGAGCGTATGTATGCTAATGCCCTGCCCCTGCTGTCTTTCTATTGGCTAGGCGTTAAACAGCCATAACTTTAGTTTGCAGCATGCTACCAAGTCGAAATTTGTTTTGTTTTTTGGACTTGGACAACCAGGTACGAGCTGGAATTGCTGAGGCCTCACCGCACTCTCTTGGGCTTTCAACAGCCATAACTCTGGTTCACCAGTTTGATAACTCCTTCGAGCCGGATTTGAACCAGCGACCTAAGGATGTCAATCTATAACCACTACAGTCCTCCGCTCTACCAACTGAGCTATCGAAGGGAGCTATCAGTGATATTTTGCTGCTAGCTGCTGTACTGTGACTTTCATTCCATGTGGTTCTTATCTAGTACAGTGTAGTTACATAGTAATAGCATCAGTTCTATAAGAGTTAAAATTTTCCCCAAAGGAACTCCTTCGAGCCTGATTTGAACCAGCGACCTAAGGATGTCAGTCATTGCAGCCACTACAGTCCTCCTCTCTACCAACTGAGCTATCGAAGGGAGCATATATATGCTTATGCCCTGCCCCTGCTGTCTTTCTATTGGCTGGGCGTTAAACAGCCATAACTTTAGTTTGCAGCATGCTACCAAGTCGAAATTTGTTTTGTTTTTTGGACTTGGACAACCAGGTACAAGCTGGAATTGCTGAGGCCTCACCGCACTCTCTTGGGCTTTCAACAGCCATAACTCTGGTTCACCAGTTTGATAACTCCTTCGAGCCGGATTTGAACCAGCGACCTAAGGATGTCAATCTATAACCACTACAGTCCTCCGCTCTACCAACTGAGCTATCGAAGGGAGCTATCAGTGTTATTTTGCTGCTAGCTGCTGTACTGTGACTTTCATTCCATGTGGTTCTTATCTAGTACAGTGTAGTTACATAGTAATAGCATCAGTTCTATAAGAGTTAAAATTTTCCCCAAAGGAACTCCTTCGAGCCGGATTTGAACCAGCGACCTAAGGATGTCAGTCATTGCAGCCACTACAGTCCTCCTCTCTACCAACTGAGCTATCGAAGGGAGCATATATATGCTTATGCCCTGCCCCTGCTGTCTTTCTATTGGCTGGGCGTTAAACAGCCATAACTTTAGTTTGCAGCATGCTACCAAGTCGAAATTTGTTTTGTTTTTTGGACTTGGACAACCAGGTACAAGCTGGAATTGCTGAGGCCTCACCGCACTCTCTTGGGCTTTCAACAGCCATAACTCTGGTTCACCAGTTTGATAACTCCTTCGAGCCGGATTTGAACCAGCGACCTAAGGATGTCAATCTATAACCACTACAGTCGTCCGCTCTACCAACTGAGCTATCGAAGGGAGCTATCAGTGTTATTTTGCTGCTAGCTGCTGTACTGTGACTTTCATTCCATGTGGTTCTTATCTAGTACAGTGTAGTTACATAGTAATAGCATCAGTTCTATAAGAGTTAAAATTTTCCCCAAAGGAACTCCTTCGAGCCGGATTTGAACCAGCGACCTAAGGATGTCAGTCATTGCAGCCACTACAGTCCTCCGCTCTACCAACTGAGCTATCGAAGGGAGCCATCACTGCTACTTTACGTCCACATTTGGCCCACGGGCCACAACTTTCATATCCCTGAATAGCAAAAATATCCTGTCTACAAACTGCTGCTAGCTGCTGTACTGTGACTTTCATTCCATGTGGTTCTTATCTAGTGCAGTGTAGTTACATAGTAATAGCATCAGTTCTATAAGAGTTAAATATTTCCACCAAATTAACTCCTTCGAGCCGGATTTGAACCAGCGACCTAAGGATGTCAGTCATTGCAGCCACTACAGTCCTCCGCTCTACCAACTGAGCTATCGAAGGGAGCCATCACTGCTACTTTATGTCCACATTTGGCCCTCGGGCCACAACTTTCATATCCCTGAATAGCAAAGATATCCTGTCTACAAACTGCTGCTAGCTGCTGTACTGTGACTTTCATTCCATGTGGTTCTTATCTAGTACAGTGTAGTTACATAGTAATAGCATCAGTTCTATAAGAGTTAAATATTTCCGCCAAATGAACTCCTTCGAGCCGGATTTGAACCAGCGACCTAAGGATGTCAGTCATTGCAGCCACTACAGTCCTCCGCTCTACCAACTGAGCTATCGAAGGGAGCGTATGTATGCTAATGCCCTGCCCCTGCTGTCTTTCTATTCGCTGGGCGTTAAACAGCCATAACTTTAGTTTGCAGCATGCTACCAAGTCGAAATTTGTTTTGTTTTTTGGACTTGGACAACCAGGTACAAGCTGGAATTGCTGAGGCCTCATCGCACTCTCTTGGGCTTTCAACAGCCATAACTCTGGTTCACCAGTTTGATAACTCCTTCGAGCCGGATTTGAACAAGCGACCTAAGGATGTCAATCTATAACCACTACAGTCCTCCGCTCTACCAACTGAGCTATCGAAGGGAGCTATCAGTGTTATTTTGCTGCTAGCTGCTGTACTGTGACTTTCATTCCATGTGGTTCTTATCTAGTACAGTGTAGTTACATAGTAATAGCATCAGTTCTATAAGAGTTAAAATTTTCCCCAAAGGAACTCCTTCGAGCCGGATTTGAACCAGCGACCTAAGGATGTCAGTCATTGCAGCCACTACAGTCCTCCGCTCTACCAACTGAGCTATCGAAGGGAGCCATCACTGCTACTTTATGTCCACATTTGGCCCTCGGGCCACAACTTTCATATCCCTGAATAGCAAAAATATCCTGTCTACAAACTGCTGCTAGCTGCTGTACTGTGACTTTCATTCCATGTGGTTCTTATCTAGTACAGTGTAGTTACATAGTAATAGCATCAGTTCTATAAGAGTTAAATATTTCCACCAAATTAACTCCTTCGAGCCGGATTTGAACCAGCGACCTAAGGATGTCAGTCATTGCAGCCACTACAGTCCTCCGCTCTACCAACTGAGCTATCGAAGGGAGTGTATGTATGCTAATGCCCTGCCCCTGCTGTCTTTCTATTCGCTGGGCGTTAAACAGCCATAACTTTAGTTTGCAGCATGCTACCAAGTCGAAATTTGTTTTGTTTTTTGGACTTGGACAACCAGGTACGAGCTGGAATTGCTGAGGCCTCACCGCACTCTCTTGGGCTTTCAACAGCCATAACTCTGGTTCACCAGTTTGATAACTCCTTCGAGCGGGATTTGAACCAGCGACCTAATGATGTCAATCTATAACCACTACAGTCCTCCGCTCTACCAACTGAGCTATCGAAGGGAGCTATCACTGATATTTTGCTGCTAGCTGCTGTACTGTGACTTTCATTCCATGTGGTTCTTATCTAGTACAGTGTAGTTACATAGTAATAGCATCAGTTCTATAAGAGTTAAAATTTTCCCCAAAGGAACTCCTTCGAGCCAGATTTGAACCAGCGACCTAAGGATGTCAGTCATTGCAGCCACTACAGTCCTCCGCTCTACCAACTGAGCTATCAAAGGGAGCATATATATGCTTATGCCCTGCCCCTGCTGTCTTTCTATTGGCTGGGCGTTAAACAGCCATAACTTTAGTTTGCGGCATGCTACCAAGTCGAAATTTGTTTTGTTTTTTGGACTTGGACAACCAGGTACAAGCTGGAATTGCTGAGGCCTCACCGCACTCTCTTGGGCTTTCAACAGCCATAACTCTGGTTCACCAGTTTGATAACTCCTTCGAGCCGGATTTGAACCAGCGACCTAAGGATGTCAATCTATAACCACTACAGTCGTCCGCTCTACCAACTGAGCTATCGAAGGGAGCTATCAGTGTTATTTTGCTGCTAGCTGCTGTACTGTGACTTTCATTCCATGTGGTTCTTATCTAGTACAGTGTAGTTACATAGTAATAGCATCAGTTCTATAAGAGTTAAAATTTTCCCCAAAGGAACTCCTTCGAGCCGGATTTGAACCAGCGACCTAAGGATGTCAGTCATTGCAGCCACTACAGTCCTCCGCTCTACCAACTGAGCTATCGAAGGGAGCCATCACTGCTACTTTATGTCCACATTTGGCCCTCGGGCCACCACTTTCATATCCCTGAATAGCAAAAATATCCTGTCTACAAACTGCTGCTAGCTGCTGTACTGTGACTTTCATTCCATGTGGTTCTTATCTAGTACAGTGTAGTTACATAGTAATAGCATCAGTTCTATAAGAGTTAAATATTTCCACCAAATTAACTCCTTCGAGCCGGATTTGAACCAGCGACCTAAGGATGTCAGTCATTGCAGCCACTACAGTCCTCCGCTCTACCAACTGAGCTATCGAAGGGAGCGTATGTATGCTAATGCCCTGCCCCTGCTGTCTTTCTATTCGCTGGGCGTTAAACAGCCATAACTTTAGTTTGCAGCATGCTACCAAGTCGAAATTTGTTTTGTTTTTTGGACTTGGACAACCAGGTACGAGCTGGAATTGCTGAGGCCTCACCACACTCTCTTGGGCTTTCAACAGCCATAACTCTGGTTCACCAGTTTGATAACTCCTTCGAGCCGGATTTGAACCAGCGACCTAAGGATGTCAATCTATAACCACTACAGTCCTCCGCTCTACCAACTGAGCTATCGAAGGGAGCTATCAGTGATATTTTGCTGCTAGCTGCTGTACTGTGACTTTCATTCCATGTGGTTCTTATCTAGTACAGTGTAGTTACATAGTAATAGCATCAGTTCTATAAGAGTTAAAATTTTCCCCAAAGGAACTCCTTCGAGCCAGATTTGAACCAGCGACCTAAGGATGTCAGTCATTGCAGCCACTACAGTCCTCCGCTCTACCAACTGAGCTATCAAAGGGAGCATATATATGCTTATGCCCTGCCCCTGCTGTCTTTCTATTGGCTGGGCGTTAAACAGCCATAACTTTAGTTTGCAGCATGCTACCAAGTCGAAATTTGTTTTGTTTTTTGGACTTGGACAACCAGGTACAAGCTGGAATTGCTGAGGCCTCACAGCACTCTCTTGGGCTTTCAACAGCCATAACTCTGGTTCACCAGTTTGATAACTCCTTCGAGCCGGATTTGAACCAGCGACCTAAGGATGTCAATCTATAACCACTACAGTCGTCCGCTCTACCAACTGAGCTATCGAAGGGAGCTATCAGTGTTATTTTGCTGCTAGCTGCTGTACTGTGACTTTCATTCCATGTGGTTCTGATCTAGTACAGTGTAGTTACATAGTAATAGCATCAGTTCTATAAGAGTTAAAATTTTCCCCAAAGGAACTCCTTCGAGCCGGATTTGAACCAGCGACCTAAGGATGTCAGTCATTGCAGCCACTACAGTCCTCCGCTCTACCAACTGAGCTATCGAAGGGATCCATCACTGCTACTTTACGTCCACATTTGGCCCTCGGGCCACAACTTTCATATCCCTGAATAGCAAAAATATCCTGTCTACAAACTGCTGCTAGCTGCTGTACTGTGACTTTCATTCCATGTGGTTCTTATCTAGTGCAGTGTAGTTACATAGTAATAGCATCAGTTCTATAAGAGTTAAATATTTCCACCAAATTAACTCCTTCGAGCCGGATTTGAACCAGCGACCTAAGGATGTCAGTCATTGCAGCCACTACAGTCCTCCGCTCTACCAACTGAGCTATTGAAGGGAGCGTATGTATGCTAATGCCCTGCCCCTGCTGTCTTTCTATTGGCTAGGCGTTAAACAGCCATAACTTTAGTTTGCAGCATGCTACCAAGTCGAAATTTGTTTTGTTTTTTGGACTTGGACAACCAGGTACGAGCTGGAATTGCTGAGGCCTCACCGCACTCTCTTGGGCTTTCAACAGCCATAACTCTGGTTCACCAGTTTGATAACTCCTTCGAGCCGGATTTGAACCAGCGACCTAAGGATGTCAATCTATAACCACTACAGTCCTCCGCTCTACCAACTGAGCTATCGAAGGGAGCTATCAGTGATATTTTGCTGCTAGCTGCTGTACTGTGACTTTCATTCCATGTGGTTCTTATCTAGTACAGTGTAGTTACATAGTAATAGCATCAGTTCTATAAGAGTTAAAATTTTCCCCAAAGGAACTCCTTCGAGCCGGATTTGAACCAGCGACCTAAGGATGTCAGTCATTGCAGCCACTACAGTCCTCCTCTCTACCAACTGAGCTATCGAAGGGAGCATATATATGCTTATGCCCTGCCCCTGCTGTCTTTCTATTGGCTGGGCGTTAAACAGCCATAACTTTAGTTTGCAGCATGCTACCAAGTCGAAATTTGTTTTGTTTTTTGGACTTGGACAACCAGGTACAAGCTGGAATTGCTGAGGCCTCACCGCACTCTCTTGGGCTTTCAACAGCCATAACTCTGGTTCACCAGTTTGATAACTCCTTCGAGCCGGATTTGAACCAGCGACCTAAGGATGTCAATCTATAACCACTACAGTCCTCCGCTCTACCAACTGAGCTATCGAAGGGAGCTATCAGTGTTATTTTGCTGCTAGCTGCTGTACTGTGACTTTCATTCCATGTGGTTCTTATCTAGTACAGTGTAGTTACATAGTAATAGCATCAGTTCTATAAGAGTTAAAATTTTCCCCAAAGGAACTCCTTCGAGCCGGATTTGAACCAGCGACCTAAGGATGTCAGTCATTGCAGCCACTACAGTCCTCCTCTCTACCAACTGAGCTATCGAAGGGAGCATATATATGCTTATGCCCTGCCCCTGCTGTCTTTCTATTGGCTGGGCGTTAAACAGCCATAACTTTAGATTGCAGCATGCTACCAAGTCGAAATTTGTTTTGTTTTTTGGACTTGGACAACCAGGTACAAGCTGGAATTGCTGAGGCCTCACCGCACTCTCTTGGGCTTTCAACAGCCATAACTCTGGTTCACCAGTTTGATAACTCCTTCGAGCCGGATTTGAACCAGCGACCTAAGGATGTCAATCTATAACCACTACAGTCCTCCGCTCTACCAACTGAGCTATCGAAGGGAGCTATCAGTGTTATTTTGCTGCTAGCTGCTGTACTGTGACTTTCATTCCATGTGGTTCTTATCTAGTACAGTGTAGTTACATAGTAATAGCATCAGTTCTATAAGAGTTAAAATTTTCCCCAAAGGAACTCCTTCGAGCCGGATTTGAACCAGCGACCTAAGGATGTCAGTCATTGCAGCCACTACAGTCCTCCGCTCTACCAACTGAGCTATCGAAGGGAGCCATCACTGCTACTTTATGTCCACATTTGGCCCTCGGGCCACAACTTTCATATCCCTGAATAGCAAAAATATCCTGTCTACAAACTGCTGCTAGCTGCTGTACTGTGACTTTCATTCCATGTGGTTCTTATCTAGTACAGTGTAGTTACATAGTAATAGCATCAGTTCTATAAGAGTTAAATATTTCCACCAAATTAACTCCTTCGAGCCGGATTTGAACCAGCGACCTAAGGATGTCAGTCATTGCAGCCACTACAGTCCTCCACTCTACCAACTGAGCTATCGAAGGGAGCGTATGTATGCTAATGCCCTGCCCCTGCTGTCTTTCTATTCGCTGGGCGTTAAACAGCTATAACTTTAGTTTGCAGCATGCTACCAAGTCGAAATTTGTTTTGTTTTTTGGACTTGGACAACCAGGTACAAGCTGGAATTGCTGAGGCCTCACCGCACTCTCTTGGGCTTTCAACAGCCATAACTCTGGTTCACCAGTTTGATAACTCCTTCGAGCCGGATTTGAACCAGCGACCTAAGGATGTCAATCTATAACCACTACAGTCGTCCGCTCTACCAACTGAGCTATCGAAGGGAGCTATCAGTGTTATTTTGCTGCTAGCTGCTGTACTGTGACTTTCATTCCATGTGGTTCTGATCTAGTACAGTGTAGTTACATAGTAATAGCATCAGTTCTATAAGAGTTAAAATTTTCCCCAAAGGAACTCCTTCGAGCCGGATTTGAACCAGCGACCTAAGGATGTCAGTCATTGCAGCCACTACAGTCTTCCGCTCTACCAACTGAGCTATCGAAGGGAGCCATCACTGCTACTTTACGTCCACATTTGGCCCTCGGGCCACAACTTTCATATCCCTGAATAGCAAAAATATCCTGTCTACAAACTGCTGCTAGCTGCTGTACTGTGACTTTCATTCCATGTGGTTCTTATCTAGTGCAGTGTAGTTACATAGTAATAGCATCAGTTCTATAAGAGTTAAATATTTCCACCAAATTAACTCCTTCGAGCCGGATTTGAACCAGCGACCTAAGGATGTCAGTCATTGCAGCCACTACAGTCCTCCGCTCTACCAACTGAGCTATTGAAGGGAGCGTATGTATGCTAATGCCCTGCCCCTGCTGTCTTTCTATTGGCTAGGCGTTAAACAGCCATAACTTTAGTTTGCAGCATGCTACCAAGTCGAAATTTGTTTTGTTTTTTGGACTTGGACAACCAGGTACAAGCTGGAATTGCTGAGGCCTCACCGCACTCTCTTGGGCTTTCAACAGCCATAACTCTGGTTCACCAGTTTGATAACTCCTTCGAGCCGGATTTGAACCAGCGACCTAAGGATGTCAATCTATAACCACTACAGTCCTCCGCTCTACCAACTGAGCTATCGAAGGGAGCTATCAGTGTTATTTTGCTGCTAGCTGCTGTACTGTGACTTTCATTCCATGTGGTTCTTATCTAGTACAGTGTAGTTACATAGTAATAGCATCAGTTCTATAAGAGTTAAAATTTTCCCCAAAGGAACTCCTTCGAGCCGGATTTGAACCAGCGACCTAAGGATGTCAGTCATTGCAGCCACTACAGTCCTCCTCTCTACCAACTGAGCTATCGAAGGGAGCATATATATGCTTATGCCCTGCCCCTGCTGTCTTTCTATTGGCTGGGCGTTAAACAGCCATAACTTTAGATTGCAGCATGCTACCAAGTCGAAATTTGTTTTGTTTTTTGGACTTGGACAACCAGGTACAAGCTGGAATTGCTGAGGCCTCACCGCACTCTCTTGGGCTTTCAACAGCCATAACTCTGGTTCACCAGTTTGATAACTCCTTCGAGCCGGATTTGAACCAGCGACCTAAGGATGTCAATCTATAACCACTACAGTCCTCCGCTCTACCAACTGAGCTATCGAAGGGAGCTATCAGTGTTATTTTGCTGCTAGCTGCTGTACTGTGACTTTCATTCCATGTGGTTCTTATCTAGTACAGTGTAGTTACATAGTAATAGCATCAGTTCTATAAGAGTTAAAATTTTCCCCAAAGGAACTCCTTCGAGCCGGATTTGAACCAGCGACCTAAGGATGTCAGTCATTGCAGCCACTACAGTCCTCCGCTCTACCAACTGAGCTATCGAAGGGAGCCATCACTGCTACTTTATGTCCACATTTGGCCCTCGGGCCACAACTTTCATATCCCTGAATAGCAAAAATATCCTGTCTACAAACTGCTGCTAGCTGCTGTACTGTGACTTTCATTCCATGTGGTTCTTATCTAGTACAGTGTAGTTACATAGTAATAGCATCAGTTCTATAAGAGTTAAATATTTCCACCAAATTAACTCCTTCGAGCCGGATTTGAACCAGCGACCTAAGGATGTCAGTCATTGCAGCCACTACAGTCCTCCACTCTACCAACTGAGCTATCGAAGGGAGCGTATGTATGCTAATGCCCTGCCCCTGCTGTCTTTCTATTCGCTGGGCGTTAAACAGCTATAACTTTAGTTTGCAGCATGCTACCAAGTCGAAATTTGTTTTGTTTTTTGGACTTGGACAACCAGGTACAAGCTGGAATTGCTGAGGCCTCACCGCACTCTCTTGGGCTTTCAACAGCCATAACTCTGGTTCACCAGTTTGATAACTCCTTCGAGCCGGATTTGAACCAGCGACCTAAGGATGTCAATCTATAACCACTACAGTCGTCCGCTCTACCAACTGAGCTATCGAAGGGAGCTATCAGTGTTATTTTGCTGCTAGCTGCTGTACTGTGACTTTCATTCCATGTGGTTCTGATCTAGTACAGTGTAGTTACATAGTAATAGCATCAGTTCTATAAGAGTTAAAATTTTCCCCAAAGGAACTCCTTCGAGCCGGATTTGAACCAGCGACCTAAGGATGTCAGTCATTGCAGCCAATACAGTCCTCCGCTCTACCAACTGAGCTATCGAAGGGAGCCATCACTGCTACTTTACGTCCACATTTGGCCCTCGGGCCACAACTTTCATATCCCTGAATAGCAAAAATATCCTGTCTACAAACTGCTGCTAGCTGCTGTACTGTGACTTTCATTCCATGTGGTTCTTATCTAGTGCAGTGTAGTTACATAGTAATAGCATCAGTTCTATAAGAGTTAAATATTTCCACCAAATTAACTCCTTCGAGCCGGATTTGAACCAGCGACCTAAGGATGTCAGTCATTGCAGCCACTACAGTCCTCCGCTCTACCAACTGAGCTATTGAAGGGAGCGTATGTATGCTAATGCCCTGCCCCTGCTGTCTTTCTATTGGCTAGGCGTTAAACAGCCATAACTTTAGTTTGCAGCATGCTACCAAGTCGAAATTTGTTTTGTTTTTTGGACTTGGACAACCAGGTACGAGCTGGAATTGCTGAGGCCTCACCGCACTCTCTTGGGCTTTCAACAGCCATAACTCTGGTTCACCAGTTTGATAACTCCTTCGAGCCGGATTTGAACCAGCGACCTAAGGATGTCAATCTATAACCACTACAGTCCTCCGCTCTACCAACTGAGCTATCGAAGGGAGCTATCAGTGATATTTTGCTGCTAGCTGCTGTACTGTGACTTTCATTCCATGTGGTTCTTATCTAGTACAGTGTAGTTACATAGTAATAGCATCAGTTCTATAAGAGTTAAAATTTTCCCCAAAGGAACTCCTTCGAGCCGGATTTGAACCAGCGACATAAGGATGTCAGTCATTGCAGCCACTACAGTCCTCCTCTCTACCAACTGAGCTATCGAAGGGAGCATATATATGCTTATGCCCTGCCCCTGCTGTCTTTCTATTGGCTGGGCGTTAAACAGCCATAACTTTAGTTTGCAGCATGCTACCAAGTCGAAATTTGTTTTGTTTTTTGGACTTGGACAACCAGGTACAAGCTGGAATTGCTGAGGCCTCACCGCACTCTCTTGGGCTTTCAACAGCCATAACTCTGGTTCACCAGTTTGATAACTCCTTCGAGCCGGATTTGAACCAGCGACCTAAGGATGTCAATCTATAAGCACTACAGTCCTCCGCTCTACCAACTGAGCTATCGAAGGGAGCTATCAGTGTTATTTTGCTGCTAGCTGCTGTACTGTGACTTTCATTCCATGTGGTTCTTATCTAGTACAGTGTAGTTACATAGTAATAGCATCAGTTCTATAAGAGTTAAAATTTTCCCCAAAGGAACTCCTTCGAGCCGGATTTGAACCAGCGACCTAAGGATGTCAGTCATTGCAGCCACTACAGTCCTCCTCTCTACCAACTGAGCTATCGAAGGGAGCATATATATGCTTATGCCCTGCCCCTGCTGTCTTTCTATTGGCTGGGCGTTAAACAGCCATAACTTTAGATTGCAGCATGCTACCAAGTCGAAATTTGTTTTGTTTTTTGGACTTGGACAACCAGGTACAAGCTGGAATTGCTGAGGCCTCACCGCACTCTCTTGGGCTTTCAACAGCCATAACTCTGGTTCACCAGTTTGATAACTCCTTCGAGCCGGATTTGAACCAGCGACCTAAGGATGTCAATCTATAACCACTACAGTCCTCCGCTCTACCAACTGAGCTATCGAAGGGAGCTATCAGTGTTATTTTGCTGCTAGCTGCTGTACTGTGACTTTCATTCCATGTGGTTCTTATCTAGTACAGTGTAGTTACATAGTAATAGCATCAGTTCTATAAGAGTTAAAATTTTCCCCAAAGGAACTCCTTCGAGCCGGATTTGAACCAGCGACCTAAGGATGTCAGTCATTGCAGCCACTACAGTCCTCCGCTCTACCAACTGAGCTATCGAAGGGAGCCATCACTGCTACTTTATGTCCACATTTGGCCCTCGGGCCACAACTTTCATATCCCTGAATAGCAAAAATATCCTGTCTACAAACTGCTGCTAGCTGCTGTACTGTGACTTTCATTCCATGTGGTTCTTATCTAGTACAGTGTAGTTACATAGTAATAGCATCAGTTCTATAAGAGTTAAATATTTCCACCAAATTAACTCCTTCGAGCCGGATTTGAACCAGCGACCTAAGGATGTCAGTCATTGCAGCCACTACAGTCCTCCACTTTACCAACTGAGCTATCGAAGGGAGCGTATGTATGCTAATGCCCTGCCCCTGCTGTCTTTCTATTCGCTGGGCGTTAAACAGCTATAACTTTAGTTTGCAGCATGCTACCAAGTCGAAATTTGTTTTGTTTTTTGGACTTGGACAACCAGGTACGAGCTGGAATTGCTGAGGCCTCACCGCACTCTCTTGGGCTTTCAACAGCCATAACTCTGGTTCACCAGTTTGATAACTCCTTCGAGCCGGATTTGAACCAGCGACCTAAGGATGTCAATCTATAACCACTACAGTCCTCCGCTCTACCAACTGAGCTATCGAAGGGAGCTATCAGTGATATTTTGCTGCTAGCTGCTGTACTGTGACTTTCATTCCATGTGGTTCTTATCTAGTACAGTGTAGTTACATAGTAATAGCATCAGTTCTATAAGAGTTAAAATTTTCCCCAAAGGAACTCCTTCGAGCCGGATTTGAACCAGCGACCTAAGGATGTCAGTCATTGCAGCCACTACAGTCCTCCGCTCTACCAACTGAGCTATCGAAGGGAGCGTATGTATGCTAATGCCCTGCCCCTGCTGTCTTTCTATTCGCTGGGCGTTAAACAGCCATAACTTTAGTTTGCAGCATGCTACCAAGTCGAAATTTGTTTTGTTTTTTGGACTTGGACAACCAGGTACGAGCTGGAATTGCTGAGGCCTCACCGCACTCTCTTGGGCTTTCAACAGCCATAACTCTGGTTCACCAGTTTGATAACTCCTTCGAGCCGGATTTGAACCAGCGACCTAAGGATGTCAATCTATAACCACTACAGTCCTCCGCTCTACCAACTGAGCTATCGAAGGGAGCTATCAGTGATATTTTGCTGCTAGCTGCTGTACTGTGACTTTCATTCCATGTGGTTCTTATCTAGTACAGTGTAGTTACATAGTAATAGCATCAGTTCTATAAGAGTTAAAATTTTCCCCAAAGGAACTCCTTCGAGCCAGATTTGAACCAGCGACCTAAGGATGTCAGTCATTGCAGCCACTACAGTCCTCCGCTCTACCAACTGAGCTATCGAAGGGAGCCATCACTGCTACTTTATGTCCACATTTGGCCCTCGGGCCACCACTTTCATATCCCTGAATAGCAAAAATATCCTGTCTACAAACTGCTGCTAGCTGCTGTACTGTGACTTTCATTCCATGTGGTTCTTATCTAGTACAGTGTAGTTACATAGTAATAGCATCAGTTCTATAAGAGTTAAATATGTCCACAAAATTAACTCCTTCGAGCCGGATTTGAACCAGCGACCTAAGGATGTCAGTCATTGCAGCCACTACAGTCCTCCGCTCTACCAACTGAGCTATCGAAGGGAGCGTATGTATGCTAATGCCCTGCCCCTGCTGTCTTTCTATTGGCTAGGCGTTAAACAGCCATAACTTTAGTTTGCAGCATGCTACCAAGTCGAAATTTGTTTTGTTTTTTGGACTTGGACAACCAGGTACGAGCTGGAATTGCTGAGGCCTCACCGCACTCTCTTGGGCTTTCAACAGCCATAACTCTGGTTCACCAGTTTGATAACTCCTTCGAGCCGGATTTGAACCAGCGACCTAAGGATGTCAATCTATAACCACTACAGTCCTCCGCTCTACCAACTGAGCTATCGAAGGGAGCTATCAGTGATATTTTGCTGCTAGCTGCTGTACTGTGACTTTCATTCCATGTGGTTCTTATCTAGTACAGTGTAGTTACATAGTAATAGCATCAGTTCTATAAGAGTTAAAATTTTCCCCAAAGGAACTCCTTCGAGCCGGATTTGAACCAGCGACCTAAGGATGTCAGTCATTGCAGCCACTACAGTCCTCCTCTCTACCAACTGAGCTATCGAAGGGAGCATATATATGCTTATGCCCTGCCCCTGCTGTCTTTCTATTGGCTGGGCGTTAAACAGCCATAACTTTAGTTTGCAGCATGCTACCAAGTCGAAATTTGTTTTGTTTTTTGGACTTGGACAACCAGGTACAAGCTGGAATTGCTGAGGCCTCACCGCACTCTCTTGGGCTTTCAACAGCCATAACTCTGGTTCACCAGTTTTATAACTCCTTCGAGCCGGATTTGAACCAGCGACCTAAGGATGTCAATCTATAACCACTACAGTCCTCCGCTCTACCAACTGAGCTATCGAAGGGAGCTATCAGTGTTATTTTGCTGCTAGCTGCTGTACTGTGACTTTCATTCCATGTGGTTCTTATCTAGTACAGTGTAGTTACATAGTAATAGCATCAGTTCTATAAGAGTTAAAATTTTCCCCAAAGGAACTCCTTCGAGCCGGATTTGAACCAGCGACCTAAGGATGTCAGTCATTGCAGCCACTACAGTCCTCCGCTCTACCAACTGAGCTATCGAAGGGAGCCATCACTGCTACTTTATGTCCACATTTGGCCCTCGGGCCACAACTTTCATATCCCTGAATAGCAAAAATATCCTGTCTACAAACTGCTGCTAGCTGCTGTACTGTGACTTTCATTCCATGTGGTTCTTATCTAGTACAGTGTAGTTACATAGTAATAGCATCAGTTCTATAAGAGTTAAATATTTCCACCAAATTAACTCCTTCGAGCCGGATTTGAACCAGCGACCTAAGGATGTCAGTCATTGCAGCCACTACAGTCCTCCGCTCTACCAACTGAGCTATCGAAGGGAGCGTATGTGTGCTAATGCCCTGCCCCTGCTGTCTTTCTATTCGCTGGGCGTTAAACAGCTATAACTTTAGTTTGCAGCATGCTACCAAGTCGAAATTTGTTTTGTTTTTTGGACTTGGACAACCAGGTACGAGCTGGAATTGCTGAGGCCTCACCGCACTCTCTTGGTCTTTCAACAGCCATAACTCTGGTTCACCAGTTTGATAACTCCTTCGAGCCGGATTTGAACCAGCGACCTAAGGATGTCAATCTATAACCACTACAGTCCTCCGCTCTACCAACTGAGCTATCGAAGGGAGCTATCAGTGATATTTTGCTGCTAGCTGCTGTACTGTGACTTTCATTCCATGTGGTTCTTATCTAGTACAGTGTAGTTACATAGTAATAGCATCAGTTCTATAAGAGTTAAAATCTTCCCCAAAGGAACTCCTTCGAGCCGGATTTGAACCAGAGACCTAAGGATGTCAGTCATTGCAGCCACTACAGTCCTCCGCTCTACCAACTGAGCTATCGAAGGGAGCGTATGTATGCTAATGCCCTGCCCCTGCTGTCTTTCTATTCGCTGGGCGTTAAACAGCCATAACTTTAGTTTGCAGCATGCTACCAAGTCGAAATTTGTTTTGTTTTTTGGACTTGGACAACCAGGTACGAGCTGGAATTGCTGAGGCCTCACCGCACTCTCTTGGGCTTTCAACAGCCATAACTCTGGTTCACCAGTTTGATAACTCCTTCGAGCCGGATTTGAACCAGCGACCTAAGGATGTCAATCTATAACCACTACAGTCCTCCGCTCTACCAACTGAGCTATCGAAGGGAGCTATCAGTGATATTTTGCTGCTAGCTGCTGTACTGTGACTTTCATTCCATGTGGTTCTTATCTAGTACAGTGTAGTTACATAGTAATAGCATCAGTTCTATAAGAGTTAAAATTTTCCCCAAAGGAACTCCTTTGAGCCAGATTTGAACCAGCGACCTAAGGATGTCAGTCATTGCAGCCACTACAGTCCTCCGCTCTACCAACTGAGCTATCGAAGGGAGCATATATATGCTTATGCCCTGCCCCTGCTGTCTTTCTATTGGCTGGGCGTTAAACAGCCATAACTTTAGTTTGCAGCATGCTACCAAGTCGAAATTTGTTTTGTTTTTTGGACTTGGACAACCAGGTACAAGCTGGAATTGCTGAGGCCTCACCGCACTCTCTTGGGCTTTCAACAGCCATAACTCTGGTTCACCAGTTTGATAACTCCTTCGAGCCGGATTTGAACCAGCGACCTAAGGATGTCGATCTATAACCACTACAGTCGTCCGCTCTACCAACTGAGCTATCGAAGGGAGCTATCAGTGTTATTTTGCTGCTAGCTGCTGTACTGTGACTTTCATTCCATGTGGTTCTTATCTAGTACAGTGTAGTTACATAGTAATAGCATCAGTTCTATAAGAGTTAAAACTTTCCCAAAGGAACTCCTTCGAGACGGATTTGAACCAGCGACCTAAGGATGTCAGTCATTACAGCCACTACAGTCCTCCGCTCTACCAACTGAGCTATCGAAGGGAGCCATCACTGCTACTTTATGTCCACATTTGGCCCTCGGGCCACCACTTTCATATCCCTGAATAGCAAAAATATCCTGTCTACAAACTGCTGCTAGCTGCTGTACTGTGACTTTCATTCCATGTGGTTCTTATCTAGTACAGTGTAGTTACATAGTAATAGCATCAGTTCTATAAGAGTTAAATATGTCCACAAAATTAACTCCTTCGAGCCGGATTTGAATCAGCGACCTAAGGATGTCAGTCATTGCAGCCACTACAGTCCTCCGCTCTACCAACTGAGCTATCGAAGGGAGCGTATGTATGCTTATGCCCTGCCCCTGCTGTCTTTCTATTGGCTGGGCGTTAAACAGCCATAACTTTAGTTTGCAGCATGCTACCAAGTCGAAATTTGTTTTGTTTTTTGGACTTGGACAACCAGGTACGAGCTGGAATTGCTGAGGCCTCACCGCACTCTCTTGGGCTTTCAACAGCCATAACTCTGGTGCACCAGTTTGATAACTCCTTCGAGCCGGATTTGAACCAGCGACCTAAGGATGTCAATCTATAACCACTACAGTCCTCCGCTCTACCAACTGAGCTATCGAAGGGAGCTATCAGTGATATTTTGCTGCTAGCTGCTGTACTGTGACTTTCATTCCATGTGGTTCTTATCTAGTACAGTGTAGTTACATAGTAATAGCATCAGTTCTATAAGAGTTAAAATTTTCCCCAAAGGAACTCCTTCGAGCCAGATTTGAACCAGCGACCTAAGGATGTCAGTCATTGCAGCCACTACAGTCCTCCGCTCTACCAACTGAGCTATCAAAGGGAGCATATATATGCTTATGCCCTGCCCCTGCTGTCTTTCTATTGGCTGGGCGTTAAACAGCCATAACTTTAGTTTGCAGCATGCTACCAAGTCGAAATTTGTTTTGTTTTTTGGACTTGGACAACCAGGTACAAGCTGGAATTGCTGAGGCCTCACCGCACTCTCTTGGGCTTTCAACAGCCATAACTCTGGTTCACCAGTTTGATAACTCCTTCGAGCCGGATTTGAACCAGCGACCTAAGGATGTCAGTCATTGCAGCCACTACAGTCCTCCACTCTACCAACTGAGCTATCGAAGGGAGCGTATGTATGCTAATGCCCTGCCCCTGCTGTCTTTCTATTCGCTGGGCGTTAAACAGCTATAACTTTAGTTTGCAGCATGCTACCAAGTCGAAATTTGTTTTGTTTTTTGGACTTGGACAACCAGGTACAAGCTGGAATTGCTGAGGCCTCACCGCACTCTCTTGGGCTTTCAACAGCCATAACTCTGGTTCACCAGTTTGATAACTCCTTCGAGCCGGATTTGAACCAGCGACCTAAGGATGTCAATCTATAACCACTACAGTCGTCCGCTCTACCAACTGAGCTATCGAAGGGAGCTATCAGTGTTATTTTGCTGCTAGCTGCTGTACTGTGACTTTCATTCCATGTGGTTCTGATCTAGTACAGTGTAGTTACATAGTAATAGCATCAGTTCTATAAGAGTTAAAATTTTCCCCAAAGGAACTCCTTCGAGCCGGATTTGAACCAGCGACCTAAGGATGTCAGTCATTGCAGCCACTACAGTCTTCCGCTCTACCAACTGAGCTATCGAAGGGAGCCATCACTGCTACTTTACGTCCACATTTGGCCCTCGGGCCACAACTTTCATATCCCTGAATAGCAAAAATATCCTGTCTACAAACTGCTGCTAGCTGCTGTACTGTGACTTTCATTCCATGTGGTTCTTATCTAGTGCAGTGTAGTTACATAGTAATAGCATCAGTTCTATAAGAGTTAAATATTTCCACCAAATTAACTCCTTCGAGCCGGATTTGAACCAGCGACCTAAGGATGTCAGTCATTGCAGCCACTACAGTCCTCCGCTCTACCAACTGAGCTATTGAAGGGAGCGTATGTATGCTAATGCCCTGCCCCTGCTGTCTTTCTATTGGCTAGGCGTTAAACAGCCATAACTTTAGTTTGCAGCATGCTACCAAGTCGAAATTTGTTTTGTTTTTTGGACTTGGACAACCAGGTACAAGCTGGAATTGCTGAGGCCTCACCGCACTCTCTTGGGCTTTCAACAGCCATAACTCTGGTTCACCAGTTTGATAACTCCTTCGAGCCGGATTTGAACCAGCGACCTAAGGATGTCAATCTATAACCACTACAGTCCTCCGCTCTACCAACTGAGCTATCGAAGGGAGCTATCAGTGTTATTTTGCTGCTAGCTGCTGTACTGTGACTTTCATTCCATGTGGTTCTTATCTAGTACAGTGTAGTTACATAGTAATAGCATCAGTTCTATAAGAGTTAAAATTTTCCCCAAAGGAACTCCTTCGAGCCGGATTTGAACCAGCGACCTAAGGATGTCAGTCATTGCAGCCACTACAGTCCTCCTCTCTACCAACTGAGCTATCGAAGGGAGCATATATATGCTTATGCCCTGCCCCTGCTGTCTTTCTATTGGCTGGGCGTTAAACAGCCATAACTTTAGATTGCAGCATGCTACCAAGTCGAAATTTGTTTTGTTTTTTGGACTTGGACAACCAGGTACAAGCTGGAATTGCTGAGGCCTCACCGCACTCTCTTGGGCTTTCAACAGCCATAACTCTGGTTCACCAGTTTGATAACTCCTTCGAGCCGGATTTGAACCAGCGACCTAAGGATGTCAATCTATAACCACTACAGTCCTCCGCTCTACCAACTGAGCTATCGAAGGGAGCTATCAGTGTTATTTTGCTGCTAGCTGCTGTACTGTGACTTTCATTCCATGTGGTTCTTATCTAGTACAGTGTAGTTACATAGTAATAGCATCAGTTCTATAAGAGTTAAAATTTTCCCCAAAGGAACTCCTTCGAGCCGGATTTGAACCAGCGACCTAAGGATGTCAGTCATTGCAGCCACTACAGTCCTCCGCTCTACCAACTGAGCTATCGAAGGGAGCCATCACTGCTACTTTATGTCCACATTTGGCCCTCGGGCCACAACTTTCATATCCCTGAATAGCAAAAATATCCTGTCTACAAACTGCTGCTAGCTGCTGTACTGTGACTTTCATTCCATGTGGTTCTTATCTAGTACAGTGTAGTTACATAGTAATAGCATCAGTTCTATAAGAGTTAAATATTTCCACCAAATTAACTCCTTCGAGCCGGATTTGAACCAGCGACCTAAGGATGTCAGTCATTGCAGCCACTACAGTCCTCCACTCTACCAACTGAGCTATCGAAGGGAGCGTATGTATGCTAATGCCCTGCCCCTGCTGTCTTTCTATTCGCTGGGCGTTAAACAGCTATAACTTTAGTTTGCAGCATGCTACCAAGTCGAAATTTGTTTTGTTTTTTGGACTTGGACAACCAGGTACAAGCTGGAATTGCTGAGGCCTCACCGCACTCTCTTGGGCTTTCAACAGCCATAACTCTGGTTCACCAGTTTGATAACTCCTTCGAGCCGGATTTGAACCAGCGACCTAAGGATGTCAATCTATAACCACTACAGTCGTCCGCTCTACCAACTGAGCTATCGAAGGGAGCTATCAGTGTTATTTTGCTGCTAGCTGCTGTACTGTGACTTTCATTCCATGTGGTTCTGATCTAGTACAGTGTAGTTACATAGTAATAGCATCAGTTCTATAAGAGTTAAAATTTTCCCCAAAGGAACTCCTTCGAGCCGGATTTGAACCAGCGACCTAAGGATGTCAGTCATTGCAGCCACTACAGTCCTCCGCTCTACCAACTGAGCTATCGAAGGGAGTGTATGTATGCTAATGCCCTGCCCCTGCTGTCTTTCTATTCGCTGGGCGTTAAACAGCCATAACTTTAGTTTGCAGCATGCTACCAAGTCGAAATTTGTTTTGTTTTTTGGACTTGGACAACCAGGTACGAGCTGGAATTGCTGAGGCCTCACCGCACTCTCTTGGGCTTTCAACAGCCATAACTCTGGTTCACCAGTTTGATAACTCCTTCGAGCGGGATTTGAACCAGCGACCTAATGATGTCAATCTATAACCACTACAGTCCTCCGCTCTACCAACTGAGCTATCGAAGGGAGCTATCACTGATATTTTGCTGCTAGCTGCTGTACTGTGACTTTCATTCCATGTGGTTCTTATCTAGTACAGTGTAGTTACATAGTAATAGCATCAGTTCTATAAGAGTTAAAATTTTCCCCAAAGGAACTCCTTCAAGCCAGATTTGAACCAGCGACCTAAGGATGTCAGTCATTGCAGCCACTACAGTCCTCCGCTCTACCAACTGAGCTATCAAAGGGAGCATATATATGCTTATGCCCTGCCCCTGCTGTCTTTCTATTGGCTGGGCGTTAAACAGCCATAACTTTAGTTTGCGGCATGCTACCAAGTCGAAATTTGTTTTGTTTTTTGGACTTGGACAACCAGGTACAAGCTGGAATTGCTGAGGCCTCACCGCACTCTCTTGGGCTTTCAACAGCCATAACTCTGGTTCACCAGTTTGATAACTCCTTCGAGCCGGATTTGAACCAGCGACCTAAGGATGTCAATCTATAACCACTACAGTCGTCCGCTCTACCAACTGAGCTATCGAAGGGAGCTATCAGTGTTATTTTGCTGCTAGCTGCTGTACTGTGACTTTCATTCCATGTGGTTCTTATCTAGTACAGTGTAGTTACATAGTAATAGCATCAGTTCTATAAGAGTTAAAATTTTCCCCAAAGGAACTCCTTCGAGCCGGATTTGAACCAGCGACCTAAGGATGTCAGTCATTGCAGCCACTACAGTCCTCCGCTCTACCAACTGAGCTATCGAAGGGAGCCATCACTGCTACTTTATGTCCACATTTGGCCCTCGGGCCACCACTTTCATATCCCTGAATAGCAAAAATATCCTGTCTACAAACTGCTGCTAGCTGCTGTACTGTGACTTTCATTCCATGTGGTTCTTATCTAGTACAGTGTAGTTACATAGTAATAGCATCAGTTCTATAAGAGTTAAATATTTCCACCAAATTAACTCCTTCGAGCCGGATTTGAACCAGCGACCTAAGGATGTCAGTCATTGCAGCCACTACAGTCCTCCGCTCTACCAACTGAGCTATCGAAGGGAGCGTATGTATGCTAATGCCCTGCCCCTGCTGTCTTTCTATTCGCTGGGCGTTAAACAGCCATAACTTTAGTTTGCAGCATGCTACCAAGTCGAAATTTGTTTTGTTTTTTGGACTTGGACAACCAGGTACGAGCTGGAATTGCTGAGGCCTCACCACACTCTCTTGGGCTTTCAACAGCCATAACTCTGGTTCACCAGTTTGATAACTCCTTCGAGCCGGATTTGAACCAGCGACCTAAGGATGTCAATCTATAACCACTACAGTCCTCCGCTCTACCAACTGAGCTATCGAAGGGAGCTATCAGTGATATTTTGCTGCTAGCTGCTGTACTGTGACTTTCATTCCATGTGGTTCTTATCTAGTACAGTGTAGTTACATAGTAATAGCATCAGTTCTATAAGAGTTAAAATTTTCCCCAAAGGAACTCCTTCGAGCCAGATTTGAACCAGCGACCTAAGGATGTCAGTCATTGCAGCCACTACAGTCCTCCGCTCTACCAACTGAGCTATCAAAGGGAGCATATATATGCTTATGCCCTGCCCCTGCTGTCTTTCTATTGGCTGGGCGTTAAACAGCCATAACTTTAGTTTGCAGCATGCTACCAAGTCGAAATTTGTTTTGTTTTTTGGACTTGGACAACCAGGTACAAGCTGGAATTGCTGAGGCCTCACCGCACTCTCTTGGGCTTTCAACAGCCATAACTCTGGTTCACCAGTTTGATAACTCCTTCGAGCCGGATTTGAACCAGCGACCTAAGGATGTCAATCTATAACCACTACAGTCGTCCGCTCTACCAACTGAGCTATCGAAGGGAGCTATCAGTGTTATTTTGCTGCTAGCTGCTGTACTGTGACTTTCATTCCATGTGGTTCTGATCTAGTACAGTGTAGTTACATAGTAATAGCATCAGTTCTATAAGAGTTAAAATTTTCCCCAAAGGAACTCCTTCGAGCCGGATTTGAACCAGCGACCTAAGGATGTCAGTCATTGCAGCCACTACAGTCCTCCGCTCTACCAACTGAGCTATCGAAGGGATCCATCACTGCTACTTTACGTCCACATTTGGCCCTCGGGCCACAACTTTCATATCCCTGAATAGCAAAAATATCCTGTCTACAAACTGCTGCTAGCTGCTGTACTGTGACTTTCATTCCATGTGGTTCTTATCTAGTGCAGTGTAGTTACATAGTAATAGCATCAGTTCTATAAGAGTTAAATATTTCCACCAAATTAACTCCTTCGAGCCGGATTTGAACCAGCGACCTAAGGATGTCAGTCATTGCAGCCACTACAGTCCTCCGCTCTACCAACTGAGCTATTGAAGGGAGCGTATGTATGCTAATGCCCTGCCCCTGCTGTCTTTCTATTGGCTAGGCGTTAAACAGCCATAACTTTAGTTTGCAGCATGCTACCAAGTCGAAATTTGTTTTGTTTTTTGGACTTGGACAACCAGGTACGAGCTGGAATTGCTGAGGCCTCACCGCACTCTCTTGGGCTTTCAACAGCCATAACTCTGGTTCACCAGTTTGATAACTCCTTCGAGCCGGATTTGAACCAGCGACCTAAGGATGTCAATCTATAACCACTACAGTCCTCCGCTCTACCAACTGAGCTATCGAAGGGAGCTATCAGTGATATTTTGCTGCTAGCTGCTGTACTGTGACTTTCATTCCATGTGGTTCTTATCTAGTACAGTGTAGTTACATAGTAATAGCATCAGTTCTATAAGAGTTAAAATTTTCCCCAAAGGAACTCCTTCGAGCCGGATTTGAACCAGCGACCTAAGGATGTCAGTCATTGCAGCCACTACAGTCCTCCTCTCTACCAACTGAGCTATCGAAGGGAGCATATATATGCTTATGCCCTGCCCCTGCTGTCTTTCTATTGGCTGGGCGTTAAACAGCCATAACTTTAGTTTGCAGCATGCTACCAAGTCGAAATTTGTTTTGTTTTTTGGACTTGGACAACCAGGTACAAGCTGGAATTGCTGAGGCCTCACCGCACTCTCTTGGGCTTTCAACAGCCATAACTCTGGTTCACCAGTTTGATAACTCCTTCGAGCCGGATTTGAACCAGCGACCTAAGGATGTCAATCTATAACCACTACAGTCCTCCGCTCTACCAACTGAGCTATCGAAGGGAGCTATCAGTGTTATTTTGCTGCTAGCTGCTGTACTGTGACTTTCATTCCATGTGGTTCTTATCTAGTACAGTGTAGTTACATAGTAATAGCATCAGTTCTATAAGAGTTAAAATTTTCCCCAAAGGAACTCCTTCGAGCCGGATTTGAACCAGCGACCTAAGGATGTCAGTCATTGCAGCCACTACAGTCCTCCTCTCTACCAACTGAGCTATCGAAGGGAGCATATATATGCTTATGCCCTGCCCCTGCTGTCTTTCTATTGGCTGGGCGTTAAACAGCCATAACTTTAGATTGCAGCATGCTACCAAGTCGAAATTTGTTTTGTTTTTTGGACTTGGACAACCAGGTACAAGCTGGAATTGCTGAGGCCTCACCGCACTCTCTTGGGCTTTCAACAGCCATAACTCTGGTTCACCAGTTTGATAACTCCTTCGAGCCGGATTTGAACCAGCGACCTAAGGATGTCAATCTATAACCACTACAGTCCTCCGCTCTACCAACTGAGCTATCGAAGGGAGCTATCAGTGTTATTTTGCTGCTAGCTGCTGTACTGTGACTTTCATTCCATGTGGTTCTTATCTAGTACAGTGTAGTTACATAGTAATAGCATCAGTTCTATAAGAGTTAAAATTTTCCCCAAAGGAACTCCTTCGAGCCGGATTTGAACCAGCGACCTAAGGATGTCAGTCATTGCAGCCACTACAGTCCTCCGCTCTACCAACTGAGCTATCGAAGGGAGCCATCACTGCTACTTTATGTCCACATTTGGCCCTCGGGCCACAACTTTCATATCCCTGAATAGCAAAAATATCCTGTCTACAAACTGCTGCTAGCTGCTGTACTGTGACTTTCATTCCATGTGGTTCTTATCTAGTACAGTGTAGTTACATAGTAATAGCATCAGTTCTATAAGAGTTAAATATTTCCACCAAATTAACTCCTTCGAGCCGGATTTGAACCAGCGACCTAAGGATGTCAGTCATTGCAGCCACTACAGTCCTCCACTCTACCAACTGAGCTATCGAAGGGAGCGTATGTATGCTAATGCCCTGCCCCTGCTGTCTTTCTATTCGCTGGGCGTTAAACAGCTATAACTTTAGTTTGCAGCATGCTACCAAGTCGAAATTTGTTTTGTTTTTTGGACTTGGACAACCAGGTACAAGCTGGAATTGCTGAGGCCTCACCGCACTCTCTTGGGCTTTCAACAGCCATAACTCTGGTTCACCAGTTTGATAACTCCTTCGAGCCGGATTTGAACCAGCGACCTAAGGATGTCAATCTATAACCACTACAGTCGTCCGCTCTACCAACTGAGCTATCGAAGGGAGCTATCAGTGTTATTTTGCTGCTAGCTGCTGTACTGTGACTTTCATTCCATGTGGTTCTGATCTAGTACAGTGTAGTTACATAGTAATAGCATCAGTTCTATAAGAGTTAAAATTTTCCCCAAAGGAACTCCTTCGAGCCGGATTTGAACCAGCGACCTAAGGATGTCAGTCATTGCAGCCACTACAGTCTTCCGCTCTACCAACTGAGCTATCGAAGGGAGCCATCACTGCTACTTTACGTCCACATTTGGCCCTCGGGCCACAACTTTCATATCCCTGAATAGCAAAAATATCCTGTCTACAAACTGCTGCTAGCTGCTGTACTGTGACTTTCATTCCATGTGGTTCTTATCTAGTGCAGTGTAGTTACATAGTAATAGCATCAGTTCTATAAGAGTTAAATATTTCCACCAAATTAACTCCTTCGAGCCGGATTTGAACCAGCGACCTAAGGATGTCAGTCATTGCAGCCACTACAGTCCTCCGCTCTACCAACTGAGCTATTGAAGGGAGCGTATGTATGCTAATGCCCTGCCCCTGCTGTCTTTCTATTGGCTAGGCGTTAAACAGCCATAACTTTAGTTTGCAGCATGCTACCAAGTCGAAATTTGTTTTGTTTTTTGGACTTGGACAACCAGGTACAAGCTGGAATTGCTGAGGCCTCACCGCACTCTCTTGGGCTTTCAACAGCCATAACTCTGGTTCACCAGTTTGATAACTCCTTCGAGCCGGATTTGAACCAGCGACCTAAGGATGTCAATCTATAACCACTACAGTCCTCCGCTCTACCAACTGAGCTATCGAAGGGAGCTATCAGTGTTATTTTGCTGCTAGCTGCTGTACTGTGACTTTCATTCCATGTGGTTCTTATCTAGTACAGTGTAGTTACATAGTAATAGCATCAGTTCTATAAGAGTTAAAATTTTCCCCAAAGGAACTCCTTCGAGCCGGATTTGAACCAGCGACCTAAGGATGTCAGTCATTGCAGCCACTACAGTCCTCCTCTCTACCAACTGAGCTATCGAAGGGAGCATATATATGCTTATGCCCTGCCCCTGCTGTCTTTCTATTGGCTGGGCGTTAAACAGCCATAACTTTAGATTGCAGCATGCTACCAAGTCGAAATTTGTTTTGTTTTTTGGACTTGGACAACCAGGTACAAGCTGGAATTGCTGAGGCCTCACCGCACTCTCTTGGGCTTTCAACAGCCATAACTCTGGTTCACCAGTTTGATAACTCCTTCGAGCCGGATTTGAACCAGCGACCTAAGGATGTCAATCTATAACCACTACAGTCCTCCGCTCTACCAACTGAGCTATCGAAGGGAGCTATCAGTGTTATTTTGCTGCTAGCTGCTGTACTGTGACTTTCATTCCATGTGGTTCTTATCTAGTACAGTGTAGTTACATAGTAATAGCATCAGTTCTATAAGAGTTAAAATTTTCCCCAAAGGAACTCCTTCGAGCCGGATTTGAACCAGCGACCTAAGGATGTCAGTCATTGCAGCCACTACAGTCCTCCGCTCTACCAACTGAGCTATCGAAGGGAGCCATCACTGCTACTTTATGTCCACATTTGGCCCTCGGGCCACAACTTTCATATCCCTGAATAGCAAAAATATCCTGTCTACAAACTGCTGCTAGCTGCTGTACTGTGACTTTCATTCCATGTGGTTCTTATCTAGTACAGTGTAGTTACATAGTAATAGCATCAGTTCTATAAGAGTTAAATATTTCCACCAAATTAACTCCTTCGAGCCGGATTTGAACCAGCGACCTAAGGATGTCAGTCATTGCAGCCACTACAGTCCTCCACTCTACCAACTGAGCTATCGAAGGGAGCGTATGTATGCTAATGCCCTGCCCCTGCTGTCTTTCTATTCGCTGGGCGTTAAACAGCTATAACTTTAGTTTGCAGCATGCTACCAAGTCGAAATTTGTTTTGTTTTTTGGACTTGGACAACCAGGTACAAGCTGGAATTGCTGAGGCCTCACCGCACTCTCTTGGGCTTTCAACAGCCATAACTCTGGTTCACCAGTTTGATAACTCCTTCGAGCCGGATTTGAACCAGCGACCTAAGGATGTCAATCTATAACCACTACAGTCGTCCGCTCTACCAACTGAGCTATCGAAGGGAGCTATCAGTGTTATTTTGCTGCTAGCTGCTGTACTGTGACTTTCATTCCATGTGGTTCTGATCTAGTACAGTGTAGTTACATAGTAATAGCATCAGTTCTATAAGAGTTAAAATTTTCCCCAAAGGAACTCCTTCGAGCCGGATTTGAACCAGCGACCTAAGGATGTCAGTCATTGCAGCCACTACAGTCCTCCGCTCTACCAACTGAGCTATCGAAGGGAGCCATCACTGCTACTTTACGTCCACATTTGGCCCTCGGGCCACAACTTTCATATCCCTGAATAGCAAAAATATCCTGTCTACAAACTGCTGCTAGCTGCTGTACTGTGACTTTCATTCCATGTGGTTCTTATCTAGTGCAGTGTAGTTACATAGTAATAGCATCAGTTCTATAAGAGTTAAATATTTCCACCAAATTAACTCCTTCGAGCCGGATTTGAACCAGCGACCTAAGGATGTCAGTCATTGCAGCCACTACAGTCCTCCGCTCTACCAACTGAGCTATTGAAGGGAGCGTATGTATGCTAATGCCCTGCCCCTGCTGTCTTTCTATTGGCTAGGCGTTAAACAGCCATAACTTTAGTTTGCAGCATGCTACCAAGTCGAAATTTGTTTTGTTTTTTGGACTTGGACAACCAGGTACGAGCTGGAATTGCTGAGGCCTCACCGCACTCTCTTGGGCTTTCAACAGCCATAACTCTGGTTCACCAGTTTGATAACTCCTTCGAGCCGGATTTGAACCAGCGACCTAAGGATGTCAATCTATAACCACTACAGTCCTCCGCTCTACCAACTGAGCTATCGAAGGGAGCTATCAGTGATATTTTGCTGCTAGCTGCTGTACTGTGACTTTCATTCCATGTGGTTCTTATCTAGTACAGTGTAGTTACATAGTAATAGCATCAGTTCTATAAGAGTTAAAATTTTCCCCAAAGGAACTCCTTCGAGCCGGATTTGAACCAGCGACATAAGGATGTCAGTCATTGCAGCCACTACAGTCCTCCTCTCTACCAACTGAGCTATCGAAGGGAGCATATATATGCTTATGCCCTGCCCCTGCTGTCTTTCTATTGGCTGGGCGTTAAACAGCCATAACTTTAGTTTGCAGCATGCTACCAAGTCGAAATTTGTTTTGTTTTTTGGACTTGGACAACCAGGTACAAGCTGGAATTGCTGAGGCCTCACCGCACTCTCTTGGGCTTTCAACAGCCATAACTCTGGTTCACCAGTTTGATAACTCCTTCGAGCCGGATTTGAACCAGCGACCTAAGGATGTCAATCTATAAGCACTACAGTCCTCCGCTCTACCAACTGAGCTATCGAAGGGAGCTATCAGTGTTATTTTGCTGCTAGCTGCTGTACTGTGACTTTCATTCCATGTGGTTCTTATCTAGTACAGTGTAGTTACATAGTAATAGCATCAGTTCTATAAGAGTTAAAATTTTCCCCAAAGGAACTCCTTCGAGCCGGATTTGAACCAGCGACCTAAGGATGTCAGTCATTGCAGCCACTACAGTCCTCCTCTCTACCAACTGAGCTATCGAAGGGAGCATATATATGCTTATGCCCTGCCCCTGCTGTCTTTCTATTGGCTGGGCGTTAAACAGCCATAACTTTAGATTGCAGCATGCTACCAAGTCGAAATTTGTTTTGTTTTTTGGACTTGGACAACCAGGTACAAGCTGGAATTGCTGAGGCCTCACCGCACTCTCTTGGGCTTTCAACAGCCATAACTCTGGTTCACCAGTTTGATAACTCCTTCGAGCCGGATTTGAACCAGCGACCTAAGGATGTCAATCTATAACCACTACAGTCCTCCGCTCTACCAACTGAGCTATCGAAGGGAGCTATCAGTGTTATTTTGCTGCTAGCTGCTGTACTGTGACTTTCATTCCATGTGGTTCTTATCTAGTACAGTGTAGTTACATAGTAATAGCATCAGTTCTATAAGAGTTAAAATTTTCCCCAAAGGAACTCCTTCGAGCCGGATTTGAACCAGCGACCTAAGGATGTCAGTCATTGCAGCCACTACAGTCCTCCGCTCTACCAACTGAGCTATCGAAGGGAGCCATCACTGCTACTTTATGTCCACATTTGGCCCTCGGGCCACAACTTTCATATCCCTGAATAGCAAAAATATCCTGTCTACAAACTGCTGCTAGCTGCTGTACTGTGACTTTCATTCCATGTGGTTCTTATCTAGTACAGTGTAGTTACATAGTAATAGCATCAGTTCTATAAGAGTTAAATATTTCCACCAAATTAACTCCTTCGAGCCGGATTTGAACCAGCGACCTAAGGATGTCAGTCATTGCAGCCACTACAGTCCTCCACTTTACCAACTGAGCTATCGAAGGGAGCGTATGTATGCTAATGCCCTGCCCCTGCTGTCTTTCTATTCGCTGGGCGTTAAACAGCTATAACTTTAGTTTGCAGCATGCTACCAAGTCGAAATTTGTTTTGTTTTTTGGACTTGGACAACCAGGTACGAGCTGGAATTGCTGAGGCCTCACCGCACTCTCTTGGGCTTTCAACAGCCATAACTCTGGTTCACCAGTTTGATAACTCCTTCGAGCCGGATTTGAACCAGCGACCTAAGGATGTCAATCTATAACCACTACAGTCCTCCGCTCTACCAACTGAGCTATCGAAGGGAGCTATCAGTGATATTTTGCTGCTAGCTGCTGTACTGTGACTTTCATTCCATGTGGTTCTTATCTAGTACAGTGTAGTTACATAGTAATAGCATCAGTTCTATAAGAGTTAAAATTTTCCCCAAAGGAACTCCTTCGAGCCGGATTTGAACCAGCGACCTAAGGATGTCAGTCATTGCAGCCACTACAGTCCTCCGCTCTACCAACTGAGCTATCGAAGGGAGCGTATGTATGCTAATGCCCTGCCCCTGCTGTCTTTCTATTCGCTGGGCGTTAAACAGCCATAACTTTAGTTTGCAGCATGCTACCAAGTCGAAATTTGTTTTGTTTTTTGGACTTGGACAACCAGGTACGAGCTGGAATTGCTGAGGCCTCACCGCACTCTCTTGGGCTTTCAACAGCCATAACTCTGGTTCACCAGTTTGATAACTCCTTCGAGCCGGATTTGAACCAGCGACCTAAGGATGTCAATCTATAACCACTACAGTCCTCCGCTCTACCAACTGAGCTATCGAAGGGAGCTATCAGTGATATTTTGCTGCTAGCTGCTGTACTGTGACTTTCATTCCATGTGGTTCTTATCTAGTACAGTGTAGTTACATAGTAATAGCATCAGTTCTATAAGAGTTAAAATTTTCCCCAAAGGAACTCCTTCGAGCCAGATTTGAACCAGCGACCTAAGGATGTCAGTCATTGCAGCCACTACAGTCCTCCGCTCTACCAACTGAGCTATCGAAGGGAGCCATCACTGCTACTTTATGTCCACATTTGGCCCTCGGGCCACCACTTTCATATCCCTGAATAGCAAAAATATCCTGTCTACAAACTGCTGCTAGCTGCTGTACTGTGACTTTCATTCCATGTGGTTCTTATCTAGTACAGTGTAGTTACATAGTAATAGCATCAGTTCTATAAGAGTTAAATATGTCCACAAAATTAACTCCTTCGAGCCGGATTTGAACCAGCGACCTAAGGATGTCAGTCATTGCAGCCACTACAGTCCTCCGCTCTACCAACTGAGCTATCGAAGGGAGCGTATGTATGCTAATGCCCTGCCCCTGCTGTCTTTCTATTGGCTAGGCGTTAAACAGCCATAACTTTAGTTTGCAGCATGCTACCAAGTCGAAATTTGTTTTGTTTTTTGGACTTGGACAACCAGGTACGAGCTGGAATTGCTGAGGCCTCACCGCACTCTCTTGGGCTTTCAACAGCCATAACTCTGGTTCACCAGTTTGATAACTCCTTCGAGCCGGATTTGAACCAGCGACCTAAGGATGTCAATCTATAACCACTACAGTCCTCCGCTCTACCAACTGAGCTATCGAAGGGAGCTATCAGTGATATTTTGCTGCTAGCTGCTGTACTGTGACTTTCATTCCATGTGGTTCTTATCTAGTACAGTGTAGTTACATAGTAATAGCATCAGTTCTATAAGAGTTAAAATTTTCCCCAAAGGAACTCCTTCGAGCCGGATTTGAACCAGCGACCTAAGGATGTCAGTCATTGCAGCCACTACAGTCCTCCTCTCTACCAACTGAGCTATCGAAGGGAGCATATATATGCTTATGCCCTGCCCCTGCTGTCTTTCTATTGGCTGGGCGTTAAACAGCCATAACTTTAGTTTGCAGCATGCTACCAAGTCGAAATTTGTTTTGTTTTTTGGACTTGGACAACCAGGTACAAGCTGGAATTGCTGAGGCCTCACCGCACTCTCTTGGGCTTTCAACAGCCATAACTCTGGTTCACCAGTTTTATAACTCCTTCGAGCCGGATTTGAACCAGCGACCTAAGGATGTCAATCTATAACCACTACAGTCCTCCGCTCTACCAACTGAGCTATCGAAGGGAGCTATCAGTGTTATTTTGCTGCTAGCTGCTGTACTGTGACTTTCATTCCATGTGGTTCTTATCTAGTACAGTGTAGTTACATAGTAATAGCATCAGTTCTATAAGAGTTAAAATTTTCCCCAAAGGAACTCCTTCGAGCCGGATTTGAACCAGCGACCTAAGGATGTCAGTCATTGCAGCCACTACAGTCCTCCGCTCTACCAACTGAGCTATCGAAGGGAGCCATCACTGCTACTTTATGTCCACATTTGGCCCTCGGGCCACAACTTTCATATCCCTGAATAGCAAAAATATCCTGTCTACAAACTGCTGCTAGCTGCTGTACTGTGACTTTCATTCCATGTGGTTCTTATCTAGTACAGTGTAGTTACATAGTAATAGCATCAGTTCTATAAGAGTTAAATATTTCCACCAAATTAACTCCTTCGAGCCGGATTTGAACCAGCGACCTAAGGATGTCAGTCATTGCAGCCACTACAGTCCTCCGCTCTACCAACTGAGCTATCGAAGGGAGCGTATGTGTGCTAATGCCCTGCCCCTGCTGTCTTTCTATTCGCTGGGCGTTAAACAGCTATAACTTTAGTTTGCAGCATGCTACCAAGTCGAAATTTGTTTTGTTTTTTGGACTTGGACAACCAGGTACGAGCTGGAATTGCTGAGGCCTCACCGCACTCTCTTGGTCTTTCAACAGCCATAACTCTGGTTCACCAGTTTGATAACTCCTTCGAGCCGGATTTGAACCAGCGACCTAAGGATGTCAATCTATAACCACTACAGTCCTCCGCTCTACCAACTGAGCTATCGAAGGGAGCTATCAGTGATATTTTGCTGCTAGCTGCTGTACTGTGACTTTCATTCCATGTGGTTCTTATCTAGTACAGTGTAGTTACATAGTAATAGCATCAGTTCTATAAGAGTTAAAATCTTCCCCAAAGGAACTCCTTCGAGCCGGATTTGAACCAGAGACCTAAGGATGTCAGTCATTGCAGCCACTACAGTCCTCCGCTCTACCAACTGAGCTATCGAAGGGAGCGTATGTATGCTAATGCCCTGCCCCTGCTGTCTTTCTATTCGCTGGGCGTTAAACAGCCATAACTTTAGTTTGCAGCATGCTACCAAGTCGAAATTTGTTTTGTTTTTTGGACTTGGACAACCAGGTACGAGCTGGAATTGCTGAGGCCTCACCGCACTCTCTTGGGCTTTCAACAGCCATAACTCTGGTTCACCAGTTTGATAACTCCTTCGAGCCGGATTTGAACCAGCGACCTAAGGATGTCAATCTATAACCACTACAGTCCTCCGCTCTACCAACTGAGCTATCGAAGGGAGCTATCAGTGATATTTTGCTGCTAGCTGCTGTACTGTGACTTTCATTCCATGTGGTTCTTATCTAGTACAGTGTAGTTACATAGTAATAGCATCAGTTCTATAAGAGTTAAAATTTTCCCCAAAGGAACTCCTTTGAGCCAGATTTGAACCAGCGACCTAAGGATGTCAGTCATTGCAGCCACTACAGTCCTCCGCTCTACCAACTGAGCTATCGAAGGGAGCATATATATGCTTATGCCCTGCCCCTGCTGTCTTTCTATTGGCTGGGCGTTAAACAGCCATAACTTTAGTTTGCAGCATGCTACCAAGTCGAAATTTGTTTTGTTTTTTGGACTTGGACAACCAGGTACAAGCTGGAATTGCTGAGGCCTCACCGCACTCTCTTGGGCTTTCAACAGCCATAACTCTGGTTCACCAGTTTGATAACTCCTTCGAGCCGGATTTGAACCAGCGACCTAAGGATGTCGATCTATAACCACTACAGTCGTCCGCTCTACCAACTGAGCTATCGAAGGGAGCTATCAGTGTTATTTTGCTGCTAGCTGCTGTACTGTGACTTTCATTCCATGTGGTTCTTATCTAGTACAGTGTAGTTACATAGTAATAGCATCAGTTCTATAAGAGTTAAAACTTTCCCAAAGGAACTCCTTCGAGACGGATTTGAACCAGCGACCTAAGGATGTCAGTCATTACAGCCACTACAGTCCTCCGCTCTACCAACTGAGCTATCGAAGGGAGCCATCACTGCTACTTTATGTCCACATTTGGCCCTCGGGCCACCACTTTCATATCCCTGAATAGCAAAAATATCCTGTCTACAAACTGCTGCTAGCTGCTGTACTGTGACTTTCATTCCATGTGGTTCTTATCTAGTACAGTGTAGTTACATAGTAATAGCATCAGTTCTATAAGAGTTAAATATGTCCACAAAATTAACTCCTTCGAGCCGGATTTGAATCAGCGACCTAAGGATGTCAGTCATTGCAGCCACTACAGTCCTCCGCTCTACCAACTGAGCTATCGAAGGGAGCGTATGTATGCTTATGCCCTGCCCCTGCTGTCTTTCTATTGGCTGGGCGTTAAACAGCCATAACTTTAGTTTGCAGCATGCTACCAAGTCGAAATTTGTTTTGTTTTTTGGACTTGGACAACCAGGTACGAGCTGGAATTGCTGAGGCCTCACCGCACTCTCTTGGGCTTTCAACAGCCATAACTCTGGTGCACCAGTTTGATAACTCCTTCGAGCCGGATTTGAACCAGCGACCTAAGGATGTCAATCTATAACCACTACAGTCCTCCGCTCTACCAACTGAGCTATCGAAGGGAGCTATCAGTGATATTTTGCTGCTAGCTGCTGTACTGTGACTTTCATTCCATGTGGTTCTTATCTAGTACAGTGTAGTTACATAGTAATAGCATCAGTTCTATAAGAGTTAAAATTTTCCCCAAAGGAACTCCTTCGAGCCAGATTTGAACCAGCGACCTAAGGATGTCAGTCATTGCAGCCACTACAGTCCTCCGCTCTACCAACTGAGCTATCAAAGGGAGCATATATATGCTTATGCCCTGCCCCTGCTGTCTTTCTATTGGCTGGGCGTTAAACAGCCATAACTTTAGTTTGCAGCATGCTACCAAGTCGAAATTTGTTTTGTTTTTTGGACTTGGACAACCAGGTACAAGCTGGAATTGCTGAGGCCTCACCGCACTCTCTTGGGCTTTCAACAGCCATAACTCTGGTTCACCAGTTTGATAACTCCTTCGAGCCGGATTTGAACCAGCGACCTAAGGATGTCAGTCATTGCAGCCACTACAGTCCTCCACTCTACCAACTGAGCTATCGAAGGGAGCGTATGTATGCTAATGCCCTGCCCCTGCTGTCTTTCTATTCGCTGGGCGTTAAACAGCTATAACTTTAGTTTGCAGCATGCTACCAAGTCGAAATTTGTTTTGTTTTTTGGACTTGGACAACCAGGTACAAGCTGGAATTGCTGAGGCCTCACCGCACTCTCTTGGGCTTTCAACAGCCATAACTCTGGTTCACCAGTTTGATAACTCCTTCGAGCCGGATTTGAACCAGCGACCTAAGGATGTCAATCTATAACCACTACAGTCGTCCGCTCTACCAACTGAGCTATCGAAGGGAGCTATCAGTGTTATTTTGCTGCTAGCTGCTGTACTGTGACTTTCATTCCATGTGGTTCTGATCTAGTACAGTGTAGTTACATAGTAATAGCATCAGTTCTATAAGAGTTAAAATTTTCCCCAAAGGAACTCCTTCGAGCCGGATTTGAACCAGCGACCTAAGGATGTCAGTCATTGCAGCCACTACAGTCTTCCGCTCTACCAACTGAGCTATCGAAGGGAGCCATCACTGCTACTTTACGTCCACATTTGGCCCTCGGGCCACAACTTTCATATCCCTGAATAGCAAAAATATCCTGTCTACAAACTGCTGCTAGCTGCTGTACTGTGACTTTCATTCCATGTGGTTCTTATCTAGTGCAGTGTAGTTACATAGTAATAGCATCAGTTCTATAAGAGTTAAATATTTCCACCAAATTAACTCCTTCGAGCCGGATTTGAACCAGCGACCTAAGGATGTCAGTCATTGCAGCCACTACAGTCCTCCGCTCTACCAACTGAGCTATTGAAGGGAGCGTATGTATGCTAATGCCCTGCCCCTGCTGTCTTTCTATTGGCTAGGCGTTAAACAGCCATAACTTTAGTTTGCAGCATGCTACCAAGTCGAAATTTGTTTTGTTTTTTGGACTTGGACAACCAGGTACAAGCTGGAATTGCTGAGGCCTCACCGCACTCTCTTGGGCTTTCAACAGCCATAACTCTGGTTCACCAGTTTGATAACTCCTTCGAGCCGGATTTGAACCAGCGACCTAAGGATGTCAATCTATAACCACTACAGTCCTCCGCTCTACCAACTGAGCTATCGAAGGGAGCTATCAGTGTTATTTTGCTGCTAGCTGCTGTACTGTGACTTTCATTCCATGTGGTTCTTATCTAGTACAGTGTAGTTACATAGTAATAGCATCAGTTCTATAAGAGTTAAAATTTTCCCCAAAGGAACTCCTTCGAGCCGGATTTGAACCAGCGACCTAAGGATGTCAGTCATTGCAGCCACTACAGTCCTCCTCTCTACCAACTGAGCTATCGAAGGGAGCATATATATGCTTATGCCCTGCCCCTGCTGTCTTTCTATTGGCTGGGCGTTAAACAGCCATAACTTTAGATTGCAGCATGCTACCAAGTCGAAATTTGTTTTGTTTTTTGGACTTGGACAACCAGGTACAAGCTGGAATTGCTGAGGCCTCACCGCACTCTCTTGGGCTTTCAACAGCCATAACTCTGGTTCACCAGTTTGATAACTCCTTCGAGCCGGATTTGAACCAGCGACCTAAGGATGTCAATCTATAACCACTACAGTCCTCCGCTCTACCAACTGAGCTATCGAAGGGAGCTATCAGTGTTATTTTGCTGCTAGCTGCTGTACTGTGACTTTCATTCCATGTGGTTCTTATCTAGTACAGTGTAGTTACATAGTAATAGCATCAGTTCTATAAGAGTTAAAATTTTCCCCAAAGGAACTCCTTCGAGCCGGATTTGAACCAGCGACCTAAGGATGTCAGTCATTGCAGCCACTACAGTCCTCCGCTCTACCAACTGAGCTATCGAAGGGAGCCATCACTGCTACTTTATGTCCACATTTGGCCCTCGGGCCACAACTTTCATATCCCTGAATAGCAAAAATATCCTGTCTACAAACTGCTGCTAGCTGCTGTACTGTGACTTTCATTCCATGTGGTTCTTATCTAGTACAGTGTAGTTACATAGTAATAGCATCAGTTCTATAAGAGTTAAATATTTCCACCAAATTAACTCCTTCGAGCCGGATTTGAACCAGCGACCTAAGGATGTCAGTCATTGCAGCCACTACAGTCCTCCACTCTACCAACTGAGCTATCGAAGGGAGCGTATGTATGCTAATGCCCTGCCCCTGCTGTCTTTCTATTCGCTGGGCGTTAAACAGCTATAACTTTAGTTTGCAGCATGCTACCAAGTCGAAATTTGTTTTGTTTTTTGGACTTGGACAACCAGGTACAAGCTGGAATTGCTGAGGCCTCACCGCACTCTCTTGGGCTTTCAACAGCCATAACTCTGGTTCACCAGTTTGATAACTCCTTCGAGCCGGATTTGAACCAGCGACCTAAGGATGTCAATCTATAACCACTACAGTCGTCCGCTCTACCAACTGAGCTATCGAAGGGAGCTATCAGTGTTATTTTGCTGCTAGCTGCTGTACTGTGACTTTCATTCCATGTGGTTCTGATCTAGTACAGTGTAGTTACATAGTAATAGCATCAGTTCTATAAGAGTTAAAATTTTCCCCAAAGGAACTCCTTCGAGCCGGATTTGAACCAGCGACCTAAGGATGTCAGTCATTGCAGCCACTACAGTCCTCCTCTCTACCAACTGAGCTATCGAAGGGAGCATATATATGCTTATGCCCTGCCCCTGCTGTCTTTCTATTGGCTGGGCGTTAAACAGCCATAACTTTAGTTTGCAGCATGCTACCAAGTCGAAATTTGTTTTGTTTTTTGGACTTGGACAACCAGGTACAAGCTGGAATTGCTGAGGCCTCACCGCACTCTCTTGGGCTTTCAACAGCCATAACTCTGGTTCACCAGTTTGATAACTCCTTCGAGCCGGATTTGAACCAGCGACCTAAGGATGTCAATCTATAACCACTACAGTCCTCCGCTCTACCAACTGAGCTATCGAAGGGAGCTATCAGTGTTATTTTGCTGCTAGCTGCTGTACTGTGACTTTCATTCCATGTGGTTCTTATCTAGTACAGTGTAGTTACATAGTAATAGCATCAGTTCTATAAGAGTTAAAGTTTTCCCCAAAGGAACTCCTTCGAGCCGGATTTGAACCAGCGACCTAAGGATGTCAGTCATTGCAGCCACTACAGTCCTCCTCTCTACCAACTGAGCTATCAAAGGGAGCATATATATGCTTATGCCCTGCCCCTGCTGTCTTTCTATTGGCTGGGCGTTAAACAGCCATAACTTTAGATTGCAGCATGCTACCAAGTCGAAATTTGTTTTGTTTTTTGGACTTGGACAACCAGGTACAAGCTGGAATTGCTGAGGCCTCACCGCACTCTCTTGGGCTTTCAACAGCCATAACTCTGGTTCACCAGTTTGATAACTCCTTCGAGCCGGATTTGAACCAGCGACCTAAGGATGTCAATCTATAACCACTACAGTCCTCCGCTCTACCAACTGAGCTATCGAAGGGAGCTATCAGTGTTATTTTGCTGCTAGCTGCTGTACTGTGACTTTCATTCCATGTGGTTCTTATCTAGTACAGTGTAGTTACATAGTAATAGCATCAGTTCTATAAGAGTTAAAATTTTCCCCAAAGGAACTCCTTCGAGCCGGATTTGAACCAGCGACCTAAGGATGTCAGTCATTGCAGCCACTACAGTCCTCCGCTCTACCAACTGAGCTATCGAAGGGAGCCATCACTGCTACTTTATGTCCACATTTGGCCCTCGGGCCACAACTTTCATATCCCTGAATAGCAAAAATATCCTGTCTACAAACTGCTGCTAGCTGCTGTACTGTGACTTTCATTCCATGTGGTTCTTATCTAGTACAGTGTAGTTACATAGTAATAGCATCAGTTCTATAAGAGTTAAATATTTCCACCAAATTAACTCCTTCGAGCCGGATTTGAACCAGCGACCTAAGGATGTCAGTCATTGCAGCCACTACAGTCCTCCACTTTACCAACTGAGCTATCGAAGGGAGCGTATGTATGCTAATGCCCTGCCCCTGCTGTCTTTCTATTCGCTGGGCGTTAAACAGCTATAACTTTAGTTTGCAGCATGCTACCAAGTCGAAATTTGTTTTGTTTTTTGGACTTGGACAACCAGGTACGAGCTGGAATTGCTGAGGCCTCACCGCACTCTCTTGGGCTTTCAACAGCCATAACTCTGGTTCACCAGTTTGATAACTCCTTCGAGCCGGATTTGAACCAGCGACCTAAGGATGTCAATCTATAACCACTACAGTCCTCCGCTCTACCAACTGAGCTATCGAAGGGAGCTATCAGTGATATTTTGCTGCTAGCTGCTGTACTGTGACTTTCATTCCATGTGGTTCTTATCTAGTACAGTGTAGTTACATAGTAATAGCATCAGTTCTATAAGAGTTAAAATTTTCCCCAAAGGAACTCCTTCGAGCCGGATTTGAACCAGCGACCTAAGGATGTCAGTCATTGCAGCCACTACAGTCCTCCGCTCTACCAACTGAGCTATCGAAGGGAGCGTATGTATGCTAATGCCCTGCCCCTGCTGTCTTTCTATTCGCTGGGCGTTAAACAGCCATAACTTTAGTTTGCAGCATGCTACCAAGTCGAAATTTGTTTTGTTTTTTGGACTTGGACAACCAGGTACGAGCTGGAATTGCTGAGGCCTCACCGCACTCTCTTGGGCTTTCAACAGCCATAACTCTGGTTCACCAGTTTGATAACTCCTTCGAGCCGGATTTGAACCAGCGACCTAAGGATGTCAATCTATAACCACTACAGTCCTCCGCTCTACCAACTGAGCTATCGAAGGGAGCTATCAGTGATATTTTGCTGCTAGCTGCTGTACTGTGACTTTCATTCCATGTGGTTCTTATCTAGTACAGTGTAGTTACATAGTAATAGCATCAGTTCTATAAGAGTTAAAATTTTCCCCAAAGGAACTCCTTCGAGCCAGATTTGAACCAGCGACCTAAGGATGTCAGTCATTGCAGCCACTACAGTCCTCCGCTCTACCAACTGAGCTATCAAAGGGAGCATATATATGCTTATGCCCTGCCCCTGCTGTCTTTCTATTGGCTGGGCGTTAAACAGCCATAACTTTAGTTTGCAGCATGCTACCAAGTCGAAATTTGTTTTGTTTTTTGGACTTGGACAACCAGGTACAAGCTGGAATTGCTGAGGCCTCACCGCACTCTCTTGGGCTTTCAACAGCCTTAACTCTGGTTCACCAGTTTGATAACTCCTTCGAGCCGGATTTGAACCAGCGACCTAAGGATGTCGATCTATAACCACTACAGTCGTCCGCTCTACCAACTGAGCTATCGAAGGGAGCTATCAGTGTTATTTTGCTGCTAGCTGCTGTACTGTGACTTTCATTCCATGTGGTTCTTATCTAGTACAGTGTAGTTACATAGTAATAGCATCAGTTCTATAAGAGTTAAAATTTTCCCAAAGGAACTCCTTCGAGCCGGATTTGAACCAGCGACCTAAGGATGTCAGTCATTGCAGCCACTACAGTCCTCCGCTCTACCAACTGAGCTATCGAAGGGAGCCATCACTGCTACTTTATGTCCACATTTGGCCCTCGGGCCACCACTTTCATATCCCTGAATAGCAAAAATATCCTGTCTACAAACTGCTGCTAGCTGCTGTACTGTGACTTTCATTCCATGTGGTTCTTATCTAGTACAGTGTAGTTACATAGTAATAGCATCAGTTCTATAAGAGTTAAATATGTCCACAAAATTAACTCCTTCGAGCCGGATTTGAACCAGCGACCTAAGGATGTCAGTCATTGCAGCCACTACAGTCCTCCGCTCTACCAACTGAGCTATTGAAGGGAGCGTATGTATGCTAATGCCCTGCCCCTGCTGTCTTTCTATTGGCTAGGCGTTAAACAGCCATAACTTTAGTTTGCAGCATGCTACCAAGTCGAAATTTGTTTTGTTTTTTGGACTTGGACAACCAGGTACGAGCTGGAATTGCTGAGGCCTCACCGCACTCTCTTGGGCTTTCAACAGCCATAACTCTGGTTCACCAGTTTGATAACTCCTTCGAGCCGGATTTGAACCAGCGACCTAAGGATGTCAATCTATAACCACTACAGTCCTCCGCTCTACCAACTGAGCTATCGAAGGGAGCTATCAGTGATATTTTGCTGCTAGCTGCTGTACTGTGACTTTCATTCCATGTGGTTCTTATCTAGTACAGTGTAGTTACATAGTAATAGCATCAGTTCTATAAGAGTTAAAATTTTCCCCAAAGGAACTCCTTCGAGCCGGATTTGAACCAGCGACCTAAGGATGTCAGTCATTGCAGCCACTACAGTCCTCCGCTCTACCAACTGAGCTATCGAAGGGAGCCATCACTGCTACTTTATGTCCACATTTGGCCCTCGGGCCACAACTTTCATATCCCTGAATAGCAAAAATATCCTGTCTACAAACTGCTGCTAGCTGCTGTACTGTGACTTTCATTCCATGTGGTTCTTATCTAGTACAGTGTAGTTACATAGTAATAGCATCAGTTCTATAAGAGTTAAATATTTCCACCAAATTAACTCCTTCGAGCCGGATTTGAACCAGCGACCTAAGGATGTCAGTCATTGCAGCCACTACAGTCCTCCACTTTACCAACTGAGCTATCGAAGGGAGCGTATGTATGCTAATGCCCTGCCCCTGCTGTCTTTCTATTCGCTGGGCGTTAAACAGCTATAACTTTAGTTTGCAGCATGCTACCAAGTCGAAATTTGTTTTGTTTTTTGGACTTGGACAACCAGGTACGAGCTGGAATTGCTGAGGCCTCACCGCACTCTCTTGGGCTTTCAACAGCCATAACTCTGGTTCACCAGTTTGATAACTCCTTCGAGCCGGATTTGAACCAGCGACCTAAGGATGTCAATCTATAACCACTACAGTCCTCCGCTCTACCAACTGAGCTATCGAAGGGAGCTATCAGTGATATTTTGCTGCTAGCTGCTGTACTGTGACTTTCATTCCATGTGGTTCTTATCTAGTACAGTGTAGTTACATAGTAATAGCATCAGTTCTATAAGAGTTAAAATTTTCCCCAAAGGAACTCCTTCGAGCCGGATTTGAACCAGCGACCTAAGGATGTCAGTCATTGCAGCCACTACAGTCCTCCGCTCTACCAACTGAGCTATCGAAGGGAGCGTATGTATGCTAATGCCCTGCCCCTGCTGTCTTTCTATTCGCTGGGCGTTAAACAGCCATAACTTTAGTTTGCAGCATGCTACCAAGTCGAAATTTGTTTTGTTTTTTGGACTTGGACAACCAGGTACGAGCTGGAATTGCTGAGGCCTCACCGCACTCTCTTGGGCTTTCAACAGCCATAACTCTGGTTCACCAGTTTGATAACTCCTTCGAGCCGGATTTGAACCAGCGACCTAAGGATGTCAATCTATAACCACTACAGTCCTCCGCTCTACCAACTGAGCTATCGAAGGGAGCTATCAGTGATATTTTGCTGCTAGCTGCTGTACTGTGACTTTCATTCCATGTGGTTCTTATCTAGTACAGTGTAGTTACATAGTAATAGCATCAGTTCTATAAGAGTTAAAATTTTCCCCAAAGGAACTCCTTCGAGCCGGATTTGAACCAGCGACCTAAGGATGTCAGTCATTGCAGCCACTACAGTCCTCCGCTCTACCAACTGAGCTATCGAAGGGAGCCATCACTGCTACTTTATGTCCACATTTGGCCCTCGGGCCACCACTTTCATATCCCTGAATAGCAAAAATATCCTGTCTACAAACTGCTGCTAGCTGCTGTACTGTGACTTTCATTCCATGTGGTTCTTATCTAGTACAGTGTAGTTACATAGTAATAGCATCAGTTCTATAAGAGTTAAATATGTCCACAAAATTAACTCCTTCGAGCCGGATTTGAACCAGCGACCTAAGGATGTCAGTCATTGCAGCCACTACAGTCCTCCGCTCTACCAACTGAGCTATCGAAGGGAGCGTATGTATGCTAATGCCCTGCCCCTGCTGTCTTTCTATTGGCTAGGCGTTAAACAGCCATAACTTTAGTTTGCAGCATGCTACCAAGTCGAAATTTGTTTTGTTTTTTGGACTTGGACAACCAGGTACGAGCTGGAATTGCTGAGGCCTCACCGCACTCTCTTGGGCTTTCAACAGCCATAACTCTGGTTCACCAGTTTGATAACTCCTTCGAGCCGGATTTGAACCAGCGACCTAAGGATGTCAATCTATAACCACTACAGTCCTCCGCTCTACCAACTGAGCTATCGAAGGGAGCTATCAGTGATATTTTGCTGCTAGCTGCTGTACTGTGACTTTCATTCCATGTGGTTCTTATCTAGTACAGTGTAGTTACATAGTAATAGCATCAGTTCTATAAGAGTTAAAATTTTCCCCAAAGGAACTCCTTCGAGCCGGATTTGAACCAGCGACCTAAGGATGTCAGTCATTGCAGCCACTACAGTCCTCCTCTCTACCAACTGAGCTATCGAAGGGAGCATATATATGCTTATGCCCTGCCCCTGCTGTCTTTCTATTGGCTGGGCGTTAAACAGCCATAACTTTAGTTTGCAGCATGCTACCAAGTCGAAATTTGTTTTGTTTTTTGGACTTGGACAACCAGGTACAAGCTGGAATTGCTGAGGCCTCACCGCACTCTCTTGGGCTTTCAACAGCCATAACTCTGGTTCACCAGTTTGATAACTCCTTCGAGCCGGATTTGAACCAGCGACCTAAGGATGTCAATCTATAACCACTACAGTCCTCCGCTCTACCAACTGAGCTATCGAAGGGAGCTATCAGTGTTATTTTGCTGCTAGCTGCTGTACTGTGACTTTCATTCCATGTGGTTCTTATCTAGTACAGTGTAGTTACATAGTAATAGCATCAGTTCTATAAGAGTTAAAATTTTCCCCAAAGGAACTCCTTCGAGCCGGATTTGAACCAGCGACCTAAGGATGTCAGTCATTGCAGCCACTACAGTCCTCCGCTCTACCAACTGAGCTATCGAAGGGAGCCATCACTGCTACTTTATGTCCACATTTGGCCCTCGGGCCACAACTTTCATATCCCTGAATAGCAAAAATATCCTGTCTACAAACTGCTGCTAGCTGCTGTACTGTGACTTTCATTCCATGTGGTTCTTATCTAGTACAGTGTAGTTACATAGTAATAGCATCAGTTCTATAAGAGTTAAATATTTCCACCAAATTAACTCCTTCGAGCCGGATTTGAACCAGCGACCTAAGGATGTCAGTCATTGCAGCCACTACAGTCCTCCGCTCTACCAACTGAGCTATCGAAGGGAGCGTATGTATGCTAATGCCCTGCCCCTGCTGTCTTTCTATTCGCTGGGCGTTAAACAGCTATAACTTTAGTTTGCAGCATGCTACCAAGTCGAAATTTGTTTTGTTTTTTGGACTTGGACAACCAGGTACGAGCTGGAATTGCTGAGGCCTCACCGCACTCTCTTGGTCTTTCAACAGCCATAACTCTGGTTCACCAGTTCGATAACTCCTTCGAGCCGGATTTGAACCAGCGACCTAAGGATGTCAATCTATAACCACTACAGTCCTCCGCTCTACCAACTGAGCTATCGAAGGGAGCTATCAGTGATATTTTGCTGCTAGCTGCTGTACTGTGACTTTCATTCCATGTGGTTCTTATCTAGTACAGTGTAGTTACATAGTAATAGCATCAGTTCTATAAGAGTTAAAATTTTCCCCAAAGGAACTCCTTCGAGCCGGATTTGAACCAGAGACCTAAGGATGTCAGTCATTGCAGCCACTACAGTCCTCCGCTCTACCAACTGAGCTATCGAAGGGAGCGTATGTATGCTAATGCCCTGCCCCTGCTGTCTTTCTATTCGCTGGGCGTTAAACAGCCATAACTTTAGTTTGCAGCATGCTACCAAGTCGAAATTTGTTTTGTTTTTTGGACTTGGACAACCAGGTACGAGCTGGAATTGCTGAGGCCTCACCGCACTCTCTTGGGCTTTCAACAGCCATAACTCTGGTTCACCAGTTTGATAACTCCTTCGAGCCGGATTTGAACCAGCGACCTAAGGATGTCAATCTATAACCACTACAGTCCTCCGCTCTACCAACTGAGCTATCGAAGGGAGCTATCAGTGATATTTTGCTGCTAGCTGCTGTACTGTGACTTTCATTCCATGTGGTTCTTATCTAGTACAGTGTAGTTACATAGTAATAGCATCAGTTCTATAAGAGTTAAAATTTTCCCCAAAGGAACTCCTTCGAGCCAGATTTGAACCAGCGACCTAAGGATGTCAGTCATTGCAGCCACTACAGTCCTCCGCTCTACCAACTGAGCTATCGAAGGGAGCGTATATATGCTTATGCCCTGCCCCTGCTGTCTTTCTATTGGCTGGGCGTTAAACAGCCATAACTTTAGTTTGCAGCATGCTACCAAGTCGAAATTTGTTTTGTTTTTTGGACTTGGACAACCAGGTACAAGCTGGAATTGCTGAGGCCTCACCGCACTCTCTTGGGCTTTCAACAGCCATAACTCTGGTTCACCAGTTTGATAACTCCTTCGAGCCGGATTTGAACCAGCGACCTAAGGATGTCGATCTATAACCACTACAGTCGTCCGCTCTACCAACTGAGCTATCGAAGGGAGCTATCAGTGTTATTTTGCTGCTAGCTGCTGTACTGTGACTTTCATTCCATGTGGTTCTTATCTAGTACAGTGTAGTTACATAGTAATAGCATCAGTTCTATAAGAGTTAAAACTTTCCCAAAGGAACTCCTTCGAGACGGATTTGAACCAGCGACCTAAGGATGTCAGTCATTACAGCCACTACAGTCCTCCGCTCTACCAACTGAGCTATCGAAGGGAGCCATCACTGCTACTTTATGTCCACATTTGGCCCTCGGGCCACCACTTTCATATCCCTGAATAGCAAAAATATCCTGTCTACAAACTGCTGCTAGCTGCTGTACTGTGACTTTCATTCCATGTGGTTCTTATCTAGTACAGTGTAGTTACATAGTAATAGCATCAGTTCTATAAGAGTTAAATATGTCCACAAAATTAACTCCTTCGAGCCGGATTTGAATCAGCGACCTAAGGATGTCAGTCATTGCAGCCACTACAGTCCTCCGCTCTACCAACTGAGCTATCGAAGGGAGCGTATGTATGCTTATGCCCTGCCCCTGCTGTCTTTCTATTGGCTGGGCGTTAAACAGCCATAACTTTAGTTTGCAGCATGCTACCAAGTCGAAATTTGTTTTGTTTTTTGGACTTGGACAACCAGGTACGAGCTGGAATTGCTGAGGCCTCACCGCACTCTCTTGGGCTTTCAACAGCCATAACTCTGGTTCACCAGTTTGATAACTCCTTCGAGCCGGATTTGAACCAGCGACCTAAGGATGTCAATCTATAACCACTACAGTCCTCCGCTCTACCAACTGAGCTATCGAAGGGAGCTATCAGTGATATTTTGCTGCTAGCTGCTGTACTGTGACTTTCATTCCATGTGGTTCTTATCTAGTACAGTGTAGTTACATAGTAATAGCATCAGTTCTATAAGAGTTAAAATTTTCCCCAAAGGAACTCCTTCGAGCCAGATTTGAACCAGCGACCTAAGGATGTCAGTCATTGCAGCCACTACAGTCCTCCGCTCTACCAACTGAGCTATCAAAGGGAGCATATATATGCTTATGCCCTGCCCCTGCTGTCTTTCTATTGGCTGGGTGTTAAACAGCCATAACTTTAGTTTGCAGCATGCTACCAAGTCGAAATTTGTTTTGTTTTTTGGACTTGGACAACCAGGTACAAGCTGGAATTGCTGAGGCCTCACCGCACTCTCTTGGGCTTTCAACAGCCATAACTCTGGTTCACCAGTTTGATAACTCCTTCGAGCCGGATTTGAACCAGGGACCTAAGGATGTCAATCTATAATCACTACAGTCCTCCGCTCTACCAACTGAGCTATCGAAGGGAGCTATCAGTGATATTTTGCTGCTAGCTGCTGTACTGTGACTTTCATTCCATGTGGTTCTTATCTAGTACAGTGTAGTTACATAGTAATAGCATCAGTTCTATAAGAGTTAAAATTTTCCCAAAGGAACTCCTTCGAGCCGGATTTGAACCAGCGACCTAAGGATGTCAGTCATTGCAGCCACTACAGTCCTCCGCTCTACCAACTGAGCTATCGAAGGGAGCATATATATGCTTATGCCCTGCCCCTGCTGTCTTTCTATTGGCTGGGCGTTAAACAGCCATAACTTTAGTTTGCAGCATGCTACCAAGTCGAAATTTGTTTTGTTTTTTGGACTTGGACAACCAGGTACAAGCTGGAATTGCTGAGGCCTCACCGCACTCTCTTGGGCTTTCAACAGCCATAACTCTGGTTCACCAGTTTGATAACTCCTTCGAGCCGGATTTGAACCAGCGACCTAAGGATGTCAATCTATAACCACTACAGTCCTCCGCTCTACCAACTGAGCTATCGAAGGGAGCTATCAGTGTTATTTTGCTGCTAGCTGCTGTACTGTGACTTTCATTCCATGTGGTTCTTATCTGGTACAGTGTAGTTACATAGTAATAGCATCAGTTCTATAAGAGTTAAAATTTTCCCCAAAGGAACTCCTTCGAGCCGGATTTGAACCAGCGACCTAAGGATGTCAGTCATTGCAGCCACTACAGTCCTCCGCTCTACCAACTGAGCTATCGAAGGGAGCGTATGTATGCTTATGCCCTGCCCCTGCTGTCTTTCTATTGGCTGGGCGTTAAACAGCCATAACTTTAGTTTGCAGCATGCTACCAAGTCGAAATTTGTTTTGTTTTTTGGACTTGGACAACCAGGTACGAGCTGGAATTGCTGAGGCCTCACCGCACTCTCTTGCTATTGCCTGGGCTTTCAAAATATCCTGTCTACAAACTGCTGCTAGCTGCTGTACTGTGACTTTCATTCCATGTGGTTCTTATCTAGTACAGTGTAGTTACATAGTAATAGCATCAGTTCTATAAGAGTTAAATATTTCCACCAAATTAAATCCTTCGAGCCGGATTTGAACCAGCGACCTAAGGATGTCAGTCATTGCAGCCACTACAGTCCTCCGCTCTACCAACTGAGCTATCGAAGGGAGCGTATGTATGCTAATGCCCTGCCCCTGCTGTCTTTCTATTGGCTGGGCGTTAAACAGCCATAACTTTAGTTTGCAGCATGCTACCAAGTCGAAATTTGTTTTGTTTTTTGGACTTGGACAACCAGGTACGAGCTGGAATTGCTGAGGCCTTACCGCACTCTCTTGGGATTTCAACAGCCATAACTCTGGTTCACCAGTTTGATAACTCCTTCGAGCCGGATTTGAACCAGCGACCTAAGGATGTCAGTCATTGCAGCCACTACAGTCCTCCTCTCTACCAACTGAGCTATCGAAGGGAGCATATATATGCTTATGCCCTGCCCCTGCTGTCTTTCTATTGGCTGGGCGTTAAACAGCCATAACTTTAGTTTGCAGCATGCTACCAAGTCGAAATTTGTTTTGTTTTTTGGACTTGGACAACCAGGTACAAGCTGGAATTGCTGAGGCCTCACCGCACTCTCTTGGGCTTTCAACAGCCATAACTCTGGTTCACCAGTTTGATAACTCCTTCGAGCCGGATTTGAACCAGCGACCTAAGGATGTCAATCTATAACCACTACAGTCCTCCGCTCTACCAACTGAGCTATCGAAGGGAGCTATCAGTGTTATTTTGCTGCTAGCTGCTGTACTGTGACTTTCATTCCATGTGGTTCTTATCTAGTACAGTGTAGTTACATAGTAATAGCATCAGTTCTATAAGAGTTAAAATTTTCCCCAAAGGAACTCCTTCGAGCCGGATTTGAACCAGCGACCTAAGGATGTCAGTCATTGCAGCCACTACAGTCCTCCGCTCTACCAACTGAGCTATCGAAGGGAGCCATCACTGCTACTTTATGTCCACATTTGGCCCTCGGGCCACAACTTTCATATCCCTGAATAGCAAAAATATCCTGTCTACAAACTGCTGCTAGCTGCTGTACTGTGACTTTCATTCCATGTGGTTCTTATCTAGTACAGTGTAGTTACATAGTAATAGCATCAGTTCTATAAGAGTTAAATATTTCCACCAAATTAACTCCTTCGAGCCGGATTTGAACCAGCGACCTAAGGATGTCAGTCATTGCAGCCACTACAGTCCTCCACTCTACCAACTGAGCTATCGAAGGGAGCGTATGTATGCTAATGCCCTGCCCCTGCTGTCTTTCTATTCGCTGGGCGTTAAACAGCTATAACTTTAGTTTGCAGCATGCTACCAAGTCGAAATTTGTTTTGTTTTTTGGACTTGGACAACCAGGTACGAGCTGGAATTGCTGAGGCCTCACCGCACTCTCTTGGGCTTTCAACAGCCATAACTCTGGTTCACCAGTTTGATAACTCCTTCGAGCCGGATTTGAACCAGCGACCTAAGGATGTCAATCTATAACCACTACAGTCCTCCGCTCTACCAACTGAGCTATCGAAGGGAGCTATCAGTGATATTTTGCTGCTAGCTGCTGTACTGTGACTTTCATTCCATGTGGTTCTTATCTAGTACAGTGTAGTTACATAGTAATAGCATCAGTTCTATAAGAGTTAAAATTTTCCCCAAAGGAACTCCTTCGAGCCGGATTTGAACCAGCGACCTAAGGATGTCAGTCATTGCAGCCACTACAGTCCTCCGCTCTACCAACTGAGCTATCGAAGGGAGCGTATGTATGCTAATGCCCTGCCCCTGCTGTCTTTCTATTCGCTGGGCGTTAAACAGCCATAACTTTAGTTTGCAGCATGCTACCAAGTCGAAATTTGTTTTGTTTTTTGGACTTGGACAACCAGGTACAAGCTGGAATTGCTGAGGCCTCACCGCACTCTCTTGGGCTTTCAACAGCCATAACTCTGGTTCACCAGTTTGATAACTCCTTCGAGCCGGATTTGAACCAGCGACCTAAGGATGTCAATCTATAACCACTACAGTCCTCCGCTCTACCAACTGAGCTATCGAAGGGAGCTATCAGTGTTATTTTGCTGCTAGCTGCTGTACTGTGACTTTCATTCCATGTGGTTCTTATCTAGTACAGTGTAGTTACATAGTAATAGCATCAGTTCTATAAGAGTTAAAATTTTCCCCAAAGGAACTCCTTCGAGCCGGATTTGAACCAGCGACCTAAGGATGTCAGTCATTGCAGCCACTACAGTCCTCCGCTCTACCAACTGAGCTATCGAAGGGAGCCAGCACTGCTACTTTATGTCCACATTTGGCCCTCGGGCCACAACTTTCATATCCCTGAATAGCAAAAATATCCTGTCTACAAACTGCTGCTAGCTGCTGTACTGTGACTTTCATTCCATGTGGTTCTTATCTAGTACAGTGTAGTTACATAGTAATAGCATCAGTTCTATAAGAGTTAAATATTTCCACCAAATTAACTCCTTCGAGCCGGATTTGAACCAGCGACCTAAGGATGTCAGTCATTGCAGCCACTACAGTCCTCCGCTCTACCAACTGAGCTATCGAAGGGAGCGTATGTATGCTAATGCCCTGCCCCTGCTGTCTTTCTATTCGCTGGGCGTTAAACAGCTATAACTTTAGTTTGCAGCATGCTACCAAGTCGAAATTTGTTTTGTTTTTTGGACTTGGACAACCAGGTACGAGCTGGAATTGCTGAGGCCTCACCGCACTCTCTTGGTCTTTCAACAGCCATAACTCTGGTTCACCAGTTCGATAACTCCTTCGAGCCGGATTTGAACCAGCGACCTAAGGATGTCAATCTATAACCACTACAGTCCTCCGCTCTACCAACTGAGCTATCGAAGGGAGCTATCAGTGATATTTTGCTGCTAGCTGCTGTACTGTGACTTTCATTCCATGTGGTTCTTATCTAGTACAGTGTAGTTACATAGTAATAGCATCAGTTCTATAAGAGTTAAAATTTTCCCCAAAGGAACTCCTTCGAGCCGGATTTGAACCAGAGACCTAAGGATGTCAGTCATTGCAGCCACTACAGTCCTCCGCTCTACCAACTGAGCTATCGAAGGGAGCGTATGTATGCTAATGCCCTGCCCCTGCTGTCTTTCTATTCGCTGGGCGTTAAACAGCCATAACTTTAGTTTGCAGCATGCTACCAAGTCGAAATTTGTTTTGTTTTTTGGACTTGGACAACCAGGTACGAGCTGGAATTGCTGAGGCCTCACCGCACTCTCTTGGGCTTTCAACAGCCATAACTCTGGTTCACCAGTTTGATAACTCCTTCGAGCCGGATTTGAACCAGCGACCTAAGGATGTCAATCTATAACCACTACAGTCCTCCGCTCTACCAACTGAGCTATCGAAGGGAGCTATCAGTGATATTTTGCTGCTAGCTGCTGTACTGTGACTTTCATTCCATGTGGTTCTTATCTAGTACAGTGTAGTTACATAGTAATAGCATCAGTTCTATAAGAGTTAAAATTTTCCCCAAAGGAACTCCTTCGAGCCAGATTTGAACCAGCGACCTAAGGATGTCAGTCATTGCAGCCACTACAGTCCTCCGCTCTACCAACTGAGCTATCGAAGGGAGCGTATATATGCTTATGCCCTGCCCCTGCTGTCTTTCTATTGGCTGGGCGTTAAACAGCCATAACTTTAGTTTGCAGCATGCTACCAAGTCGAAATTTGTTTTGTTTTTTGGACTTGGACAACCAGGTACAAGCTGGAATTGCTGAGGCCTCACCGCACTCTCTTGGGCTTTCAACAGCCATAACTCTGGTTCACCAGTTTGATAACTCCTTCAAGCCGGATTTGAACCAGCGACCTAAGGATGTCGATCTATAACCACTACAGTCGTCCGCTCTACCAACTGAGCTATCGAAGGGAGCTATCAGTGTTATTTTGCTGCTAGCTGCTGTACTGTGACTTTCATTCCATGTGGTTCTTATCTAGTACAGTGTAGTTACATAGTAATAGCATCAGTTCTATAAGAGTTAAAACTTTCCCAAAGGAACTCCTTCGAGACGGATTTGAACCAGCGACCTAAGGATGTCAGTCATTACAGCCACTACAGTCCTCCGCTCTACCAACTGAGCTATCGAAGGGAGCCATCACTGCTACTTTATGTCCACATTTGGCCCTCGGGCCACCACTTTCATATCCCTGAATAGCAAAAATATCCTGTCTACAAACTGCTGCTAGCTGCTGTACTGTGACTTTCATTCCATGTGGTTCTTATCTAGTACAGTGTAGTTACATAGTAATAGCATCAGTTCTATAAGAGTTAAATATGTCCACAAAATTAACTCCTTCGAGCCGGATTTGAATCAGCGACCTAAGGATGTCAGTCATTGCAGCCACTACAGTCCTCCGCTCTACCAACTGAGCTATCGAAGGGAGCGTATGTATGCTTATGCCCTGCCCCTGCTGTCTTTCTATTGGCTGGGCGTTAAACAGCCATAACTTTAGTTTGCAGCATGCTACCAAGTCGAAATTTGTTTTGTTTTTTGGACTTGGACAACCAGGTACGAGCTGGAATTGCTGAGGCCTCACCGCACTCTCTTGGGCTTTCAACAGCCATAACTCTGGTTCACCAGTTTGATAACTCCTTCGAGCCGGATTTGAACCAGCGACCTAAGGATGTCAATCTATAACCACTACAGTCCTCCGCTCTACCAACTGAGCTATCGAAGGGAGCTATCAGTGATATTTTGCTGCTAGCTGCTGTACTGTGACTTTCATTCCATGTGGTTCTTATCTAGTACAGTGTAGTTACATAGTAATAGCATCAGTTCTATAAGAGTTAAAATTTTCCCCAAAGGAACTCCTTCGAGCCAGATTTGAACCAGCGACCTAAGGATGTCAGTCATTGCAGCCACTACAGTCCTCCGCTCTACCAACTGAGCTATCAAAGGGAGCATATATATGCTTATGCCCTGCCCCTGCTGTCTTTCTATTGGCTGGGTGTTAAACAGCCATAACTTTAGTTTGCAGCATGCTACCAAGTCGAAATTTGTTTTGTTTTTTGGACTTGGACAACCAGGTACAAGCTGGAATTGCTGAGGCCTCACCGCACTCTCTTGGGCTTTCAACAGCCATAACTCTGGTTCACCAGTTTGATAACTCCTTCGAGCCGGATTTGAACCAGGGACCTAAGGATGTCAATCTATAATCACTACAGTCCTCCGCTCTACCAACTGAGCTATCGAAGGGAGCTATCAGTGATATTTTGCTGCTAGCTGCTGTACTGTGACTTTCATTCCATGTGGTTCTTATCTAGTACAGTGTAGTTACATAGTAATAGCATCAGTTCTATAAGAGTTAAAATTTTCCCAAAGGAACTCCTTCGAGCCGGATTTGAACCAGCGACCTAAGGATGTCAGTCATTGCAGCCACTACAGTCCTCCGCTCTACCAACTGAGCTATCGAAGGGAGCATATATATGCTTATGCCCTGCCCCTGCTGTCTTTCTATTGGCTGGGCGTTAAACAGCCATAACTTTAGTTTGCAGCATGCTACCAAGTCGAAATTTGTTTTGTTTTTTGGACTTGGACAACCAGGTACAAGCTGGAATTGCTGAGGCCTCACCGCACTCTCTTGGGCTTTCAACAGCCATAACTCTGGTTCACCAGTTTGATAACTCCTTCGAGCCGGATTTGAACCAGCGACCTAAGGATGTCAATCTATAACCACTACAGTCCTCCGCTCTACCAACTGAGCTATCGAAGGGAGCTATCAGTGTTATTTTGCTGCTAGCTGCTGTACTGTGACTTTCATTCCATGTGGTTCTTATCTGGTACAGTGTAGTTACATAGTAATAGCATCAGTTCTATAAGAGTTAAAATTTTCCCCAAAGGAACTCCTTCGAGCCGGATTTGAACCAGCGACCTAAGGATGTCAGTCATTGCAGCCACTACAGTCCTCCGCTCTACCAACTGAGCTATCGAAGGGAGCGTATGTATGCTTATGCCCTGCCCCTGCTGTCTTTCTATTGGCTGGGCGTTAAACAGCCATAACTTTAGTTTGCAGCATGCTACCAAGTCGAAATTTGTTTTGTTTTTTGGACTTGGACAACCAGGTACGAGCTGGAATTGCTGAGGCCTCACCGCACTCTCTTGCTATTGCCTGGGCTTTCAAAATATCCTGTCTACAAACTGCTGCTAGCTGCTGTACTGTGACTTTCATTCCATGTGGTTCTTATCTAGTACAGTGTAGTTACATAGTAATAGCATCAGTTCTATAAGAGTTAAATATTTCCACCAAATTAAATCCTTCGAGCCGGATTTGAACCAGCGACCTAAGGATGTCAGTCATTGCAGCCACTACAGTCCTCCGCTCTACCAACTGAGCTATCGAAGGGAGCGTATGTATGCTAATGCCCTGCCCCTGCTGTCTTTCTATTGGCTGGGCGTTAAACAGCCATAACTTTAGTTTGCAGCATGCTACCAAGTCGAAATTTGTTTTGTTTTTTGGACTTGGACAACCAGGTACGAGCTGGAATTGCTGAGGCCTTACCGCACTCTCTTGGGATTTCAACAGCCATAACTCTGGTTCACCAGTTTGATAACTCCTTCGAGCCGGATTTGAACCAGCGACCTAAGGATGTCAGTCATTGCAGCCACTACAGTCCTCCTCTCTACCAACTGAGCTATCGAAGGGAGCATATATATGCTTATGCCCTGCCCCTGCTGTCTTTCTATTGGCTGGGCGTTAAACAGCCATAACTTTAGTTTGCAGCATGCTACCAAGTCGAAATTTGTTTTGTTTTTTGGACTTGGACAACCAGGTACAAGCTGGAATTGCTGAGGCCTCACCGCACTCTCTTGGGCTTTCAACAGCCATAACTCTGGTTCACCAGTTTGATAACTCCTTCGAGCCGGATTTGAACCAGCGACCTAAGGATGTCAATCTATAACCACTACAGTCCTCCGCTCTACCAACTGAGCTATCGAAGGGAGCTATCAGTGTTATTTTGCTGCTAGCTGCTGTACTGTGACTTTCATTCCATGTGGTTCTTATCTAGTACAGTGTAGTTACATAGTAATAGCATCAGTTCTATAAGAGTTAAAATTTTCCCCAAAGGAACTCCTTCGAGCCGGATTTGAACCAGCGACCTAAGGATGTCAGTCATTGCAGCCACTACAGTCCTCCGCTCTACCAACTGAGCTATCGAAGGGAGCCATCACTGCTACTTTATGTCCACATTTGGCCCTCGGGCCACAACTTTCATATCCCTGAATAGCAAAAATATCCTGTCTACAAACTGCTGCTAGCTGCTGTACTGTGACTTTCATTCCATGTGGTTCTTATCTAGTACAGTGTAGTTACATAGTAATAGCATCAGTTCTATAAGAGTTAAATATTTCCACCAAATTAACTCCTTCGAGCCGGATTTGAACCAGCGACCTAAGGATGTCAGTCATTGCAGCCACTACAGTCCTCCACTCTACCAACTGAGCTATCGAAGGGAGCGTATGTATGCTAATGCCCTGCCCCTGCTGTCTTTCTATTCGCTGGGCGTTAAACAGCTATAACTTTAGTTTGCAGCATGCTACCAAGTCGAAATTTGTTTTGTTTTTTGGACTTGGACAACCAGGTACGAGCTGGAATTGCTGAGGCCTCACCGCACTCTCTTGGGCTTTCAACAGCCATAACTCTGGTTCACCAGTTTGATAACTCCTTCGAGCCGGATTTGAACCAGCGACCTAAGGATGTCAATCTATAACCACTACAGTCCTCCGCTCTACCAACTGAGCTATCGAAGGGAGCTATCAGTGATATTTTGCTGCTAGCTGCTGTACTGTGACTTTCATTCCATGTGGTTCTTATCTAGTACAGTGTAGTTACATAGTAATAGCATCAGTTCTATAAGAGTTAAAATTTTCCCCAAAGGAACTCCTTCGAGCCGGATTTGAACCAGCGACCTAAGGATGTCAGTCATTGCAGCCACTACAGTCCTCCGCTCTACCAACTGAGCTATCGAAGGGAGCGTATGTATGCTAATGCCCTGCCCCTGCTGTCTTTCTATTCGCTGGGCGTTAAACAGCCATAACTTTAGTTTGCAGCATGCTACCAAGTCGAAATTTGTTTTGTTTTTTGGACTTGGACAACCAGGTACGAGCTGGAATTGCTGAGGCCTCACCGCACTCTCTTGGGCTTTCAACAGCCATAACTCTGGTTCACCAGTTTGATAACTCCTTCGAGCCGGATTTGAACCAGCGACCTAAGGATGTCAATCTATAACCACTACAGTCCTCCGCTCTACCAACTGAGCTATCGAAGGGAGCTATCAGTGATATTTTGCTGCTAGCTGCTGTACTGTGACTTTCATTCCATGTGGTTCTTATCTAGTACAGTGTAGTTACATAGTAATAGCATCAGTTCTATAAGAGTTAAAATTTTCCCCAAAGGAACTCCTTCGAGCCAGATTTGAACCAGCGACCTAAGGATGTCAGTCATTGCAGCCACTACAGTCCTCCGCTCTACCAACTGAGCTATCGAAGGGAGCATATATATGCTTATGCCCTGCCCCTGCTGTCTTTCTATTGGCTGGGCGTTAAACAGCCATAACTTTAGTTTGCAGCATGCTACCAAGTCGAAATTTGTTTTGTTTTTTGGACTTGGACAACCAGGTACAAGCTGGAATTGCTGAGGCCTCACCGCACTCTCTTGGGCTTTCAACAGCCATAACTCTGGTTCACCAGTTTGATAACTCCTTCGAGCCGGATTTGAACCAGCGACCTAAGGATGTCGATCTATAACCACTACAGTCGTCCGCTCTACCAACTGAGCTATCGAAGGGAGCTATCAGTGTTATTTTGCTGCTAGCTGCTGTACTGTGACTTTCATTCCATGTGGTTCTTATCTAGTACAGTGTAGTTACATAGTAATAGCATCAGTTCTATAAGAGTTAAAACTTTCCCAAAGGAACTCCTTCGAGACGGATTTGAACCAGCGACCTAAGGATGTCAGTCATTGCAGCCACTACAGTCCTCCGCTCTACCAACTGAGCTATCGAAGGGAGCCATCACTGCTACTTTATGTCCACATTTGGCCCTCGGGCCACCACTTTCATATCCCTGAATAGCAAAAATATCCTGTCTACAAACTGCTGCTAGCTGCTGTACTGTGACTTTCATTCCATGTGGTTCTTATCTAGTACAGTGTAGTTACATAGTAATAGCATCAGTTCTATAAGAGTTAAATATGTCCACAAAATTAACTCCTTCGAGCCGGATTTGAATCAGCGACCTAAGGATGTCAGTCATTGCAGCCACTACAGTCCTCCGCTCTACCAACTGAGCTATCGAAGGGAGCGTATGTATGCTTATGCCCTGCCCCTGCTGTCTTTCTATTGGCTGGGCGTTAAACAGCCATAACTTTAGTTTGCAGCATGCTACCAAGTCGAAATTTGTTTTGTTTTTTGGACTTGGACAACCAGGTACGAGCTGGAATTGCTGAGGCCTCACCGCACTCTCTTGGGCTTTCAACAGCCATAACTCTGGTTCACCAGTTTGATAACTCCTTCGAGCCGGATTTGAACCAGCGACCTAAGGATGTCAATCTATAACCACTACAGTCCTCCGCTCTACCAACTGAGCTATCGAAGGGAGCTATCAGTGATATTTTGCTGCTAGCTGCTGTACTGTGACTTTCATTCCATGTGGTTCTTATCTAGTACAGTGTAGTTACATAGTAATAGCATCAGTTCTATAAGAGTTAAAATTTTCCCCAAAGGAACTCCTTCGAGCCAGATTTGAACCAGCGACCTAAGGATGTCAGTCATTGCAGCCACTACAGTCCTCCGCTCTACCAACTGAGCTATCAAAGGGAGCATATATATGCTTATGCCCTGCCCCTGCTGTCTTTCTATTGGCTGGGCGTTAAACAGCCATAACTTTAGTTTGCAGCATGCTACCAAGTCGAAATTTGTTTTGTTTTTTGGACTTGGACAACCAGGTACAAGCTGGAATTGCTGAGGCCTCACCGCACTCTCTTGGGCTTTCAACAGCCATAACTCTGGTTCACCAGTTTGATAACTCCTTCGAGCCGGATTTGAACCAGGGACCTAAGGATGTCAATCTATAATCACTACAGTCCTCCGCTCTACCAACTGAGCTATCGAAGGGAGCTATCAGTGATATTTTGCTGCTAGCTGCTGTACTGTGACTTTCATTCCATGTGGTTCTTATCTAGTACAGTGTAGTTACATAGTAATAGCATCAGTTCTATAAGAGTTAAAATTTTCCCAAAGGAACTCCTTCGAGCCGGATTTGAACCAGCGACCTAAGGATGTCAGTCATTGCAGCCACTACAGTCCTCCGCTCTACCAACTGAGCTATCGAAGGGAGCATATATATGCTTATGCCCTGCCCCTGCTGTCTTTCTATTGGCTGGGCGTTAAACAGCCATAACTTTAGTTTGCAGCATGCTACCAAGTCGAAATTTGTTTTGTTTTTTGGACTTGGACAACCAGGTACAAGCTGGAATTGCTGAGGCCTCACCGCACTCTCTTGGGCTTTCAACAGCCATAACTCTGGTTCACCAGTTTGATAACTCCTTCGAGCCGGATTTGAACCAGCGACCTAAGGATGTCAATCTATAACCACTACAGTCCTCCGCTCTACCAACTGAGCTATCGAAGGGAGCTATCAGTGTTATTTTGCTGCTAGCTGCTGTACTGTGACTTTCATTCCATGTGGTTCTTATCTGGTACAGTGTAGTTACATAGTAATAGCATCAGTTCTATAAGAGTTAAAATTTTCCCCAAAGGAACTCCTTCGAGCCGGATTTGAACCAGCGACCTAAGGATGTCAGTCATTGCAGCCACTACAGTCCTCCGCTCTACCAACTGAGCTATCGAAGGGAGCGTATGTATGCTTATGCCCTGCCCCTGCTGTCTTTCTATTGGCTGGGCGTTAAACAGCCATAACTTTAGTTTGCAGCATGCTACCAAGTCGAAATTTGTTTTGTTTTTTGGACTTGGACAACCAGGTACGAGCTGGAATTGCTGAGGCCTCACCGCACTCTCTTGCTATTGCCTGGGCTTTCAAAATATCCTGTCTACAAACTGCTGCTAGCTGCTGTACTGTGACTTTCATTCCATGTGGTTCTTATCTAGTACAGTGTAGTTACATAGTAATAGCATCAGTTCTATAAGAGTTAAATATTTCCACCAAATTAAATCCTTCGAGCCGGATTTGAACCAGCGACCTAAGGATGTCAGTCATTGCAGCCACTACAGTCCTCCGCTCTACCAACTGAGCTATCGAAGGGAGCGTATGTATGCTAATGCCCTGCCCCTGCTGTCTTTCTATTGGCTGGGCGTTAAACAGCCATAACTTTAGTTTGCAGCATGCTACCAAGTCGAAATTTGTTTTGTTTTTTGGACTTGGACAACCAGGTACGAGCTGGAATTGCTGAGGCCTCACCGCACTCTCTTGGGATTTCAACAGCCATAACTCTGGTTCACCAGTTTGATAACTCCTTCGAGCCGGATTTGAACCAGCGACCTAAGGATGTCAGTCATTGCAGCCACTACAGTCCTCCTCTCTACCAACTGAGCTATCGAAGGGAGCATATATATGCTTATGCCCTGCCCCTGCTGTCTTTCTATTGGCTGGGCGTTAAACAGCCATAACTTTAGTTTGCAGCATGCTACCAAGTCGAAATTTGTTTTGTTTTTTGGACTTGGACAACCAGGTACAAGCTGGAATTGCTGAGGCCTCACCGCACTCTCTTGGGCTTTCAACAGCCATAACTCTGGTTCACCAGTTTGATAACTCCTTCGAGCCGGATTTGAACCAGCGACCTAAGGATGTCAATCTATAACCACTACAGTCCTCCGCTCTACCAACTGAGCTATCGAAGGGAGCTATCAGTGTTATTTTGCTGCTAGCTGCTGTACTGTGACTTTCATTCCATGTGGTTCTTATCTAGTACAGTGTAGTTACATAGTAATAGCATCAGTTCTATAAGAGTTAAAATTTTCCCCAAAGGAACTCCTTCGAGCCGGATTTGAACCAGCGACCTAAGGATGTCAGTCATTGCAGCCACTACAGTCCTCCGCTCTACCAACTGAGCTATCGAAGGGAGCCATCACTGCTACTTTATGTCCACATTTGGCCCTCGGGCCACAACTTTCATATCCCTGAATAGCAAAAATATCCTGTCTACAAACTGCTGCTAGCTGCTGTACTGTGACTTTCATTCCATGTGGTTCTTATCTAGTACAGTGTAGTTACATAGTAATAGCATCAGTTCTATAAGAGTTAAAATTTTCCCCAAAGGAACTCCTTCGAGCCGGATTTGAACCAGCGACCTAAGGATGTCAGTCATTGCAGCCACTACAGTCCTCCGCTCTACCAACTGAGCTATCGAAGGGAGCGTATGTATGCTAATGCCCTGCCCCTGCTGTCTTTCTATTCGCTGGGCGTTAAACAGCCATAACTTTAGTTTGCAGCATGCTACCAAGTCGAAATTTGTTTTGTTTTTTGGACTTGGACAACCAGGTACGAGCTGGAATTGCTGAGGCCTCACCGCACTCTCTTGGGCTTTCAACAGCCATAACTCTGGTTCACCAGTTTGATAACTCCTTCGAGCCGGATTTGAACCAGCGACCTAAGGATGTCAATCTATAACCACTACAGTCCTCCGCTCTACCAACTGAGCTATCGAAGGGAGCTATCAGTGATATTTTGCTGTTAGCTGCTGTACTGTGACTTTCATTCCATGTGGTTCTTATCTAGTACAGTGTAGTTACATAGTAATAGCATCAGTTCTATAAGAGTTAAAATTTTCCCCAAAGTAACTCCTTCGAGCCAGATTTGAACCAGCGACCTAAGGATGTCAGTCATTGCAGCCACTACAGTCCTCCGCTCTACCAACTGAGCTATCAAAGGGAGCATATATATGCTTATGCCCTGCCCCTGCTGTCTTTCTATTGGCTGGGCGTTAAACAGCCATAACTTTAGTTTGCAGCATGCTACCAAGTCGAAATTTGTTTTGTTTTTTGGACTTGGACAACCAGGTACAAGCTGGAATTGCTGAGGCCTCACCGCACTCTCTTGGGCTTTCAACAGCCTTAACTCTGGTTCACCAGTTTGATAACTCCTTCGAGCCGGATTTGAACCAGCGACCTAAGGATGTCGATCTATAACCACTACAGTCGTCCGCTCTACCAACTGAGCTATCGAAGGGAGCTATCAGTGTTATTTTGCTGCTAGCTGCTGTACTGTGACTTTCATTCCATGTGGTTCTTATCTAGTACAGTGTAGTTACATAGTAATAGCATCAGTTCTATAAGAGTTAAAATTTTCCCAAAGGAACTCCTTCGAGCCGGATTTGAACCAGCGACCTAAGGATGTCAGTCATTGCAGCCACTACAGTCCTCCGCTCTACCAACTGAGCTATCGAAGGGAGCCATCACTGCTACTTTATGTCCACATTTGGCCCTCGGGCCACCACTTTCATATCCCTGAATAGCAAAAATATCCTGTCTACAAACTGCTGCTAGCTGCTGTACTGTGACTTTCATTCCATGTGGTTCTTATCTAGTACAGTGTAGTTACATAGTAATAGCATCAGTTCTATAAGAGTTAAATATGTCCACAAAATTAACTCCTTCGAGCCGGATTTGAACCAGCGACCTAAGGATGTCAGTCATTGCAGCCACTACAGTCCTCCGCTCTACCAACTGAGCTATCGAAGGGAGCGTATGTATGCTAATGCCCTGCCCCTGCTGTCTTTCTATTGGCTAGGCGTTAAACAGCCATAACTTTAGTTTGCAGCATGCTACCAAGTCGAAATTTGTTTTGTTTTTTGGACTTGGACAACCAGGTACGAGCTGGAATTGCTGAGGCCTCACCGCACTCTCTTGGGCTTTCAACAGCCATAACTCTGGTTCACCAGTTTGATAACTCCTTCGAGCCGGATTTGAACCAGCGACCTAAGGATGTCAATCTATAACCACTACAGTCCTCCGCTCTACCAACTGAGCTATCGAAGGGAGCTATCAGTGATATTTTGCTGCTAGCTGCTGTACTGTGACTTTCATTCCATGTGGTTCTTATCTAGTACAGTGTAGTTACATAGTAATAGCATCAGTTCTATAAGAGTTAAAATTTTCCCCAAAGGAACTCCTTCGAGCTGGATTTGAACCAGCAACCTAAGGATGTCAGTCATTGCAGCCACTACAGTCCTCCGCTCTACCAACTGAGCTATCGAAGGGAGCGTATGTATGCTAATGCCCTGCCCCTGCTGTCTTTCTATTCGCTGGGCGTTAAACAGCCATAACTTTAGTTTGCAGCATGCTACCAAGTCGAAATTTGTTTTGTTTTTTGGACTTGGACAACCAGGTACGAGCTGGAATTGCTGAGGCCTCACCGCACTCTCTTGGGCTTTCAACAGCCATAACTCTGGTTCACCAGTTTGATAACTCCTTCGAGCCGGATTTGAACCAGCGACCTAAGGATGTCAATCTATAACCACTACAGTCCTCCGCTCTACCAACTGAGCTATCGAAGGGAGCTATCAGTGATATTTTGCTGCTAGCTGCTGTACTGTGACTTTCATTCCATGTGGTTCTTATCTAGTACAGTGTAGTTACATAGTAATAGCATCAGTTCTATAAGAGTTAAAATTTTCCCCAAAGTAACTCCTTCGAGCCAGATTTGAACCAGCGACCTAAGGATGTCAGTCATTGCAGCCACTACAGTCCTCCGCTCTACCAACTGAGCTATCAAAGGGAGCATATATATGCTTATGCCCTGCCCCTGCTGTCTTTCTATTGGCTGGGCGTTAAACAGCCATAACTTTAGTTTGCAGCATGCTACCAAGTCGAAATTTGTTTTGTTTTTTGGACTTGGACAACCAGGTACAAGCTGGAATTGCTGAGGCCTCACCGCACTCTCTTGGGCTTTCAACAGCCTTAACTCTGGTTCACCAGTTTGATAACTCCTTCGAGCCGGATTTGAACCAGCGACCTAAGGATGTCGATCTATAACCACTACAGTCGTCCGCTCTACCAACTGAGCTATCGAAGGGAGCTATCAGTGTTATTTTGCTGCTAGCTGCTGTACTGTGACTTTCATTCCATGTGGTTCTTATCTAGTACAGTGTAGTTACATAGTAATAGCATCAGTTCTATAAGAGTTAAAATTTTCCCAAAGGAACTCCTTCGAGCCGGATTTGAACCAGCGACCTAAGGATGTCAGTCATTGCAGCCACTACAGTCCTCCGCTCTACCAACTGAGCTATCGAAGGGAGCCATCACTGCTACTTTATGTCCACATTTGGCCCTCGGGCCACCACTTTCATATCCCTGAATAGCAAAAATATCCTGTCTACAAACTGCTGCTAGCTGCTGTACTGTGACTTTCATTCCATGTGGTTCTTATCTAGTACAGTGTAGTTACATAGTAATAGCATCAGTTCTATAAGAGTTAAATATGTCCACAAAATTAACTCCTTCGAGCCGGATTTGAACCAGCGACCTAAGGATGTCAGTCATTGCAGCCACTACAGTCCTCCGCTCTACCAACTGAGCTATCGAAGGGAGCGTATGTATGCTAATGCCCTGCCCCTGCTGTCTTTCTATTGGCTAGGCGTTAAACAGCCATAACTTTAGTTTGCAGCATGCTACCAAGTCGAAATTTGTTTTGTTTTTTGGACTTGGACAACCAGGTACGAGCTGGAATTGCTGAGGCCTCACCGCACTCTCTTGGGCTTTCAACAGCCATAACTCTGGTTCACCAGTTTGATAACTCCTTCGAGCCGGATTTGAACCAGCGACCTAAGGATGTCAATCTATAACCACTACAGTCCTCCGCTCTACCAACTGAGCTATCGAAGGGAGCTATCAGTGATATTTTGCTGCTAGCTGCTGTACTGTGACTTTCATTCCATGTGGTTCTTATCTAGTACAGTGTAGTTACATAGTAATAGCATCAGTTCTATAAGAGTTAAAATTTTCCCCAAAGGAACTCCTTCGAGCCGGATTTGAACCAGCGACCTAAGGATGTCAGTCATTGCAGCCACTACAGTCCTCCGCTCTACCAACTGAGCTATCGAAGGGAGCGTATGTATGCTAATGCCCTGCCCCTGCTGTCTTTCTATTCGCTGGGCGTTAAACAGCCATAACTTTAGTTTGCAGCATGCTACCAAGTCGAAATTTGTTTTGTTTTTTGGACTTGGACAACCAGGTACGAGCTGGAATTGCTGAGGCCTCACCGCACTCTCTTGGGCTTTCAACAGCCATAACTCTGGTTCACCAGTTTGATAACTCCTTCGAGCCGGATTTGAACCAGCGACCTAAGGATGTCAATCTATAACCACTACAGTCCTCCGCTCTACCAACTGAGCTATCGAAGGGAGCTATCAGTGATATTTTGCTGCTAGCTGCTGTACTGTGACTTTCATTCCATGTGGTTCTTATCTAGTACAGTGTAGTTACATAGTAATAGCATCAGTTCTATAAGAGTTAAAATTTTCCCCAAAGGAACTCCTTCGAGCCAGATTTGAACCAGCGACCTAAGGATGTCAGTCATTGCAGCCACTACAGTCCTCCGCTCTACCAACTGAGCTATCGAAGGGAGCATATATATGCTCATGCCCTGCCCCTGCTGTCTTTCTATTGGCTGGGCGTTAAACAGCCATAACTTTAGTTTGCAGCATGCTACCAAGTCGAAATTTGTTTTGTTTTTTGGACTTGGACAACCAGGTACAAGCTGGAATTGCTGAGGCCTCACCGCACTCTCTTGGGCTTTCAACAGCCATAACTCTGGTTCACCAGTTTGATAACTCCTTCGAGCCGGATTTGAACCAGCGACCTAAGGATGTCGATCTATAACCACTACAGTCGTCCGCTCTACCAACTGAGCTATCGAAGGGAGCTATCAGTGTTATTTTGCTGCTAGCTGCTGTACTGTGACTTTCATTCCATGTGGTTCTTATCTAGTACAGTGTAGTTACATAGTAATAGCATCAGTTCTATAAGAGTTAAAATTTTCCCAAAGGAACTCCTTCGAGCCGGATTTGAACCAGCGACCTAAGGATGTCAGTCATTGCAGCCACTACAGTCCTCCGCTCTACCAACTGAGCTATCGAAGGGAGCCATCACTGCTACTTTATGTCCACATTTGGCCCTCGGGCCACCACTTTCATATCCCTGAATAGCAAAAATATCCTGTCTACAAACTGCTGCTAGCTGCTGTACTGTGACTTTCATTCCATGTGGTTCTTATCTAGTACAGTGTAGTTACATAGTAATAGCATCAGTTCTATAAGAGTTAAATATGTCCACAAAATTAACTCCTTCGAGCCGGATTTGAATCAGCGACCTAAGGATGTCAGTCATTGCAGCCACTACAGTCCTCCGCTCTACCAACTGAGCTATCGAAGGGAGCGTATGTATGCTTATGCCCTGCCCCTGCTGTCTTTCTATTGGCTGGGCGTTAAACAGCCATAACTTTAGTTTGCAGCATGCTACCAAGTCGAAATTTGTTTTGTTTTTTGGACTTGGACAACCAGGTACGAGCTGGAATTGCTGAGGCCTCACCGCACTCTCTTGGGCTTTCAACAGCCATAACTCTGGTTCACCAGTTTGATAACTCCTTCGAGCCGGATTTGAACCAGCGACCTAAGGATGTCAATCTATAACCACTACAGTCCTCCGCTCTACCAACTGAGCTATCGAAGGGAGCTATCAGTGATATTTTGCTGCTAGCTGCTGTACTGTGACTTTCATTCCATGTGGTTCTTATCTAGTACAGTGTAGTTACATAGTAATAGCATCAGTTCTATAAGAGTTAAAATTTTCCCCAAAGGAACTCCTTCGAGACAGATTTGAACCAGCGACCTAAGGATGTCAGTCATTGCAGCCACTACAGTCCTCCGCTCTACCAACTGAGCTATCAAAGGGAGCATATATATGCTTATGCCCTGCCCCTGCTGTCTTTCTATTGGCTGGGCGTTAAACAGCCATAACTTTAGTTTGCAGCATGCTACCAAGTCGAAATTTGTTTTGTTTTTTGGACTTGGACAACCAGGTACAAGCTGGAATTGCTGAGGCCTCACCGCACTCTCTTGGGCTTTCAACAGCCATAACTCTGGTTCACCAGTTTGATAACTCCTTCGAGCCGGATTTGAACCAGCGACCTAAGGATGTCAATCTATAATCACTACAGTCCTCCGCTCTACCAACTGAGCTATCGAATGGAGCTATCAGTGATATTTTGCTGCTAGCTGCTGTACTGTGACTTTCATTCCATGTGGTTCTTATCTAGTACAGTGTAGTTACATAGTAATAGCATCAGTTCTATAAGAGTTAAAATTTTCCCAAAGGAACTCCTTCGAGCCGGATTTGAACCAGCGACCTAAGGATGTCAGTCATTGCAGCCACTACAGTCCTCCGCTCTACCAACTGAGCTATCGAAGGGAGCATATATATGCTTATGCCCTGCCCCTGCTGTCTTTCTATTGGCTGGGCGTTAAACAGCCATAACTTTAGTTTGCAGCATGCTACCAAGTCGAAATTTGTTTTGTTTTTTGGACTTGGACAACCAGGTACAAGCTGGAAATGCTGAGGCCTCACCGCACTCTCTTGGGCTTTCAACAGCCATAACTCTGGTTCACCAGTTTGATAACTCCTTCGAGCCGGATTTGAACCAGCGACCTAAGGATGTCAATCTATAACCACTACAGTCCTCCGCTCTACCAACTGAGCTATCGAAGGGAGCTATCAGTGTTATTTTGCTGCTAGCTGCTGTACTGTGACTTTCATTCCATGTGGTTCTTATCTGGTACAGTGTAGTTACATAGTAATAGCATCAGTTCTATAAGAGTTAAAATTTTCCCCAAAGGAACTCCTTCGAGCCGGATTTGAACCAGCGACCTAAGGATGTCAGTCATTGCAGCCACTACAGTCCTCCGCTCTACCAACTGAGCTATCGAAGGGAGCGTATGTATGCTTATGCCCTGCCCCTGCTGTCTTTCTATTGGCTGGGCGTTAAACAGCCATAACTTTAGTTTGCAGCATGCTACCAAGTCGAAATTTGTTTTGTTTTTTGGACTTGGACAACCAGGTACGAGCTGGAATTGCTGAGGCCTCACCGCACTCTCTTGGGCTTTCAACAGCCATAACTCTGGTTCACCAGTTTGATAACTCCTTCGAGCCGGATTTGAACCAGCGACCTAAGGATGTCAATCTATAACCACTACAGTCCTCCGCTCTACCAACTGAGCTATCGAAGGGAGCTATCAGTGATATTTTGCTGCTAGCTGCTGTACTGTGACTTTCATTCCATGTGGTTCTTATCTAGTACAGTGTAGTTACATAGTAATAGCATCAGTTCTATAAGAGTTAAAATTTTCCCCAAAGTAACTCCTTCGAGCCAGATTTGAACCAGCGACCTAAGGATGTCAGTCATTGCAGCCACTACAGTCCTCCGCTCTACCAACTGAGCTATCGAAGGGAGCCATCACTGCTACTTTATGTCCACATTTGGCCCTCGGGCCACCACTTTCATATCCCTGAATAGCAAAAATATCCTGTCTACAAACTGCTGCTAGCTCCTGTACTGTGACTTTCATTCCATGTGGTTCTTATCTAGTACAGTGTAGTTACATAGTAATAGCATCAGTTCTATAAGAGTTAAATATGTCCACAAAATTAACTCCTTCGAGCCGGATTTGAACCAGCGACCTAAGGATGTCAGTCATTGCAGCCACTACAGTCCTCCGCTCTACCAACTGAGCTATCGAAGGGAGCGTATGTATGCTAATGCCCTGCCCCTGCTGTCTTTCTATTGGCTAGGCGTTAAACAGCCATAACTTTAGTTTGCAGCATGCTACCAAGTCGAAATTTGTTTTGTTTTTTGGACTTGGACAACCAGGTACGAGCTGGAATTGCTGAGGCCTCACCGCACTCTCTTGGGCTTTCAACAGCCATAACTCTGGTTCACCAGTTTGATAACTCCTTCGAGCCGGATTTGAACCAGCGACCTAAGGATGTCAATCTATAACCACTACAGTCCTCCGCTCTACCAACTGAGCTATCGAAGGGAGCTATCAGTGATATTTTGCTGCTAGCTGCTGTACTGTGACTTTCATTCCATGTGGTTCTTATCTAGTACAGTGTAGTTACATAGTAATAGCATCAGTTCTATAAGAGTTAAAATTTTCCCCAAAGTAACTCCTTCGAGCCAGATTTGAACCAGCGACCTAAGGATGTCAGTCATTGCAGCCACTACAGTCCTCCGCTCTACCAACTGAGCTATCGAAGGGAGCCATCACTGCTACTTTATGTCCACATTTGGCCCTCGGGCCACCACTTTCATATCCCTGAATAGCAAAAATATCCTGTCTACAAACTGCTGCTAGCTCCTGTACTGTGACTTTCATTCCATGTGGTTCTTATCTAGTACAGTGTAGTTACATAGTAATAGCATCAGTTCTATAAGAGTTAAATATGTCCACAAAATTAACTCCTTCGAGCCGGATTTGAACCAGCGACCTAAGGATGTCAGTCATTGCAGCCACTACAGTCCTCCGCTCTACCAACTGAGCTATCGAAGGGAGCGTATGTATGCTAATGCCCTGCCCCTGCTGTCTTTCTATTGGCTAGGCGTTAAACAGCCATAACTTTAGTTTGCAGCATGCTACCAAGTCGAAATTTGTTTTGTTTTTTGGACTTGGACAACCAGGTACGAGCTGGAATTGCTGAGGCCTCACCGCACTCTCTTGGGCTTTCAACAGCCATAACTCTGGTTCACCAGTTTGATAACTCCTTCGAGCCGGATTTGAACCAGCGACCTAAGGATGTCAATCTATAACCACTACAGTCCTCCGCTCTACCAACTGAGCTATCGAAGGGAGCTATCAGTGATATTTTGCTGCTAGCTGCTGTACTGTGACTTTCATTCCATGTGGTTCTTATCTAGTACAGTGTAGTTACATAGTAATAGCATCAGTTCTATAAGAGTTAAAATTTTCCCAAAGGAACTCCTTCGAGCCGGATTTGAACCAGCGACCTAAGGATGTCAGTCATTGCAGCCACTACAGTCCTCCGCTCTACCAACTGAGCTATCGAAGGGAGCATATATATGCTTATGCCCTGCCCCTGCTGTCTTTCTATTGGCTGGGCGTTAAACAGCCATAACTTTAGTTTGCAGCATGCTACCAAGTCGAAATTTGTTTTGTTTTTTGGACTTGGACAACCAGGTACAAGCTGGAAATGCTGAGGCCTCACCGCACTCTCTTGGGCTTTCAACAGCCATAACTCTGGTTCACCAGTTTGATAACTCCTTCGAGCCGGATTTGAACCAGCGACCTAAGGATGTCAATCTATAACCACTACAGTCCTCCGCTCTACCAACTGAGCTATCGAAGGGAGCTATCAGTGTTATTTTGCTGCTAGCTGCTGTACTGTGACTTTCATTCCATGTGGTTCTTATCTGGTACAGTGTAGTTACATAGTAATAGCATCAGTTCTATAAGAGTTAAAATTTTCCCCAAAGGAACTCCTTCGAGCCGGATTTGAACCAGCGACCTAAGGATGTCAGTCATTGCAGCCACTACAGTCCTCCGCTCTACCAACTGAGCTATCGAAGGGAGCGTATGTATGCTTATGCCCTGCCCCTGCTGTCTTTCTATTGGCTGGGCGTTAAACAGCCATAACTTTAGTTTGCAGCATGCTACCAAGTCGAAATTTGTTTTGTTTTTTGGACTTGGACAACCAGGTACGAGCTGGAATTGCTGAGGCCTCACCGCACTCTCTTGGGCTTTCAACAGCCATAACTCTGGTTCACCAGTTTGATAACTCCTTCGAGCCGGATTTGAACCAGCGACCTAAGGATGTCAATCTATAACCACTACAGTCCTCCGCTCTACCAACTGAGCTATCGAAGGGAGCTATCAGTGATATTTTGCTGCTAGCTGCTGTACTGTGACTTTCATTCCATGTGGTTCTTATCTAGTACAGTGTAGTTACATAGTAATAGCATCAGTTCTATAAGAGTTAAAATTTTCCCCAAAGTAACTCCTTCGAGCCAGATTTGAACCAGCGACCTAAGGATGTCAGTCATTGCAGCCACTACAGTCCTCCGCTCTACCAACTGAGCTATCGAAGGGAGCCATCACTGCTACTTTATGTCCACATTTGGCCCTCGGGCCACCACTTTCATATCCCTGAATAGCAAAAATATCCTGTCTACAAACTGCTGCTAGCTCCTGTACTGTGACTTTCATTCCATGTGGTTCTTATCTAGTACAGTGTAGTTACATAGTAATAGCATCAGTTCTATAAGAGTTAAATATGTCCACAAAATTAACTCCTTCGAGCCGGATTTGAACCAGCGACCTAAGGATGTCAGTCATTGCAGCCACTACAGTCCTCCGCTCTACCAACTGAGCTATCGAAGGGAGCGTATGTATGCTAATGCCCTGCCCCTGCTGTCTTTCTATTGGCTAGGCGTTAAACAGCCATAACTTTAGTTTGCAGCATGCTACCAAGTCGAAATTTGTTTTGTTTTTTGGACTTGGACAACCAGGTACGAGCTGGAATTGCTGAGGCCTCACCGCACTCTCTTGGGCTTTCAACAGCCATAACTCTGGTTCACCAGTTTGATAACTCCTTCGAGCCGGATTTGAACCAGCGACCTAAGGATGTCAATCTATAACCACTACAGTCCTCCGCTCTACCAACTGAGCTATCGAAGGGAGCTATCAGTGATATTTTGCTGCTAGCTGCTGTACTGTGACTTTCATTCCATGTGGTTCTTATCTAGTACAGTGTAGTTACATAGTAATAGCATCAGTTCTATAAGAGTTAAATATTTCCACCAAATTAACTCCTTCGAGCCGGATTTGAACCAGCGACCTAAGGATGTCAGTCATTGCAGCCACTACAGTCCTCCTCTCTACCAACTGAGCTATCGAAGGGAGCATATATATGCTTATGCCCTGCCCCTGCTGTCTTTCTATTGGCTGGGCGTTAAACAGCCATAACTTTAGTTTGCAGCATGCTACCAAGTCGAAATTTGTTTTGTTTTTTGGACTTGGACAACCAGGTACGAGCTGGAATTGCTGAGGCCTCACCGCACTCTCTTGGGCTTTCAACAGCCATAACTCTGGTTCACCAGTTTGATAACTCCTTCGAGCCGGATTTGAACCAGCGACCTAAGGATGTCAATCTATAACCACTACAGTCCTCCGCTCTACCAACTGAGCTATCGAAGGGAGCTATTAGTGATATTTTGCTGCTAGCTGCTGTACTGTGACTTTCATTCCATGTGGTTCTTATCTAGTACAGTGTAGTTACATAGTAATAGCATCAGTTCTATAAGAGTTAAAATTTTCCCCAAAGGAACTCCTTCGAGCCGGATTTGAACCAGCGACCTAAGGATGTCAGTCATTGCAGCCACTACAGTCCTCCGCTCTACCAACTGAGCTATCGAAGGGAGCGTATGTATGCTAATGCCCTGCCCCTGCTGTCTTTCTATTCGCTGGGCGTTAAACAGCCATAACTTTAGTTTGCAGCATGCTACCAAGACGAAATTTGTTTTGTTTTTTGGACTTGGACAACCAGGTACGAGCTGGAATTGCTGAGGCCTCACCGCACTCTCTTGGGCTTTCAACAGCCATAACTCTGGTTCACCAGTTTGATAACTCCTTCGAGCCGGATTTGAACCAGCGACCTAAGGATGTCAATCTATAACCACTACAGTCCTCCGCTCTACCAACTGAGCTATCGAAGGGAGCTATCAGTGATATTTTGCTGCTAGCTGCTGTACTGTGACTTTCATTCCATGTGGTTCTTATCTAGTACAGTGTAGTTACATAGTAATAGCATCAGTTCTATAAGAGTTAAAATTTTCCCCAAAGGAACTCCTTCGAGCCAGATTTGAACCAGCGACCTAAGGATGTCAGTCATTGCAGCCACTACAGTCCTCCGCTCTACCAACTGAGCTATCGAAGGGAGCATATATATGCTTATGCCCTGCCCCTGCTGTCTTTCTATTGGCTGGGCGTTAAACAGCCATAACTTTAGTTTGCAGCATGCTACCAAGTCGAAATTTGTTTTGTTTTTTGGACTTGGACAACCAGGTACAAGCTGGAATTGCTGAGGCCTCACCGCACTCTCTTGGGCTTTCAACAGCCATAACTCTGGTTCACCAGTTTGATAACTCCTTCGAGACGGATTTGAACCAGCGACCTAAGGATGTCGATCTATAACCACTACAGTCGTCCGCTCTACCAACTGAGCTATCGAAGGGAGCTATCAGTGTTATTTTGCTGCTAGCTGCTGTACTGTGACTTTCATTCCATGTGGTTCTTATCTAGTACAGTGTAGTTACATAGTAATAGCATCAGTTCTATAAGAGTTAAAATTTTCCCAAAGGAACTCCTTCGAGCCGGATTTGAACCAGCGACCTAAGGATGTCAGTCATTGCAGCCACTACAGTCCTCCGCTCTACCAACTGAGCTATCGAAGGGAGCCATCAATGCTACTTTATGTCCACATTTGGCCCTCGGGCCACCACTTTCATATCCCTGAATAGCAAAAATATCCTGTCTACAAACTGCTGCTAGCTGCTGTACTGTGACTTTCATTCCATGTGGTTCTTATCTAGTACAGTGTAGTTACATAGTAATAGCATCAGTTCTATAAGAGTTAAATATGTCCACAAAATTAACTCCTTCGAGCCGGATTTGAATCAGCGACCTAAGGATGTCAGTCATTGCAGCCACTACAGTCCTCCGCTCTACCAACTGAGCTATCGAAGGGAGCGTATGTATGCTTATGCCCTGCCCCTGCTGTCTTTCTATTGGCTGGGCGTTAAACAGCCATAACTTTAGTTTGCAGCATGCTACCAAGTCGAAATTTGTTTTGTTTTTTGGACTTGGACAACCAGGTACAAGCTGGAATTGCTGAGGCCTCATCGCACTCTCTTGGGCTTTCAACAGCCATAACTCTGGTTCACCAGTTTGATAACTCCTTCGAGACGGATTTGAACCAGCGACCTAAGGATGTCGATCTATAACCACTACAGTCGTCCGCTCTACCAACTGAGCTATCGAAGGGAGCTATCAGTGTTATTTTGCTGCTAGCTGCTGTACTGTGACTTTCATTCCATGTGGTTCTTATCTAGTACAGTGTAGTTACATAGTAATAGCATCAGTTCTATAAGAGTTAAAATTTTCCCAAAGGAACTCCTTCGAGCCGGATTTGAACCAGCGACCTAAGGATGTCAGTCATTGCAGCCACTACAGTCCTCCGCTCTACCAACTGAGCTATCGAAGGGAGCCATCAATGCTACTTTATGTCCACATTTGGCCCTCGGGCCACCACTTTCATATCCCTGAATAGCAAAAATATCCTGTCTACAAACTGCTGCTAGCTGCTGTACTGTGACTTTCATTCCATGTGGTTCTTATCTAGTACAGTGTAGTTACATAGTAATAGCATCAGTTCTATAAGAGTTAAATATGTCCACAAAATTAACTCCTTCGAGCCGGATTTGAATCAGCGACCTAAGGATGTCAGTCATTGCAGCCACTACAGTCCTCCGCTCTACCAACTGAGCTATCGAAGGGAGCGTATGTATGCTAATGCCCTGCCCCTGCTGTCTTTCTATTGGCTGGGCGTTAAACAGCCATAACTTTAGTTTGCAGCATGCTACCAAGTCGAAATTTGTTTTGTTTTTTGGACTTGGACAACCAGGTACGAGCTGGAATTGCTGAGGCCTCACCGCACTCTCTTGGGATTTCAACAGCCATAACTCTGGTTCACCAGTTTGATAACTCCTTCGAGCCGGATTTGAACCAGCGACCTAAGGATGTCAGTCATTGCAGCCACTACAGTCCTCCTCTCTACCAACTGAGCTATCGAAGGGAGCATATATATGCTTATGCCCTGCCCCTGCTGTCTTTCTATTGGCTGGGCGTTAAACAGCCATAACTTTAGTTTGCAGCATGCTACCAAGTCGAAATTTGTTTTGTTTTTTGGACTTGGACAACCAGGTACAAGCTGGAATTGCTGAGGCCTCACCGCACTCTCTTGGGCTTTCAACAGCCATAACTCTGGTTCACCAGTTTGATAACTCCTTCGAGCCGGATTTGAACCAGCGACCTAAGGATGTCAATCTATAACCACTACAGTCCTCCGCTCTACCAACTGAGCTATCGAAGGGAGCTATCAGTGTTATTTTGCTGCTAGCTGCTGTACTGTGACTTTCATTCCATGTGGTTCTTATCTAGTACAGTGTAGTTACATAGTAATAGCATCAGTTCTATAAGAGTTAAAATTTTCCCCAAAGGAACTCCTTCGAGCCGGATTTGAACCAGCGACCTAAGGATGTCAGTCATTGCAGCCACTACAGTCCTCCGCTCTACCAACTGAGCTATCGAAGGGAGCCATCACTGCTACTTTATGTCCACATTTGGCCCTCGGGCCACAACTTTCATATCCCTGAATAGCAAAAATATCCTGTCTACAAACTGCTGCTAGCTGCTGTACTGTGACTTTCATTCCATGTGGTTCTTATCTAGTACAGTGTAGTTACATAGTAATAGCATCAGTTCTATAAGAGTTAAATATTTCCACCAAATTAACTCCTTCGAGCCGGATTTGAACCAGCGACCTAAGGATGTCAGTCATTGCAGCCACTACAGTCCTCCACTCTACCAACTGAGCTATCGAAGGGAGCGTATGTATGCTAATGCCCTGCCCCTGCTGTCTTTCTATTCGCTGGGCGTTAAACAGCTATAACTTTAGTTTGCAGCATGCTACCAAGTCGAAATTTGTTTTGTTTTTTGGACTTGGACAACCAGGTACGAGCTGGAATTGCTGAGGCCTCACCGCACTCTCTTGGGCTTTCAACAGCCATAACTCTGGTTCACCAGTTTGATAACTCCTTCGAGCCGGATTTGAACCAGCGACCTAAGGATGTCAATCTATAACCACTACAGTCCTCCGCTCTACCAACTGAGCTATCGAAGGGAGCTATCAGTGTTATTTTGCTGCTAGCTGCTGTACTGTGACTTTCATTCCATGTGGTTCTTATCTAGTACAGTGTAGTTACATAGTAATAGCATCAGTTCTATAAGAGTTAAATATTTCCACCAAATTAACTCCTTCGAGCCGGATTTGAACCAGCGACCTAAGGATGTCAGTCAATGCAGCCACTACAGTCCTCCGCTCTACCAACTGAGCTATCGAAGGGAGCGTATGTATGCTAATGCCCTGCCCCTGCTGTCTTTCTATTGGCTGGGCGTTAAACAGCCATAACCTTAGTTTGCAGCATGCTACCAAGTCGAAATTTGCTTTGTTTTTTGGACTTGGACAACCAGGTACGAGCTGGAATTGCTGAGGCCTCACCGCACTCTCTTGGGCTTTCAACAGCCATAACTCTGGTTCACCAGTTTGATAACTCCTTCGAGCCGGATTTGAACCAGCGACATAAGGATGTCAATCTATAACCACTACAGTCCTCCGCTCTACCAACTGAGCTATGGAAGGGAGCTATCAGTGTTATTTTGCTGCTAGCTGCTGTACTGTGACTTTCATTCCATGTGGTTCTTATCTAGTACAGTGTAGTTACATAGTAATAGCATCAGTTCTATAAGAGTTAAATATTTCCACCAAATTAACTCCTTCGAGCCGGATTTGAACCAGCGACCTAAGGATGTCAGTCAATGCAGCCACTACAGTCCTCCGCTCTACCAACTGAGCTATCGAAGGGAGCGTATGTATGCTAATGCCCTGCCCCTGCTGTCTTTCTATTGGCTGGGCGTTAAACAGCCATAACCTTAGTTTGCAGCATGCTACCAAGTCGAAATTTGCTTTGTTTTTTGGACTTGGACAACCAGGTACGAGCTGGAATTGCTGAGGCCTCACCGCACTCTCTTGGGCTTTCAACAGCCATAATTCTGGTTCACCAGTTTGATAACTCCTTCGAGCCGGATTTGAACCAGCGACCTAAGGATGTCAATCTATAACCACTACAGTCCTCCGCTCTACCAACTGAGCTATCGAAGGGAGCTATCAGTGTTATTTTGCTGCTAGCTGCTGTACTGTGACTCTCATTCCATGTGGTTCTTATCTAGTACAGTGTAGTTACATAGTAATAGCATCAGTTCTATAAGAGTTAAATTTTTCCCCATAGGAACTCCTTCGAGCCGGATTTGAACCAGCGACCTAAGGATGTCAGTCATTGCAGCCACTACAGTCCTCCGCTCTACCAACTGAGCTATCGAAGGGAGCATATATATGCTTATGCCCTGCCCCTGCTGTCTTTCTATTGGCTGGGCGTTAAACAGCCATAACTTTAGTTTGCAGCATGCTACCAAGTCGAAATTTGTTTTGTTTTTTGGACTTGGACAACCAGGTACGAGCTGGAATTGCTGAGGCCTCACCGCACTCTCTTGGGCTTTCAACAGCCATAACTCTGGTTCACCAGTTTGATAACTCCTTCGAGCCGGATTTGAACCAGCGACCTAAGGATGTCAATCTATAACCACTACAGTCCTCCGCTCTACCAACTGAGCTATCGAAGGGAGCTATTAGTGATATTTTGCTGCTAGCTGCTGTACTGTGACTTTCATTCCATGTGGTTCTTATCTAGTACAGTGTAGTTACATAGTAATAGCATCAGTTCTATAAGAGTTAAAATTTTCCCCAAAGGAACTCCTTCGAGCCGGATTTGAACCAGCGACCTAAGGATGTCAGTCATTGCAGCCACTACAGTCCTCCGCTCTACCAACTGAGCTATCGAAGGGAGCGTATGTATGCTAATGCCCTGCCCCTGCTGTCTTTCTATTCGCTGGGCGTTAAACAGCCATAACTTTAGTTTGCAGCATGCTACCAAGACGAAATTTGTTTTGTTTTTTGGACTTGGACAACCAGGTACGAGCTGGAATTGCTGAGGCCTCACCGCACTCTCTTGGGCTTTCAACAGCCATAACTCTGGTTCACCAGTTTGATAACTCCTTCGAGCCGGATTTGAACCAGCGACCTAAGGATGTCAATCTATAACCACTACAGTCCTCCGCTCTACCAACTGAGCTATCGAAGGGAGCTATCAGTGATATTTTGCTGCTAGCTGCTGTACTGTGACTTTCATTCCATGTGGTTCTTATCTAGTACAGTGTAGTTACATAGTAATAGCATCAGTTCTATAAGAGTTAAAATTTTCCCCAAAGGAACTCCTTCGAGCCAGATTTGAACCAGCGACCTAAGGATGTCAGTCATTGCAGCCACTACAGTCCTCCGCTCTACCAACTGAGCTATCGAAGGGAGCATATATATGCTTATGCCCTGCCCCTGCTGTCTTTCTATTGGCTGGGCGTTAAACAGCCATAACTTTAGTTTGCAGCATGCTACCAAGTCGAAATTTGTTTTGTTTTTTGGACTTGGACAACCAGGTACAAGCTGGAATTGCTGAGGCCTCACCGCACTCTCTTGGGCTTTCAACAGCCATAACTCTGGTTCACCAGTTTGATAACTCCTTCGAGACGGATTTGAACCAGCGACCTAAGGATGTCGATCTATAACCACTACAGTCGTCCGCTCTACCAACTGAGCTATCGAAGGGAGCTATCAGTGTTATTTTGCTGCTAGCTGCTGTACTGTGACTTTCATTCCATGTGGTTCTTATCTAGTACAGTGTAGTTACATAGTAATAGCATCAGTTCTATAAGAGTTAAAATTTTCCCAAAGGAACTCCTTCGAGCCGGATTTGAACCAGCGACCTAAGGATGTCAGTCATTGCAGCCACTACAGTCCTCCGCTCTACCAACTGAGCTATCGAAGGGAGCCATCAATGCTACTTTATGTCCACATTTGGCCCTCGGGCCACCACTTTCATATCCCTGAATAGCAAAAATATCCTGTCTACAAACTGCTGCTAGCTGCTGTACTGTGACTTTCATTCCATGTGGTTCTTATCTAGTACAGTGTAGTTACATAGTAATAGCATCAGTTCTATAAGAGTTAAATATGTCCACAAAATTAACTCCTTCGAGCCGGATTTGAATCAGCGACCTAAGGATGTCAGTCATTGCAGCCACTACAGTCCTCCGCTCTACCAACTGAGCTATCGAAGGGAGCGTATGTATGCTTATGCCCTGCCCCTGCTGTCTTTCTATTGGCTGGGCGTTAAACAGCCATAACTTTAGTTTGCAGCATGCTACCAAGTCGAAATTTGTTTTGTTTTTTGGACTTGGACAACCAGGTACAAGCTGGAATTGCTGAGGCCTCATCGCACTCTCTTGGGCTTTCAACAGCCATAACTCTGGTTCACCAGTTTGATAACTCCTTCGAGACGGATTTGAACCAGCGACCTAAGGATGTCGATCTATAACCACTACAGTCGTCCGCTCTACCAACTGAGCTATCGAAGGGAGCTATCAGTGTTATTTTGCTGCTAGCTGCTGTACTGTGACTTTCATTCCATGTGGTTCTTATCTAGTACAGTGTAGTTACATAGTAATAGCATCAGTTCTATAAGAGTTAAAATTTTCCCAAAGGAACTCCTTCGAGCCGGATTTGAACCAGCGACCTAAGGATGTCAGTCATTGCAGCCACTACAGTCCTCCGCTCTACCAACTGAGCTATCGAAGGGAGCCATCAATGCTACTTTATGTCCACATTTGGCCCTCGGGCCACCACTTTCATATCCCTGAATAGCAAAAATATCCTGTCTACAAACTGCTGCTAGCTGCTGTACTGTGACTTTCATTCCATGTGGTTCTTATCTAGTACAGTGTAGTTACATAGTAATAGCATCAGTTCTATAAGAGTTAAATATGTCCACAAAATTAACTCCTTCGAGCCGGATTTGAATCAGCGACCTAAGGATGTCAGTCATTGCAGCCACTACAGTCCTCCGCTCTACCAACTGAGCTATCGAAGGGAGCGTATGTATGCTAATGCCCTGCCCCTGCTGTCTTTCTATTGGCTGGGCGTTAAACAGCCATAACTTTAGTTTGCAGCATGCTACCAAGTCGAAATTTGTTTTGTTTTTTGGACTTGGACAACCAGGTACGAGCTGGAATTGCTGAGGCCTCACCGCACTCTCTTGGGATTTCAACAGCCATAACTCTGGTTCACCAGTTTGATAACTCCTTCGAGCCGGATTTGAACCAGCGACCTAAGGATGTCAGTCATTGCAGCCACTACAGTCCTCCTCTCTACCAACTGAGCTATCGAAGGGAGCATATATATGCTTATGCCCTGCCCCTGCTGTCTTTCTATTGGCTGGGCGTTAAACAGCCATAACTTTAGTTTGCAGCATGCTACCAAGTCGAAATTTGTTTTGTTTTTTGGACTTGGACAACCAGGTACAAGCTGGAATTGCTGAGGCCTCACCGCACTCTCTTGGGCTTTCAACAGCCATAACTCTGGTTCACCAGTTTGATAACTCCTTCGAGCCGGATTTGAACCAGCGACCTAAGGATGTCAATCTATAACCACTACAGTCCTCCGCTCTACCAACTGAGCTATCGAAGGGAGCTATCAGTGTTATTTTGCTGCTAGCTGCTGTACTGTGACTTTCATTCCATGTGGTTCTTATCTAGTACAGTGTAGTTACATAGTAATAGCATCAGTTCTATAAGAGTTAAAATTTTCCCCAAAGGAACTCCTTCGAGCCGGATTTGAACCAGCGACCTAAGGATGTCAGTCATTGCAGCCACTACAGTCCTCCGCTCTACCAACTGAGCTATCGAAGGGAGCCATCACTGCTACTTTATGTCCACATTTGGCCCTCGGGCCACAACTTTCATATCCCTGAATAGCAAAAATATCCTGTCTACAAACTGCTGCTAGCTGCTGTACTGTGACTTTCATTCCATGTGGTTCTTATCTAGTACAGTGTAGTTACATAGTAATAGCATCAGTTCTATAAGAGTTAAATATTTCCACCAAATTAACTCCTTCGAGCCGGATTTGAACCAGCGACCTAAGGATGTCAGTCATTGCAGCCACTACAGTCCTCCACTCTACCAACTGAGCTATCGAAGGGAGCGTATGTATGCTAATGCCCTGCCCCTGCTGTCTTTCTATTCGCTGGGCGTTAAACAGCTATAACTTTAGTTTGCAGCATGCTACCAAGTCGAAATTTGTTTTGTTTTTTGGACTTGGACAACCAGGTACGAGCTGGAATTGCTGAGGCCTCACCGCACTCTCTTGGGCTTTCAACAGCCATAACTCTGGTTCACCAGTTTGATAACTCCTTCGAGCCGGATTTGAACCAGCGACCTAAGGATGTCAATCTATAACCACTACAGTCCTCCGCTCTACCAACTGAGCTATCGAAGGGAGCTATCAGTGTTATTTTGCTGCTAGCTGCTGTACTGTGACTTTCATTCCATGTGGTTCTTATCTAGTACAGTGTAGTTACATAGTAATAGCATCAGTTCTATAAGAGTTAAATATTTCCACCAAATTAACTCCTTCGAGCCGGATTTGAACCAGCGACCTAAGGATGTCAGTCAATGCAGCCACTACAGTCCTCCGCTCTACCAACTGAGCTATCGAAGGGAGCGTATGTATGCTAATGCCCTGCCCCTGCTGTCTTTCTATTGGCTGGGCGTTAAACAGCCATAACCTTAGTTTGCAGCATGCTACCAAGTCGAAATTTGCTTTGTTTTTTGGACTTGGACAACCAGGTACGAGCTGGAATTGCTGAGGCCTCACCGCACTCTCTTGGGCTTTCAACAGCCATAACTCTGGTTCACCAGTTTGATAACTCCTTCGAGCCGGATTTGAACCAGCGACATAAGGATGTCAATCTATAACCACTACAGTCCTCCGCTCTACCAACTGAGCTATGGAAGGGAGCTATCAGTGTTATTTTGCTGCTAGCTGCTGTACTGTGACTTTCATTCCATGTGGTTCTTATCTAGTACAGTGTAGTTACATAGTAATAGCATCAGTTCTATAAGAGTTAAATATTTCCACCAAATTAACTCCTTCGAGCCGGATTTGAACCAGCGACCTAAGGATGTCAGTCAATGCAGCCACTACAGTCCTCCGCTCTACCAACTGAGCTATCGAAGGGAGCGTATGTATGCTAATGCCCTGCCCCTGCTGTCTTTCTATTGGCTGGGCGTTAAACAGCCATAACCTTAGTTTGCAGCATGCTACCAAGTCGAAATTTGCTTTGTTTTTTGGACTTGGACAACCAGGTACGAGCTGGAATTGCTGAGGCCTCACCGCACTCTCTTGGGCTTTCAACAGCCATAATTCTGGTTCACCAGTTTGATAACTCCTTCGAGCCGGATTTGAACCAGCGACCTAAGGATGTCAATCTATAACCACTACAGTCCTCCGCTCTACCAACTGAGCTATCGAAGGGAGCTATCAGTGTTATTTTGCTGCTAGCTGCTGTACTGTGACTCTCATTCCATGTGGTTCTTATCTAGTACAGTGTAGTTACATAGTAATAGCATCAGTTCTATAAGAGTTAAATTTTTCCCCATAGGAACTCCTTCGAGCCGGATTTGAACCAGCGACCTAAGGATGTCAGTCATTGCAGCCACTACAGTCCTCCGCTCTACCAACTGAGCTATCGAAGGGAGCCATCACTGCTACTTTATGTCCACATTTGGCCCTCGGGCCACCACTTTCATATCCCTGAATAGCAAAAATATCCTGTCTACAAACTGCTGCTAGCTGCTGTACTGTGACTTTCATTCCATGTGGTTCTTATCTAGTACAGTGTAGTTACATAATAATAGCATCAGTTCTATAAGAGTTAAATATTTCCACCAAATTAACTCCTTCGAGCCGGATTTGAACCAGCGACCTAAGGATGTCAATCTATAACCACTACAGTCCTCCGCTCTACCAACTGAGCTATCGAAGGGAGCTATCAGTGTTATTTTGCTGCTAGCTGCTGTACTGTGACTTTCATTCCATGTGGTTCTTATCTAGTACAGTGTAGTTACATAGTAATAGCATCAGTTCTATAAGAGTTAAAATTTTCCCCAAAGGAACTCCTTCGAGCCGGATTTGAACCAGCGACCTAAGGATGTCAGTCATTGCAGCCACTACAGTCCTCCGCTCTACCAACTGAGCTATCGAAGGGAGCCATCACTTCTACTTTATGTCCACATTTGGCCCTCGGGCCACAACTTTCATATCCCTGAATAGCAAAAATATCCTGTCTACAAACTGCTGCTAGCTGCTGTACTGTGACTTTCATTCCATGTGGTTCTTATCTAGTACAGTGTAGTTACATAGTAATAGCATCAGTTCTATAAGAGTTAAATATTTCCACCAAATTAACTCCTTCGAGCCGGATTTGAACCAGCGACCTAAGGATGTCAGTCAATGCAGCCACTACAGTCCTCCGCTCTACCAACTGAGCTATCGAAGGGAGCGTATGTATGCTAATGCCCTGCCCCTGCTGTCTTTCTATTGGCTGGGCGTTAAACAGCCATAACCTTAGTTTGCAGCATGCTACCAAGTCGAAATTTGCTTTGTTTTTTGGACTTGGACAACCAGGTACGAGCTGGAATTGCTGAGGCCTCACCGCACTCTCTTGGGCTTTCAACAGCCATAACTCTGGTTCACCAGTTTGATAACTCCTTCGAGCCGGATTTGAACCAGCGACATAAGGATGTCAATCTATAACCACTACAGTCCTCCGCTCTACCAACTGAGCTATCGAAGGGAGCTATCAGTGTTATTTTGCTGCTAGCTGCTGTACTGTGACTTTCATTCCATGTGGTTCTTATCTAGTACAGTGTAGTTACATAGTAATAGCATCAGTTCTATAAGAGTTAAATATTTCCACCAAATTAACTCCTTCGAGCCGGATTTGAACCAGCGACCTAAGGATGTCAGTCAATGCAGCCACTACAGTCCTCCGCTCTACCAACTGAGCTATCGAAGGGAGCGTATGTATGCTAATGCCCTGCCCCTGCTGTCTTTCTATTCGCTGGGCGTTAAACAGCTATAACTTTAGTTTGCAGCATGCTACCAAGTCGAAATTTGTTTTGTTTTTTGGACTTGGACAACCAGGTACGAGCTGGAATTGCTGAGGCCTCACCGCACTCTCTTGGGCTTTCAACAGCCATAACTCTGGTTCACCAGTTTGATAACTCCTTCGAGCCGGATTTGAACCAGCGACCTAAGGATGTCAATCTATAACCACTACAGTCCTCCGCTCTACCAACTGAGCTATCGAAGGGAGCTATCAGTGTTATTTTGCTGCTAGCTGCTGTACTGTGACTTTCATTCCATGTGGTTCTTATCTAGTACAGTGTAGTTACATAGTAATAGCATCAGTTCTATAAGAGTTAAATATTTCCACCAAATTAACTCCTTCGAGCCGGATTTGAACCAGCGACCTAAGGATGTCAGTCAATGCAGCCACTACAGTCCTCCGCTCTACCAACTGAGCTATCGAAGGGAGCGTATGTATGCTAATGCCCTGCCCCTGCTGTCTTTCTATTGGCTGGGCGTTAAACAGCCATAACCTTAGTTTGCAGCATGCTACCAAGTCGAAATTTGCTTTGTTTTTTGGACTTGGACAACCAGGTACGAGCTGGAATTGCTGAGGCCTCACCGCACTCTCTTGGGCTTTCAACAGCCATAACTCTGGTTCACCAGTTTGATAACTCCTTCGAGCCGGATTTGAACCAGCGACATAAGGATGTCAATCTATAACCACTACAGTCCTCCGCTCTACCAACTGAGCTATGGAAGGGAGCTATCAGTGTTATTTTGCTGCTAGCTGCTGTACTGTGACTTTCATTCCATGTGGTTCTTATCTAGTACAGTGTAGTTACATAGTAATAGCATCAGTTCTATAAGAGTTAAATATTTCCACCAAATTAACTCCTTCGAGCCGGATTTGAACCAGCGACCTAAGGATGTCAGTCAATGCAGCCACTACAGTCCTCCGCTCTACCAACTGAGCTATCGAAGGGAGCGTATGTATGCTAATGCCCTGCCCCTGCTGTCTTTCTATTGGCTGGGCGTTAAACAGCCATAACCTTAGTTTGCAGCATGCTACCAAGTCGAAATTTGCTTTGTTTTTTGGACTTGGACAACCAGGTACGAGCTGGAATTGCTGAGGCCTCACCGCACTCTCTTGGGCTTTCAACAGCCATAATTCTGGTTCACCAGTTTGATAACTCCTTCGAGCCGGATTTGAACCAGCGACCTAAGGATGTCAATCTATAACCACTACAGTCCTCCGCTCTACCAACTGAGCTATCGAAGGGAGCTATCAGTGTTATTTTGCTGCTAGCTGCTGTACTGTGACTCTCATTCCATGTGGTTCTTATCTAGTACAGTGTAGTTACATAGTAATAGCATCAGTTCTATAAGAGTTAAATTTTTCCCCATAGGAACTCCTTCGAGCCGGATTTGAACCAGCGACCTAAGGATGTCAGTCATTGCAGCCACTACAGTCCTCCGCTCTACCAACTGAGCTATCGAAGGGAGCCATCACTGCTACTTTATGTCCACATTTGGCCCTCGGGCCACCACTTTCATATCCCTGAATAGCAAAAATATCCTGTCTACAAACTGCTGCTAGCTGCTGTACTGTGACTTTCATTCCATGTGGTTCTTATCTAGTACAGTGTAGTTACATAGTAATAGCATCAGTTCTATAAGAGTTAAATATTTCCACCAAATTAACTCCTTCGAGCCGGATTTGAACCAGCGACCTAAGGATGTCAATCTATAACCACTACAGTCCTCCGCTCTACCAACTGAGCTATCGAAGGGAGCTATCAGTGTTATTTTGCTGCTAGCTGCTGTACTGTGACTTTCATTCCATGTGGTTCTTATCTAGTACAGTGTAGTTACATAGTAATAGCATCAGTTCTATAAGAGTTAAAATTTTCCCCAAAGGAACTCCTTCGAGCCGGATTTGAACCAGCGACCTAAGGATGTCAGTCATTGCAGCCACTACAGTCCTCCGCTCTACCAACTGAGCTATCGAAGGGAGCCATCACTTCTACTTTATGTCCACATTTGGCCCTCGGGCCACAACTTTCATATCCCTGAATAGCAAAAATATCCTGTCTACAAACTGCTGCTAGCTGCTGTACTGTGACTTTCATTCCATGTGGTTCTTATCTAGTACAGTGTAGTTACATAGTAATAGCATCAGTTCTATAAGAGTTAAATATTTCCACCAAATTAACTCCTTCGAGCCGGATTTGAACCAGCGACCTAAGGATGTCAGTCAATGCAGCCACTACAGTCCTCCGCTCTACCAACTGAGCTATCGAAGGGAGCGTATGTATGCTAATGCCCTGCCCCTGCTGTCTTTCTATTGGCTGGGCGTTAAACAGCCATAACCTTAGTTTGCAGCATGCTACCAAGTCGAAATTTGCTTTGTTTTTTGGACTTGGACAACCAGGTACGAGCTGGAATTGCTGAGGCCTCACCGCACTCTCTTGGGCTTTCAACAGCCATAACTCTGGTTCACCAGTTTGATAACTCCTTCGAGCCGGATTTGAACCAGCGACATAAGGATGTCAATCTATAACCACTACAGTCCTCCGCTCTACCAACTGAGCTATCGAAGGGAGCTATCAGTGTTATTTTGCTGCTAGCTGCTGTACTGTGACTTTCATTCCATGTGGTTCTTATCTAGTACAGTGTAGTTACATAGTAATAGCATCAGTTCTATAAGAGTTAAATATTTCCACCAAATTAACTCCTTCGAGCCGGATTTGAACCAGCGACCTAAGGATGTCAGTCAATGCAGCCACTACAGTCCTCCGCTCTACCAACTGAGCTATCGAAGGGAGCGTATGTATGCTAATGCCCTGCCCCTGCTGTCTTTCTATTGGCTGGGCGTTAAACAGCCATAACCTTAGTTTGCAGCATGCTACCAAGTCGAAATTTGCTTTGTTTTTTGGACTTGGACAACCAGGTACGAGCTGGAATTGCTGAGGCCTCACCGCACTCTCTTGGGCTTTCAACAGCCATAATTCTGGTTCACCAGTTTGATAACTCCTTCGAGCCGGATTTGAACCAGCGACCTAAGGATGTCAATCTATAACCACTACAGTCCTCCGCTCTACCAACTGAGCTATCGAAGGGAGCTATCAGTGTTATTTTGCTGCTAGCTGCTGTACTGTGACTCTCATTCCATGTGGTTCTTATCTAGTACAGTGTAGTTACATAGTAATAGCATCAGTTCTATAAGAGTTAAATTTTTCCCCATAGGAACTCCTTCGAGCCGGATTTGAACCAGCGACCTAAGGATGTCAGTCATTGCAGCCACTACAGTCCTCCGCTCTACCAACTGAGCTATCGAAGGGAGCCATCACTGCTACTTTATGTCCACATTTGGCCCTCGGGCCACCACTTTCATATCCCTGAATAGCAAAAATATCCTGTCTACAAACTGCTGCTAGCTGCTGTACTGTGACTTTCATTCCATGTGGTTCTTATCTAGTACAGTGTAGTTACATAGTAATAGCATCAGTTCTATAAGAGTTAAATATTTCCACCAAATTAACTCCTTCGAGCCGGATTTGAACCAGCGACCTAAGGATGTCAATCTATAACCACTACAGTCCTCCGCTCTACCAACTGAGCTATCGAAGGGAGCTATCAGTGTTATTTTGCTGCTAGCTGCTGTACTGTGACTTTCATTCCATGTGGTTCTTATCTAGTACAGTGTAGTTACATAGTAATAGCATCAGTTCTATAAGAGTTAAAATTTTCCCCAAAGGAACTCCTTCGAGCCGGATTTGAACCAGCGACCTAAGGATGTCAGTCATTGCAGCCACTACAGTCCTCCGCTCTACCAACTGAGCTATCGAAGGGAGCGTATGTATGCTTATGCCCTGCCCCTGCTGTCTTTCTATTGGCTGGGCGTTAAACAGCCATAACTTTAGTTTGCAGCATGCTACCAAGTCGAAATTTGTTTTGTTTTTTGGACTTGGACAACCAGGTACAAGCTGGAATTGCTGAGGCCTCACCGCACTCTCTTGGGCTTTCAACAGCCATAACTCTGGTTCACCAGTTTGATAACTCCTTCGAGCCGGATTTGAACCAGCGACCTAAGGATGTCAATCTATAACCACTACAGTCCTCCGCTCTACCAACTGAGCTATCGAAGGGAGCTATCAGTGTTATTTTGCTGCTAGCTGCTGTACTGTGACTCTCATTCCATGTGGTTCTTATCTAGTACAGTGTAGTTACATAGTAATAGCATCAGTTCTATAAGAGTTAAAATTTTCCCCATAGGAACTCCTTCGAGCCGGATTTGAACCAGCGACCTAAGGATGTCAGTCATTGCAGCCACTACAGTCCTCCGCTCTACCAACTGAGCTATCGAAGGGAGCCATCACTGCTACTTTATGTCCACATTTGGCCCTCGGGCCACCACTTTCATATCCCTGAATAGCAAAAATATCCTGTCTACAAACTGCTGCTAGCTGCTGTACTGTGACTTTCATTCCATGTGGTTCTTATCTAGTACAGTGTAGTTACATAGTAATAGCATCAGTTCTATAAGAGTTAAATATTTCCACCAAATTAACTCCTTCGAGCCGGATTTGAACCAGCGACCTAAGGATGTCAGTCAATGCAGCCACTACAGTCCTCCGCTCTACCAACTGAGCTATCGAAGGGAGCGTATGTATGCTAATGCCCTGCCCCTGCTGTCTTTCTATTGGCTGGGCGTTAAACAGCCATAACCTTAGTTTGCAGCATGCTACCAAGTCGAAATTTGCTTTGTTTTTTGGACTTGGACAACCAGGTACGAGCTGGAATTGCTGAGGCCTCACCGCACTCTCTTGGGCTTTCAACAGCCATAACTCTGGTTCACCAGTTTGATAACTCCTTCGAGCCGGATTTGAACCAGCGACATAAGGATGTCAATCTATAACCACTACAGTCCTCCGCTCTACCAACTGAGCTATCGAAGGGAGCTATCAGTGTTATTTTGCTGCTAGCTGCTGTACTGTGACTTTCATTCCATGTGGTTCTTATCTAGTACAGTGTAGTTACATAGTAATAGCATCAGTTCTATAAGAGTTAAATATTTCCACCAAATTAACTCCTTCGAGCCGGATTTGAACCAGCGACCTAAGGATGTCAGTCAATGCAGCCACTACAGTCCTCCGCTCTACCAACTGAGCTATCGAAGGGAGCGTATGTATGCTAATGCCCTGCCCCTGCTGTCTTTCTATTGGCTGGGCGTTAAACAGCCATAACCTTAGTTTGCAGCATGCTACCAAGTCGAAATTTGCTTTGTTTTTTGGACTTGGACAACCAGGTACGAGCTGGAATTGCTGAGGCCTCACCGCACTCTCTTGCTATTGCCTGGGCTTTCAACAGCCATAACTCTGGCTCACCAGTTTGATAACTCCTTCGAGCCGGATTTGAACCAGCGACCTAAGGATGTCAATCTATAACCACTACAGTCCTCCGCTCTACCAACTGAGCTATCGAAGGGAGCTATCAGTGTTATTTTGCTGCTAGCTGCTGTACTGTGACTTTCATTCCATGTGGTTCTTATCTAGTACAGTGTAGTTACATAGTAATAGCATCAGTTCTATAAGAGTTAAAATTTTCCCCAAAGGAACTCCTTCGAGCCGGATTTGAACCAGCGACCTAAGGATGTCAGTCATTGCAGCCACTACAGTCCTCCGCTCTACCAACTGAGCTATCGAAGGGAGCGTATGTATGCTTATGCCCTGCCCCTGCTGTCTTTCTATTGGCTGGGCGTTAAACAGCCATAACTTTAGTTTGCAGCATGCTACCAAGTCGAAATTTGTTTTGTTTTTTGGACTTGGACAACCAGGTACAAGCTGGAATTGCTGAGGCCTCACCGCACTCTCTTGGGCTTTCAACAGCCATAACTCTGGTTCACCAGTTTGATAACTCCTTCGAGCCTGATTTGAACCAGCGACCTAAGGATGTCAATCTATAACCACTACAGTCCTCCGCTCTACCAACTGAGCTATCGAAGGGAGCTATCAGTGTTATTTTGCTGCTAGCTGCTGTACTGTGACTCTCATTCCATGTGGTTCTTATCTAGTACAGTGTAGTTACATAGTAATAGCATCAGTTCTATAAGAGTTAAATTTTTCCCCATAGGAACTCCTTCGAGCCGGATTTGAACCAGCGACCTAAGGATGTCAGTCATTGCAGCCACTACAGTCCTCCGCTCTACCAACTGAGCTATCGAAGGGAGCCATCACTGCTACTTTATGTCCACATTTGGCCCTCGGGCCACCACTTTCATATCCCTGAATAGCAAAAATATCCTGTCTACAAACTGCTGCTAGCTGCTGTACTGTGACTTTCATTCCATGTGGTTCTTATCTAGTACAGTGTAGTTACATAGTAATAGCATCAGTTCTATAAGAGTTAAATATTTCCACCAAATTAACTCCTTCGAGCCGGATTTGAACCAGCGACCTAAGGATGTCAGTCAATGCAGCCACTACAATCCTCCGCTCTACCAACTGAGCTATCGAAGGGAGCGTATGTATGCTTATGCCCTGCCCCTGCTGTCTTTCTATTGGCTGGGCGTTAAACAGCCATAACTTTAGTTTGCAGCATGCTACCAAGTCGAAATTTGTTTAGTTTTTTGGACTTGGACAACCAGGTACGAGCTGGAATTGCTGAGGCCTCACCGTACTCTCTTGCTATTGCCTGGGCTTTCAACAGCCATAACTCTGGTTCACCAGTTTGCTAACTCCTTCGAGCCGGATTTGAACCAGCGACCTAAGGATGTCAATCTATAACCACTACAGTCCTCCGCTCTACCAACTGAGCTATCGAAGGGAGCTATCAGTGTTATTTTGCTGCTAGCTGCTGTACTGTGACTTTCATTCCATGTTGTTCTTATCTAGTACAGTGTAGTTACATAGTAATAGCATCAGTTCTATAAGAGTTAAATATTTCCACCAAATTAACTCCTTCGAGCCGGATTTGAACCAGCGACCTAAGGATGTCAGTCAATGCAGCCACTACAGTCCTCCGCTCTACCAACTGAGCTATCGAAGGGAGCGTATGTATGCTAATGCCCTGCCCCTGCTGTCTTTCTATTGGCTGGGCGTTAAACAGCCATAACCTTAGTTTGCAGCATGCTACCAAGTCGAAATTTGTTTTGTTTTTTGGACTTGGACAACCAGGTACGAGCTGGAATTGCTGAGGCCTCACCGCACTCTCTTGGGCTTTCAACAGCCATAACTCTGGTTCACCAGTTTGATAACTCCTTCGAGCCGGATTTGAACCAGCGACCTAAGGATGTCAATCTATAACCACTACAGTCCTCCGCTCTACCAACTGAGCTATCGAAGGGAGCTATCAGTGTTATTTTGCTGCTAGCTGCTGTACTGTGACTTTCATTCCATGTGGTTCTTATCTAGTACAGTGTAGTTACATATAGTAATAGCATCAGTTCTATAAGAGTTAAAATTTTCCCCAAAGGAACTCCTTAGAGCCGGATTTGAACCAGCGACCTAAGGATGTCAGTCATTGCAGCCACTACAGTCCTCCGCTCTACCAACTGAGCTATCGAAGGGAGCCATCACTGCTACTTTATGTCCACATTTGGCCCTCGGGCCACAACTTTCATATCCCTGAATAGCAAAAATATCCTGTCTACAAACTGCTGCTAGCTGCTGTACTGTGACTTTCATTCCATGTGGTTCTTATCTAGTACAGTGTAGTTACATAGTAATAGCATCAGTTCTATAAGAGTTAAATATTTCCACCAAATTAACTCCTTCGAGCCGGATTTGAACCAGCGACCTAAGGATGTCAGTCAATGCAGCCACTACAGTCCTCCGCTCTACCAACTGAGCTATCGAAGGGAGCGTATGTATGCTAATGCCCTGCCCCTGCTGTCTTTCTATTGGCTGGGCGTTAAACAGCCATAACCTTAGTTTGCAGCATGCTACCAAGTCGAAATTTGCTTTGTTTTTTGGACTTGGACAACCAGGTACGAGCTGGAATTGCTGAGGCCTCACCGCACTCTCTTGCTATTGCCTGGGCTTTCAACAGCCATAACTCTGGCTCACCAGTTTGATAACTCCTTCGAGCCGGATTTGAACCAGCGACCTAAGGATGTCAATCTATAACCACTACAGTCCTCCGCTCTACCAACTGAGCTATCGAAGGGAGCTATCAGTGTTATTTTGCTGCTAGCTGCTGTACTGTGACTTTCATTCCATGTGGTTCTTATCTAGTACAGTGTAGTTACATAGTAATAGCATCAGTTCTATAAGAGTTAAAATTTTCCCCAAAGGAACTCCTTCGAGCCGGATTTGAACCAGCGACCTAAGGATGTCAGTCAATGCAGCCACTACAATCCTCCGCTCTACCAACTGAGCTATCGAAGGGAGCGTATGTATGCTTATGCCCTGCCCCTGCTGTCTTTCTATTGGCTGGGCGTTAAACAGCCATAACTTTAGTTTGCAGCATGCTACCAAGTCGAAATTTGTTTAGTTTTTTGGACTTGGACAACCAGGTACGAGCTGGAATTGCTGAGGCCTCACCGTACTCTCTTGCTATTGCCTGGGCTTTCAACAGCCATAACTCTGGTTCACCAGTTTGCTAACTCCTTCGAGCCGGATTTGAACCAGCGACCTAAGGATGTCAATCTATAACCACTACAGTCCTCCGCTCTACCAACTGAGCTATCGAAGGGAGCTATCAGTGTTATTTTGCTGCTAGCTGCTGTACTGTGACTTTCATTCCATGTTGTTCTTATCTAGTACAGTGTAGTTACCAGGGGGGCAGTCAGCCAGATATTTCGTGAAGCCTCATTTGAAATCGGTAGTTCATATAATGGCCTGTTGTGGCGCTGGACCGGACCCAAAAAGCCCCATAGCTCCATAGAGGCCCATGTATTTTGGCCCAACTTCACCTAGACTGTATTACCTTAATAAACATGGTCATGAATACTTTCTTCTTCCAGTCACTAGTTTAAAGTCTCATTTCTAATGTCATAATATTCTTTTTGGAAAATTATGGTCCCATTAATTAAAAAAATGACCATAAAGAAAAAAAACCATCGCGTATGTTCTGAGGGGCGTGGCTACCATTACAGTCTATGATCGGGATTCCCCTCCCACTCGAGTCAAAATAAAAACCAACGGAGAAGAAGGGGGGAAGTCCCGCCTCGTTGTCTGGGCAGCCAATGACCAGCTGGTATACAAAACGGAGCCAGCCAATGGCCAGCTGGTACCAAAGATGGCGACTTACATCAGGAATTAGCATATTATTACAGGCTTCATTTTACGTTCATGTTAGACCCGGGGAACGCTTTGTCCATATTTTTTACAGTCTATGGTAGTTACATAGTAATAGCATCAGTTCTATAAGAGTTAAATATTTCCACCAAATTAACTCCTTCGAGCCGGATTTGAACCAGCGACCTAAGGATGTCAGTCAATGCAGCCACTACAGTCCTCCGCTCTACCAACTGAGCTATCGAAGGGAGCGTATGTATGCTAATGCCCTGCCCCTGCTGTCTTTCTATTGGCTGGGCGTTAAACAGCCATAACCTTAGTTTGCAGCATGCTACCAAGTCGAAATTTGTTTTGTTTTTTGGACTTGGACAACCAGGTACGAGCTGGAATTGCTGAGGCCTCACCGCACTCTCTTGGGCTTTCAACAGCCATAACTCTGGTTCACCAGTTTGATAACTCCTTCGAGCCGGATTTGAACCAGCGACCTAAGGATGTCAATCTATAACCACTACAGTCCTCCGCTCTACCAACTGAGCTATCGAAGGGAGCTATCAGTGTTATTTTGCTGCTAGCTGCTGTACTGTGACTTTCATTCCATGTGGTTCTTATCTAGTACAGTGTAGTTACATATAGTAATAGCATCAGTTCTATAAGAGTTAAAATTTTCCCCAAAGGAACTCCTTAGAGCCGGATTTGAACCAGCGACCTAAGGATGTCAGTCATTGCAGCCACTACAGTCCTCCGCTCTACCAACTGAGCTATCGAAGGGAGCCATCACTGCTACTTTATGTCCACATTTGGCCCTCGGGCCACAACTTTCATATCCCTGAATAGCAAAAATATCCTGTCTACAAACTGCTGCTAGCTGCTGTACTGTGACTTTCATTCCATGTGGTTCTTATCTAGTACAGTGTAGTTACATAGTAATAGCATCAGTTCTATAAGAGTTAAATATTTCCACCAAATTAACTCCTTCGAGCCGGATTTGAACCAGCGACCTAAGGATGTCAGTCAATGCAGCCACTACAGTCCTCCGCTCTACCAACTGAGCTATCGAAGGGAGCGTATGTATGCTAATGCCCTGCCCCTGCTGTCTTTCTATTGGCTGGGCGTTAAACAGCCATAACCTTAGTTTGCAGCATGCTACCAAGTCGAAATTTGCTTTGTTTTTTGGACTTGGACAACCAGGTACGAGCTGGAATTGCTGAGGCCTCACCGCACTCTCTTGCTATTGCCTGGGCTTTCAACAGCCATAACTCTGGCTCACCAGTTTGATAACTCCTTCGAGCCGGATTTGAACCAGCGACCTAAGGATGTCAATCTATAACCACTACAGTCCTCCGCTCTACCAACTGAGCTATCGAAGGGAGCTATCAGTGTTATTTTGCTGCTAGCTGCTGTACTGTGACTTTCATTCCATGTGGTTCTTATCTAGTACAGTGTAGTTACATAGTAATAGCATCAGTTCTATAAGAGTTAAAATTTTCCCCAAAGGAACTCCTTCGAGCCGGATTTGAACCAGCGACCTAAGGATGTCAGTCATTGCAGCCACTACAGTCCTCCGCTCTACCAACTGAGCTATCGAAGGGAGCGTATGTATGCTTATGCCCTGCCCCTGCTGTCTTTCTATTGGCTGGGCGTTAAACAGCCATAACTTTAGTTTGCAGCATGCTACCAAGTCGAAATTTGTTTTGTTTTTTTGGACTTGGACAACCAGGTACAAGCTGGAATTGCTGAGGCCTCACCGCACTCTCTTGGGCTTTCAACAGCCATAACTCTGGTTCACCAGTTTGATAACTCCTTCGAGCCTGATTTGAACCAGCGACCTAAGGATGTCAATCTATAACCACTACAGTCCTCCGCTCTACCAACTGAGCTATCGAAGGGAGCTATCAGTGTTATTTTGCTGCTAGCTGCTGTACTGTGACTCTCATTCCATGTGGTTCTTATCTAGTACAGTGTAGTTACATAGTAATAGCATCAGTTCTATAAGAGTTAAATTTTTCCCCATAGGAACTCCTTCGAGCCGGATTTGAACCAGCGACCTAAGGATGTCAGTCATTGCAGCCACTACAGTCCTCCGCTCTACCAACTGAGCTATCGAAGGGAGCCATCACTGCTACTTTATGTCCACATTTGGCCCTCGGGCCACCACTTTCATATCCCTGAATAGCAAAAATATCCTGTCTACAAACTGCTGCTAGCTGCTGTACTGTGACTTTCATTCCATGTGGTTCTTATCTAGTACAGTGTAGTTACATAGTAATAGCATGAGTTCTATAAGAGTTAAATATTTCCACCAAATTAACTCCTTCGAGCCGGATTTGAACCAGCGACCTAAGGATGTCAGTCAATGCAGCCACTACAGTCCTCCGCTCTACCAACTGAGCTATCGAAGGGAGCGTATGTATGCTTATGCCCTGCCCCTGCTGTCTTTCTATTGGCTGGGCGTTAAACAGCCATAACTTTAGTTTGCAGCATGCTACCAAGTCGAAATTTGTTTAGTTTTTTGGACTTGGACAACCAGGTACGAGCTGGAATTGCTGAGGCCTCACCGTACTCTCTTGCTATTGCCTGGGCTTTCAACAGCCATAACTCTGGTTCACCAGTTTGCTAACTCCTTCGAGCCGGATTTGAACCAGCGACCTAAGGATGTCAATCTATAACCACTACAGTCCTCCGCTCTACCAACTGAGCTATCGAAGGGAGCTATCAGTGTTATTTTGCTGCTAGCTGCTGTACTGTGACTTTCATTCCATGTTGTTCTTATCTAGTACAGTGTAGTTACATAGTAATAGCATCAGTTCTATAAGAGTTAAATATTTCCACCAAATTAACTCCTTCGAGCCGGATTTGAACCAGCGACCTAAGGATGTCAGTCAATGCAGCCACTACAGTCCTCCGCTCTACCAACTGAGCTATCGAAGGGAGCGTATGTATGCTAATGCCCTGCCCCTGCTGTCTTTCTATTGGCTGGGCGTTAAACAGCCATAACCTTAGTTTGCAGCATGCTACCAAGTCGAAATTTGTTTTGTTTTTTGGACTTGGACAACCAGGTACGAGCTGGAATTGCTGAGGCCTCACCGCACTCTCTTGGGCTTTCAACAGCCATAACTCTGGTTCACCAGTTTGATAACTCCTTCGAGCCGGATTTGAACCAGCGACCTAAGGATGTCAATCTATAACCACTACAGTCCTCCGCTCTACCAACTGAGCTATCGAAGGGAGCTATCAGTGTTATTTTGCTGCTAGCTGCTGTACTGTGACTTTCATTCCATGTGGTTCTTATCTAGTACAGTGTAGTTACATATAGTAATAGCATCAGTTCTATAAGAGTTAAAATTTTCCCCAAAGGAACTCCTTCGAGCCGGATTTGAACCAGCGACCTAAGGATGTCAGTCATTGCAGCCACTACAGTCCTCCGCTCTACCAACTGAGCTATCGAAGGGAGCCATCACTGCTACTTTATGTCCACATTTGGCCCTCGGGCCACCACTTTCATATCCCTGAATAGCAAAAATATCCTGTCTACAAACTGCTGCTAGCTGCTGTACTGTGACTTTCATTCCATGTGGTTCTTAACTAGTACAGTGTAGTTACATAGTAATAGCATCAGTTCTATAAGAGTTAAATATTTCCACCAAATTAACTCCTTCGAGCCGGATTTGAACCAGCGACCTAAGGATGTCAGTCATTGCAGCCACTACAGTCCTCCGCTCTACCAACTGAGCTATCGAAGGGAGCGTATGTATGCTTATGCCCTGCCCCTGCTGTCTTTCTATTGGCTGGGCGTTAAACAGCCATAACTTTAGTTTGCAGCATGCTACCAAGTCGAAATTTGTTTTGTTTTTTGGACTTGGACAACCAGGTACGAGCTGGAATTGCTGAGGCCTCACCGCACTCTCTTGCTATTGCCTGGGCTTTCAACAGCCATAACTCTGGCTCACCAGTTTGATAACTCCTTCGAGCCGGATTTGAACCAGCGACCTAAGGATGTCAATCTATAACCACTACAGTCCTCCGCTCTACCAACTGAGCTATCGAAGGGAGCGTATGTATGCTACTGCCCTGCCCCTGCTGTCTTTCTATTGGCTGGGCGTTAAACAGCCATAACTTTAGTTTGCAGCATGCTACCAAGTCGAAATTTGTTTTGTTTTTTGGACTTGGACAACCAGGTACGAGCTGGAATTGCTGAGGCCTCACCGCACTCTCTTGCTATTGCCTGGGCTTTCAACAGCCATAACTCTGGTTCACCAGTTTGATAACACCTTCGAGCCGGATTTGAACCAGCGACCTAAGGATGTCAATCTATAACCACTACAGTCCTCCGCTCTACCAACTGAGCTATCGAAGGGAGCTATCAGTGTTATTTTGCTGCTAGCTGCTGTACTGTGACTTTCATTCCATGTGGTTGTTATCTAGTACAGTGTAGTTACATAGTAATAGCATCAGTTCTATAAGAGTTAAAATTTTCCCCAAAGGAACTCCTTCGAGCCGGATTTGAACCAGCGACCTAAGGATGTCAGTCATTGCAGCCACTACAGTCCTCCGCTCTACCAACTGAGCTATCGAAGGGAGCCATCACTGCTACTTTATGTCCACATTTGGCCCTCGGGCCACAACTTTCATATCCCTGAATAGCAAAAATATCCTGTCTACAAACTGCTGCTAGCTGCTGTACTGTGACTTTCATTCCATGTGGTTCTTATCTAGTACAGTGTAGTTACATAGTAATAGCATCAGTTCTATAAGAGTTAAATATTTCCACCAAATTAACTCCTTCGAGCCGGATTTGAACCAGCGACCTAAGGATGTCAGTCAATGCAGCCACTACAGTCCTCCGCTCTACCAACTGAGCTATCGAAGGGAGCGTATGTATGCTAATGCCCTGCCCCTGCTGTCTTTCTATTGGCTGGGCGTTAAACAGCCATAACCTTAGTTTGCAGCATGCTACCAAGTCGAAATTTGCTTTGTTTTTTGGACTTGGACAACCAGGTACGAGCTGGAATTGCTGAGGCCTCACCGCACTCTCTTGCTATTGCCTGGGCTTTCAACAGCCATAACTCTGGCTCACCAGTTTGATAACTCCTTCGAGCCGGATTTGAACCAGCGACCTAAGGATGTCAATCTATAACCACTACAGTCCTCCGCTCTACCAACTGAGCTATCGAAGGGAGCTATCAGTGTTATTTTGCTGCTAGCTGCTGTACTGTGACTTTCATTCCATGTTGTTCTTATCTAGTACAGTGTAGTTACATAGTAATAGCATCAGTTCTATAAGAGTTAAATATTTCCACCAAATTAACTCCTTCGAGCCGGATTTGAACCAGCGACCTAAGGATGTCAGTCAATGCAGCCACTACAGTCCTCCGCTCTACCAACTGAGCTATCGAAGGGAGCGTATGTATGCTAATGCCCTGCCCCTGCTGTCTTTCTATTGGCTGGGCGTTAAACAGCCATAACCTTAGTTTGCAGCATGCTACCAAGTCGAAATTTGTTTTGTTTTTTGGACTTGGACAACCAGGTACGAGCTGGAATTGCTGAGGCCTCACCGCACTCTCTTGGGCTTTCAACAGCCATAACTCTGGTTCACCAGTTTGATAACTCCTTCGAGCCGGATTTGAACCAGCGACCTAAGGATGTCAATCTATAACCACTACAGTCCTCCGCTCTACCAACTGAGCTATCGAAGGGAGCTATCAGTGTTATTTTGCTGCTAGCTGCTGTACTGTGACTTTCATTCCATGTGGTTCTTATCTAGTACAGTGTAGTTACATATAGTAATAGCATCAGTTCTATAAGAGTTAAAATTTTCCCCAAAGGAACTCCTTCGAGCCGGATTTGAACCAGCGACCTAAGGATGTCAGTCATTGCAGCCACTACAGTCCTCCGCTCTACCAACTGAGCTATCGAAGGGAGCCATCACTGCTACTTTATGTCCACATTTGGCCCTCGGGCCACCACTTTCATATCCCTGAATAGCAAAAATATCCTGTCTACAAACTGCTGCTAGCTGCTGTACTGTGACTTTCATTCCATGTGGTTCTTAACTAGTACAGTGTAGTTACATAGTAATAGCATCAGTTCTATAAGAGTTAAATATTTCCACCAAATTAACTCCTTCGAGCCGGATTTGAACCAGCGACCTAAGGATGTCAGTCATTGCAGCCACTACAGTCCTCCGCTCTACCAACTGAGCTATCGAAGGGAGCGTATGTATGCTTATGCCCTGCCCCTGCTGTCTTTCTATTGGCTGGGCGTTAAACAGCCATAACTTTAGTTTGCAGCATGCTACCAAGTCGAAATTTGTTTTGTTTTTTGGACTTGGACAACCAGGTACGAGCTGGAATTGCTGAGGCCTCACCGCACTCTCTTGCTATTGCCTGGGCTTTCAACAGCCATAACTCTGGCTCACCAGTTTGATAACTCCTTCGAGCCGGATTTGAACCAGCGACCTAAGGATGTCAATCTATAACCACTACAGTCCTCCGCTCTACCAACTGAGCTATCGAAGGGAGCGTATGTATGCTTATGCCCTGCCCCTGCTGTCTTTCTATTGGCTGGGCGTTAAACAGCCATAACTTTAGTTTGCAGCATGCTACCAAGTCGAAATTTGTTTTGTTTTTTGGACTTGGACAACCAGGTACGAGCTGGAATTGCTGAGGCCTCACCGCACTCTCTTGCTATTGCCTGGGCTTTCAACAGCCATAACTCTGGTTCACCAGTTTGATAACACCTTCGAGCCGGATTTGAACCAGCGACCTAAGGATGTCAATCTATAACCACTACAGTCCTCCGCTCTACCAACTGAGCTATCGAAGGGAGCTATCAGTGTTATTTTGCTGCTAGCTGCTGTACTGTGACTTTCATTCCATGTGGTTGTTATCTAGTACAGTGTAGTTACATAGTAATAGCATCAGTTCTATAAGAGTTAAAATTTTCCCCAAAGGAACTCCTTCGAGCCGGATTTGAACCAGCGACCTAAGGATGTCAGTCATTGCAGCCACTACAGTCCTCCGCTCTACCAACTGAGCTATCGAAGGGAGCCATCACTGCTACTTTATGTCCACATTTGGCCCTCGGGCCACAACTTTCATATCCCTGAATAGCAAAAATATCCTGTCTACAAACTGCTGCTAGCTGCTGTACTGTGACTTTCATTCCATGTGGTTCTTATCTAGTACAGTGTAGTTACATAGTAATAGCATCAGTTCTATAAGAGTTAAATATTTCCACCAAATTAACTCCTTCGAGCCGGATTTGAACCAGCGACCTAAGGATGTCAGTCAATGCAGCCACTACAGTCCTCCGCTCTACCAACTGAGCTATCGAAGGGAGCGTATGTATGCTAATGCCCTGCCCCTGCTGTCTTTCTATTGGCTGGGCGTTAAACAGCCATAACCTTAGTTTGCAGCATGCTACCAAGTCGAAATTTGCTTTGTTTTTTGGACTTGGACAACCAGGTACGAGCTGGAATTGCTGAGGCCTCACCGCACTCTCTTGCTATTGCCTGGGCTTTCAACAGCCATAACTCTGGCTCACCAGTTTGATAACTCCTTCGAGCCGGATTTGAACCAGCGACCTAAGGATGTCAATCTATAACCACTACAGTCCTCCGCTCTACCAACTGAGCTATCGAAGGGAGCTATCAGTGTTATTTTGCTGCTAGCTGCTGTACTGTGACTTTCATTCCATGTTGTTCTTATCTAGTACAGTGTAGTTACATAGTAATAGCATCAGTTCTATAAGAGTTAAATATTTCCACCAAATTAACTCCTTCGAGCCGGATTTGAACCAGCGACCTAAGGATGTCAGTCAATGCAGCCACTACAGTCCTCCGCTCTACCAACTGAGCTATCGAAGGGAGCGTATGTATGCTAATGCCCTGCCCCTGCTGTCTTTCTATTGGCTGGGCGTTAAACAGCCATAACCTTAGTTTGCAGCATGCTACCAAGTCGAAATTTGTTTTGTTTTTTGGACTTGGACAACCAGGTACGAGCTGGAATTGCTGAGGCCTCACCGCACTCTCTTGCTATTGCCTGGGCTTTCAACAGCCATAACTCTGGCTCACCAGTTTGATAACTCCTTCGAGCCGGATTTGAACCAGCGACCTAAGGATGTCAATCTATAACCACTACAGTCCTCCGCTCTACCAACTGAGCTATCGAAGGGAGCTATCAGTGTTATTTTGCTGCTAGCTGCTGTACTGTGACTCTCATTCCATGTGGTTCTTATCTAGTACAGTGTAGTTACATAGTAATAGCATCAGTTCTATAAGAGTTAAATTTTTCCCCATAGGAACTCCTTCGAGCCGGATTTGAACCAGCGACCTAAGGATGTCAGTCATTGCAGCCACTACAGTCCGCCGCTCTACCAACTGAGCTATCGAAGGGAGCGTATGTATGCTTATGCCCTGCCCCTGCTGTCTTTCTATTGGCTGGGCGTTAAACAGCCATAACTTTAGTTTGCAGCATGCTACCAAGTCGAAATTTGTTTTGTTTTTTGGACTTGGACAACCAGGTACGAGCTGGAATTGCTGAGGCCTCACCGCACTCTCTTGCTATTGCCTGGGCTTTCAACAGCCATAACTCTGGCTCACCAGTTTGATAACTCCTTCGAGCCGGATTTGAACCAGCGACCTAAGGATGTCAATCTATAACCACTACAGTCCTCCGCTCTACCAACTGAGCTATCGAAGGGAGCGTATGTATGCTTATGCCCTGCCCCTGCTGTCTTTCTATTGGCTGGGCGTTAAACAGCCATAACTTTAGTTTGCAGCATGCTACCAAGTCGAAATTTGTTTTGTTTTTTGGACTTGGACAACCAGGTACGAGCTGGAATTGCTGAGGCCTCACCGCACTCTCTTGCTATTGCCTGGGCTTTCAACAGCCATAACTCTGGTTCACCAGTTTGATAACACCTTCGAGCCGGATTTGAACCAGCGACCTAAGGATGTCAATCTATAACCACTACAGTCCTCCGCTCTACCAACTGAGCTATCGAAGGGAGCGTATGTATGCTACTGCCCTGCCCCTGCTGTCTTTCTATTGGCTGGGCGTTAAACAGCCATAACTTTAGTTTGCAGCATGCTACCAAGTCGAAATTTGTTTTGTTTTTTGGACTTGGACAACCAGGTACGAGCTGGAATTGCTGAGGCCTCACCGCACTCTCTTGCTATTGCCTGGGCTTTCAACAGCCATAACTCTGGTTCACCAGTTTGATAACACCTTCGAGCCGGATTTGAACCAGCGACCTAAGGATGTCAATCTATAACCACTACAGTCCTCCGCTCTACCAACTGAGCTATCGAAGGGAGCTATCAGTGTTATTTTGCTGCTAGCTGCTGTACTGTGACTTTCATTCCATGTGGTTGTTATCTAGTACAGTGTAGTTACATAGTAATAGCATCAGTTCTATAAGAGTTAAAATTTTCCCCAAAGGAACTCCTTCGAGCCGGATTTGAACCAGCGACCTAAGGATGTCAGTCATTGCAGCCACTACAGTCCTCCGCTCTACCAACTGAGCTATCGAAGGGAGCCATCACTGCTACTTTATGTCCACATTTGGCCCTCGGGCCACAACTTTCATATCCCTGAATAGCAAAAATATCCTGTCTACAAACTGCTGCTAGCTGCTGTACTGTGACTTTCATTCCATGTGGTTCTTATCTAGTACAGTGTAGTTACATAGTAATAGCATCAGTTCTATAAGAGTTAAATATTTCCACCAAATTAACTCCTTCGAGCCGGATTTGAACCAGCGACCTAAGGATGTCAGTCAATGCAGCCACTACAGTCCTCCGCTCTACCAACTGAGCTATCGAAGGGAGCGTATGTATGCTAATGCCCTGCCCCTGCTGTCTTTCTATTGGCTGGGCGTTAAACAGCCATAACCTTAGTTTGCAGCATGCTACCAAGTCGAAATTTGCTTTGTTTTTTGGACTTGGACAACCAGGTACGAGCTGGAATTGCTGAGGCCTCACCGCACTCTCTTGCTATTGCCTGGGCTTTCAACAGCCATAACTCTGGCTCACCAGTTTGATAACTCCTTCGAGCCGGATTTGAACCAGCGACCTAAGGATGTCAATCTATAACCACTACAGTCCTCCGCTCTACCAACTGAGCTATCGAAGGGAGCTATCAGTGTTATTTTGCTGCTAGCTGCTGTACTGTGACTTTCATTCCATGTTGTTCTTATCTAGTACAGTGTAGTTACATAGTAATAGCATCAGTTCTATAAGAGTTAAATATTTCCACCAAATTAACTCCTTCGAGCCGGATTTGAACCAGCGACCTAAGGATGTCAGTCAATGCAGCCACTACAGTCCTCCGCTCTACCAACTGAGCTATCGAAGGGAGCGTATGTATGCTAATGCCCTGCCACTGCTGTCTTTCTATTGGCTGGGCGTTAAACAGCCATAACCTTAGTTTGCAGCATGCTACCAAGTCGAAATTTGTTTTGTTTTTTGGACTTGGACAACCAGGTACGAGCTGGAATTGCTGAGGCCTCACCGCACTCTCTTGGGCTTTCAACAGCCATAACTCTGGTTCACCAGTTTGATAACTCCTTCGAGCCGGATTTGAACCAGCGACCTAAGGATGTCAATCTATAACCACTACAGTCCTCCGCTCTACCAACTGAGCTATCGAAGGGAGCTATCAGTGTTATTTTGCTGCTAGCTGCTGTACTGTGACTTTCATTCCATGTGGTTCTTATCTAGTACAGTGTAGTTACATATAGTAATAGCATCAGTTCTATAAGAGTTAAAATTTTCCCCAAAGGAACTCCTTCGAGCCGGATTTGAACCAGCGACCTAAGGATGTCAGTCATTGCAGCCACTACAGTCCTCCGCTCTACCAACTGAGCTATCGAAGGGAGCCATCACTGCTACTTTATGTCCACATTTGGCCCTCGGGCCACCACTTTCATATCCCTGAATAGCAAAAATATCCTGTCTACAAACTGCTGCTAGCTGCTGTACTGTGACTTTCATTCCATGTGGTTCTTAACTAGTACAGTGTAGTTACATAGTAATAGCATCAGTTCTATAAGAGTTAAATATTTCCACCAAATTAACTCCTTCGAGCCGGATTTGAACCAGCGACCTAAGGATGTCAGTCATTGCAGCCACTACAGTCCTCCGCTCTACCAACTGAGCTATCGAAGGGAGCGTATGTATGCTTATGCCCTGCCCCTGCTGTCTTTCTATTGGCTGGGCGTTAAACAGCCATAACTTTAGTTTGCAGCATGCTACCAAGTCGAAATTTGTTTTGTTTTTTGGACTTGGACAACCAGGTACGAGCTGGAATTGCTGAGGCCTCACCGCACTCTCTTGCTATTGCCTGGGCTTTCAACAGCCATAACTCTGGCTCACCAGTTTGATAACTCCTTCGAGCCGGATTTGAACCAGCGACCTAAGGATGTCAATCTATAACCACTACAGTCCTCCGCTCTACCAACTGAGCTATCGAAGGGAGCGTATGTATGCTAATGCCCTGCCCCTGCTGTCTTTCTATTGGCTGGGCGTTAAACAGCCATAACCTTAGTTTGCAGCATGCTACCAAGTCGAAATTTGCTTTGTTTTTTGGACTTGGACAACCAGGTACGAGCTGGAATTGCTGAGGCCTCACCGCACTCTCTTGGGCTTTCAACAGCCATAACTCTGGTTCACCAGTTTGATAACTCCTTCGAGCCGGATTTGAACCAGCGACATAAGGATGTCAATCTATAACCACTACAGTCCTCCGCTCTACCAACTGAGCTATCGAAGGGAGCTATCAGTGTTATTTTGCTGCTAGCTGCTGTACTGTGACTTTCATTCCATGTGGTTCTTATCTAGTACAGTGTAGTTACATAGTAATAGCATCAGTTCTATAAGAGTTAAATATTTCCACCAAATTAACTCCTTCGAGCCGGATTTGAACCAGCGACCTAAGGATGTCAGTCAATGCAGCCACTACAGTCCTCCGCTCTACCAACTGAGCTATCGAAGGGAGCGTATGTATGCTAATGCCCTGCCCCTGCTGTCTTTCTATTGGCTGGGCGTTAAACAGCCATAACCTTAGTTTGCAGCATGCTACCAAGTCGAAATTTGCTTTGTTTTTTGGACTTGGACAACCAGGTACGAGCTGGAATTGCTGAGGCCTCACCGCACTCTCTTGCTATTGCCTGGGCTTTCAACAGCCATAACTCTGGCTCACCAGTTTGATAACTCCTTCGAGCCGGATTTGAACCAGCGACCTAAGGATGTCAATCTATAACCACTACAGTCCTCCGCTCTACCAACTGAGCTATCGAAGGGAGCTATCAGTGTTATTTTGCTGCTAGCTGCTGTACTGTGACTTTCATTCCATGTGGTTCTTATCTAGTACAGTGTAGTTACATAGTAATAGCATCAGTTCTATAAGAGTTAAAATTTTCCCCAAAGGAACTCCTTCGAGCCGGATTTGAACCAGCGACCTAAGGATGTCAGTCATTGCAGCCACTACAGTCCTCCGCTCTACCAACTGAGCTATCGAAGGGAGCGTATGTATGCTTATGCCCTGCCCCTGCTGTCTTTCTATTGGCTGGGCGTTAAACAGCCATAACTTTAGTTTGCAGCATGCTACCAAGTCGAAATTTGTTTTGTTTTTTGGACTTGGACAACCAGGTACAAGCTGGAATTGCTGAGGCCTCACCGCACTCTCTTGGGCTTTCAACAGCCATAACTCTGGTTCACCAGTTTGATAACTCCTTCGAGCCTGATTTGAACCAGCGACCTAAGGATGTCAATCTATAACCACTACAGTCCTCCGCTCTACCAACTGAGCTATCGAAGGGAGCTATCAGTGTTATTTTGCTGCTAGCTGCTGTACTGTGACTCTCATTCCATGTGGTTCTTATCTAGTACAGTGTAGTTACATAGTAATAGCATCAGTTCTATAAGAGTTAAATTTTTCCCCATAGGAACTCCTTCGAGCCGGATTTGAACCAGCGACCTAAGGATGTCAGTCATTGCAGCCACTACAGTCCTCCGCTCTACCAACTGAGCTATCGAAGGGAGCCATCACTGCTACTTTATGTCCACATTTGGCCCTCGGGCCACCACTTTCATATCCCTGAATAGCAAAAATATCCTGTCTACAAACTGCTGCTAGCTGCTGTACTGTGACTTTCATTCCATGTGGTTCTTATCTAGTACAGTGTAGTTACATAGTAATAGCATCAGTTCTATAAGAGTTAAATATTTCCACCAAATTAACTCCTTCGAGCCGGATTTGAACCAGCGACCTAAGGATGTCAGTCAATGCAGCCACTACAATCCTCCGCTCTACCAACTGAGCTATCGAAGGGAGCGTATGTATGCTTATGCCCTGCCCCTGCTGTCTTTCTATTGGCTGGGCGTTAAACAGCCATAACTTTAGTTTGCAGCATGCTACCAAGTCGAAATTTGTTTTGTTTTTTGGACTTGGACAACCAGGTACGAGCTGGAATTGCTGAGGCCTCACCGCACTCTCTTGCTATTGCCTGGGCTTTCAACAGCCATAACTCTGGTTCACCAGTTTGATAACACCTTCGAGCCGGATTTGAACCAGCGACCTAAGGATGTCAATCTATAACCACTACAGTCCTCCGCTCTACCAACTGAGCTATCGAAGGGAGCTATCAGTGTTATTTTGCTGCTAGCTGCTGTACTGTGACTTTCATTCCATGTGGTTGTTATCTAGTACAGTGTAGTTACATAGTAATAGCATCAGTTCTATAAGAGTTAAAATTTTCCCCAAAGGAACTCCTTCGAGCCGGATTTGAACCAGCGACCTAAGGATGTCAGTCATTGCAGCCACTACAGTCCTCCGCTCTACCAACTGAGCTATCGAAGGGAGCCATCACTGCTACTTTATGTCCACATTTGGCCCTCGGGCCACAACTTTCATATCCCTGAATAGCAAAAATATCCTGTCTACAAACTGCTGCTAGCTGCTGTACTGTGACTTTCATTCCATGTGGTTCTTATCTAGTACAGTGTAGTTACATAGTAATAGCATCAGTTCTATAAGAGTTAAATATTTCCACCAAATTAACTCCTTCGAGCCGGATTTGAACCAGCGACCTAAGGATGTCAGTCAATGCAGCCACTACAGTCCTCCGCTCTACCAACTGAGCTATCGAAGGGAGCGTATGTATGCTAATGCCCTGCCCCTGCTGTCTTTCTATTGGCTGGGCGTTAAACAGCCATAACCTTAGTTTGCAGCATGCTACCAAGTCGAAATTTGCTTTGTTTTTTGGACTTGGACAACCAGGTACGAGCTGGAATTGCTGAGGCCTCACCGCACTCTCTTGCTATTGCCTGGGCTTTCAACAGCCATAACTCTGGCTCACCAGTTTGATAACTCCTTCGAGCCGGATTTGAACCAGCGACCTAAGGATGTCAATCTATAACCACTACAGTCCTCCGCTCTACCAACTGAGCTATCGAAGGGAGCTATCAGTGTTATTTTGCTGCTAGCTGCTGTACTGTGACTTTCATTCCATGTTGTTCTTATCTAGTACAGTGTAGTTACATAGTAATAGCATCAGTTCTATAAGAGTTAAATATTTCCACCAAATTAACTCCTTCGAGCCGGATTTGAACCAGCGACCTAAGGATGTCAGTCAATGCAGCCACTACAGTCCTCCGCTCTACCAACTGAGCTATCGAAGGGAGCGTATGTATGCTAATGCCCTGCCACTGCTGTCTTTCTATTGGCTGGGCGTTAAACAGCCATAACCTTAGTTTGCAGCATGCTACCAAGTCGAAATTTGTTTTGTTTTTTGGACTTGGACAACCAGGTACGAGCTGGAATTGCTGAGGCCTCACCGCACTCTCTTGGGCTTTCAACAGCCATAACTCTGGTTCACCAGTTTGATAACTCCTTCGAGCCGGATTTGAACCAGCGACCTAAGGATGTCAATCTATAACCACTACAGTCCTCCGCTCTACCAACTGAGCTATCGAAGGGAGCTATCAGTGTTATTTTGCTGCTAGCTGCTGTACTGTGACTTTCATTCCATGTGGTTCTTATCTAGTACAGTGTAGTTACATATAGTAATAGCATCAGTTCTATAAGAGTTAAAATTTTCCCCAAAGGAACTCCTTCGAGCCGGATTTGAACCAGCGACCTAAGGATGTCAGTCATTGCAGCCACTACAGTCCTCCGCTCTACCAACTGAGCTATCGAAGGGAGCCATCACTGCTACTTTATGTCCACATTTGGCCCTCGGGCCACCACTTTCATATCCCTGAATAGCAAAAATATCCTGTCTACAAACTGCTGCTAGCTGCTGTACTGTGACTTTCATTCCATGTGGTTCTTAACTAGTACAGTGTAGTTACATAGTAATAGCATCAGTTCTATAAGAGTTAAATATTTCCACCAAATTAACTCCTTCGAGCCGGATTTGAACCAGCGACCTAAGGATGTCAGTCATTGCAGCCACTACAGTCCTCCGCTCTACCAACTGAGCTATCGAAGGGAGCGTATGTATGCTTATGCCCTGCCCCTGCTGTCTTTCTATTGGCTGGGCGTTAAACAGCCATAACTTTAGTTTGCAGCATGCTACCAAGTCGAAATTTGTTTTGTTTTTTGGACTTGGACAACCAGGTACGAGCTGGAATTGCTGAGGCCTCACCGCACTCTCTTGCTATTGCCTGGGCTTTCAACAGCCATAACTCTGGCTCACCAGTTTGATAACTCCTTCGAGCCGGATTTGAACCAGCGACCTAAGGATGTCAATCTATAACCACTACAGTCCTCCGCTCTACCAACTGAGCTATCGAAGGGAGCGTATGTATGCTAATGCCCTGCCCCTGCTGTCTTTCTATTGGCTGGGCGTTAAACAGCCATAACCTTAGTTTGCAGCATGCTACCAAGTCGAAATTTGCTTTGTTTTTTGGACTTGGACAACCAGGTACGAGCTGGAATTGCTGAGGCCTCACCGCACTCTCTTGGGCTTTCAACAGCCATAACTCTGGTTCACCAGTTTGATAACTCCTTCGAGCCGGATTTGAACCAGCGACATAAGGATGTCAATCTATAACCACTACAGTCCTCCGCTCTACCAACTGAGCTATCGAAGGGAGCTATCAGTGTTATTTTGCTGCTAGCTGCTGTACTGTGACTTTCATTCCATGTGGTTCTTATCTAGTACAGTGTAGTTACATAGTAATAGCATCAGTTCTATAAGAGTTAAATATTTCCACCAAATTAACTCCTTCGAGCCGGATTTGAACCAGCGACCTAAGGATGTCAGTCAATGCAGCCACTACAGTCCTCCGCTCTACCAACTGAGCTATCGAAGGGAGCGTATGTATGCTAATGCCCTGCCCCTGCTGTCTTTCTATTGGCTGGGCGTTAAACAGCCATAACCTTAGTTTGCAGCATGCTACCAAGTCGAAATTTGCTTTGTTTTTTGGACTTGGACAACCAGGTACGAGCTGGAATTGCTGAGGCCTCACCGCACTCTCTTGCTATTGCCTGGGCTTTCAACAGCCATAACTCTGGCTCACCAGTTTGATAACTCCTTCGAGCCGGATTTGAACCAGCGACCTAAGGATGTCAATCTATAACCACTACAGTCCTCCGCTCTACCAACTGAGCTATCGAAGGGAGCTATCAGTGTTATTTTGCTGCTAGCTGCTGTACTGTGACTTTCATTCCATGTGGTTCTTATCTAGTACAGTGTAGTTACATAGTAATAGCATCAGTTCTATAAGAGTTAAAATTTTCCCCAAAGGAACTCCTTCGAGCCGGATTTGAACCAGCGACCTAAGGATGTCAGTCATTGCAGCCACTACAGTCCTCCGCTCTACCAACTGAGCTATCGAAGGGAGCGTATGTATGCTTATGCCCTGCCCCTGCTGTCTTTCTATTGGCTGGGCGTTAAACAGCCATAACTTTAGTTTGCAGCATGCTACCAAGTCGAAATTTGTTTTGTTTTTTGGACTTGGACAACCAGGTACAAGCTGGAATTGCTGAGGCCTCACCGCACTCTCTTGGGCTTTCAACAGCCATAACTCTGGTTCACCAGTTTGATAACTCCTTCGAGCCTGATTTGAACCAGCGACCTAAGGATGTCAATCTATAACCACTACAGTCCTCCGCTCTACCAACTGAGCTATCGAAGGGAGCTATCAGTGTTATTTTGCTGCTAGCTGCTGTACTGTGACTCTCATTCCATGTGGTTCTTATCTAGTACAGTGTAGTTACATAGTAATAGCATCAGTTCTATAAGAGTTAAATTTTTCCCCATAGGAACTCCTTCGAGCCGGATTTGAACCAGCGACCTAAGGATGTCAGTCATTGCAGCCACTACAGTCCTCCGCTCTACCAACTGAGCTATCGAAGGGAGCCATCACTGCTACTTTATGTCCACATTTGGCCCTCGGGCCACCACTTTCATATCCCTGAATAGCAAAAATATCCTGTCTACAAACTGCTGCTAGCTGCTGTACTGTGACTTTCATTCCATGTGGTTCTTATCTAGTACAGTGTAGTTACATAGTAATAGCATCAGTTCTATAAGAGTTAAATATTTCCACCAAATTAACTCCTTCGAGCCGGATTTGAACCAGCGACCTAAGGATGTCAGTCAATGCAGCCACTACAATCCTCCGCTCTACCAACTGAGCTATCGAAGGGAGCGTATGTATGCTTATGCCCTGCCCCTGCTGTCTTTCTATTGGCTGGGCGTTAAACAGCCATAACTTTAGTTTGCAGCATGCTACCAAGTCGAAATTTGTTTAGTTTTTTGGACTTGGACAACCAGGTACGAGCTGGAATTGCTGAGGCCTCACCGTACTCTCTTGCTATTGCCTGGGCTTTCAACAGCCATAACTCTGGTTCACCAGTTTGCTAACTCCTTCGAGCCGGATTTGAACCAGCGACCTAAGGATGTCAATCTATAACCACTACAGTCCTCCGCTCTACCAACTGAGCTATCGAAGGGAGCTATCAGTGTTATTTTGCTGCTAGCTGCTGTACTGTGACTTTCATTCCATGTTGTTCTTATCTAGTACAGTGTAGTTACATAGTAATAGCATCAGTTCTATAAGAGTTAAATATTTCCACCAAATTAACTCCTTCGAGCCGGATTTGAACCAGCGACCTAAGGATGTCAGTCAATGCAGCCACTACAGTCCTCCGCTCTACCAACTGAGCTATCGAAGGGAGCGTATGTATGCTAATGCCCTGCCCCTGCTGTCTTTCTATTGGCTGGGCGTTAAACAGCCATAACCTTAGTTTGCAGCATGCTACCAAGTCGAAATTTGTTTTGTTTTTTGGACTTGGACAACCAGGTACGAGCTGGAATTGCTGAGGCCTCACCGCACTCTCTTGGGCTTTCAACAGCCATAACTCTGGTTCACCAGTTTGATAACTCCTTCGAGCCGGATTTGAACCAGCGACCTAAGGATGTCAATCTATAACCACTACAGTCCTCCGCTCTACCAACTGAGCTATCGAAGGGAGCTATCAGTGTTATTTTGCTGCTAGCTGCTGTACTGTGACTTTCATTCCATGTGGTTCTTATCTAGTACAGTGTAGTTACATATAGTAATAGCATCAGTTCTATAAGAGTTAAAATTTTCCCCAAAGGAACTCCTTAGAGCCGGATTTGAACCAGCGACCTAAGGATGTCAGTCATTGCAGCCACTACAGTCCTCCGCTCTACCAACTGAGCTATCGAAGGGAGCCATCACTGCTACTTTATGTCCACATTTGGCCCTCGGGCCACAACTTTCATATCCCTGAATAGCAAAAATATCCTGTCTACAAACTGCTGCTAGCTGCTGTACTGTGACTTTCATTCCATGTGGTTCTTATCTAGTACAGTGTAGTTACATAGTAATAGCATCAGTTCTATAAGAGTTAAATATTTCCACCAAATTAACTCCTTCGAGCCGGATTTGAACCAGCGACCTAAGGATGTCAGTCAATGCAGCCACTACAGTCCTCCGCTCTACCAACTGAGCTATCGAAGGGAGCGTATGTATGCTAATGCCCTGCCCCTGCTGTCTTTCTATTGGCTGGGCGTTAAACAGCCATAACCTTAGTTTGCAGCATGCTACCAAGTCGAAATTTGCTTTGTTTTTTGGACTTGGACAACCAGGTACGAGCTGGAATTGCTGAGGCCTCACCGCACTCTCTTGCTATTGCCTGGGCTTTCAACAGCCATAACTCTGGCTCACCAGTTTGATAACTCCTTCGAGCCGGATTTGAACCAGCGACCTAAGGATGTCAATCTATAACCACTACAGTCCTCCGCTCTACCAACTGAGCTATCGAAGGGAGCTATCAGTGTTATTTTGCTGCTAGCTGCTGTACTGTGACTTTCATTCCATGTGGTTCTTATCTAGTACAGTGTAGTTACATAGTAATAGCATCAGTTCTATAAGAGTTAAAATTTTCCCCAAAGGAACTCCTTCGAGCCGGATTTGAACCAGCGACCTAAGGATGTCAGTCAATGCAGCCACTACAATCCTCCGCTCTACCAACTGAGCTATCGAAGGGAGCGTATGTATGCTTATGCCCTGCCCCTGCTGTCTTTCTATTGGCTGGGCGTTAAACAGCCATAACTTTAGTTTGCAGCATGCTACCAAGTCGAAATTTGTTTAGTTTTTTGGACTTGGACAACCAGGTACGAGCTGGAATTGCTGAGGCCTCACCGTACTCTCTTGCTATTGCCTGGGCTTTCAACAGCCATAACTCTGGTTCACCAGTTTGCTAACTCCTTCGAGCCGGATTTGAACCAGCGACCTAAGGATGTCAATCTATAACCACTACAGTCCTCCGCTCTACCAACTGAGCTATCGAAGGGAGCTATCAGTGTTATTTTGCTGCTAGCTGCTGTACTGTGACTTTCATTCCATGTTGTTCTTATCTAGTACAGTGTAGTTACCAGGGGGGCAGTCAGCCAGATATTTCGTGAAGCCTCATTTGAAATCGGTAGTTCATATAATGGCCTGTTGTGGCGCTGGACCGGACCCAAAAAGCCCCATAGCTCCATAGAGGCCCATGTATTTTGGCCCAACTTCACCTAGACTGTATTACCTTAATAAACATGGTCATGAATACTTTCTTCTTCCAGTCACTAGTTTAAAGTCTCATTTCTAATGTCATAATATTCTTTTTGGAAAATTATGGTCCCATTAATTAAAAAAATGACCATAAAGAAAAAAAACCATCGCGTATGTTCTGAGGGGCGTGGCTACCATTACAGTCTATGATCGGGATTCCCCTCCCACTCGAGTCAAAATAAAAACCAACGGAGAAGAAGGGGGGAAGTCCCGCCTCGTTGTCTGGGCAGCCAATGACCAGCTGGTATACAAAACGGAGCCAGCCAATGGCCAGCTGGTACCAAAGATGGCGACTTACATCAGGAATTAGCATATTATTACAGGCTTCATTTTACGTTCATGTTAGACCCGGGGAACGCTTTGTCCATATTTTTTACAGTCTATGGTAGTTACATAGTAATAGCATCAGTTCTATAAGAGTTAAATATTTCCACCAAATTAACTCCTTCGAGCCGGATTTGAACCAGCGACCTAAGGATGTCAGTCAATGCAGCCACTACAGTCCTCCGCTCTACCAACTGAGCTATCGAAGGGAGCGTATGTATGCTAATGCCCTGCCCCTGCTGTCTTTCTATTGGCTGGGCGTTAAACAGCCATAACCTTAGTTTGCAGCATGCTACCAAGTCGAAATTTGTTTTGTTTTTTGGACTTGGACAACCAGGTACGAGCTGGAATTGCTGAGGCCTCACCGCACTCTCTTGGGCTTTCAACAGCCATAACTCTGGTTCACCAGTTTGATAACTCCTTCGAGCCGGATTTGAACCAGCGACCTAAGGATGTCAATCTATAACCACTACAGTCCTCCGCTCTACCAACTGAGCTATCGAAGGGAGCTATCAGTGTTATTTTGCTGCTAGCTGCTGTACTGTGACTTTCATTCCATGTGGTTCTTATCTAGTACAGTGTAGTTACATATAGTAATAGCATCAGTTCTATAAGAGTTAAAATTTTCCCCAAAGGAACTCCTTAGAGCCGGATTTGAACCAGCGACCTAAGGATGTCAGTCATTGCAGCCACTACAGTCCTCCGCTCTACCAACTGAGCTATCGAAGGGAGCCATCACTGCTACTTTATGTCCACATTTGGCCCTCGGGCCACAACTTTCATATCCCTGAATAGCAAAAATATCCTGTCTACAAACTGCTGCTAGCTGCTGTACTGTGACTTTCATTCCATGTGGTTCTTATCTAGTACAGTGTAGTTACATAGTAATAGCATCAGTTCTATAAGAGTTAAATATTTCCACCAAATTAACTCCTTCGAGCCGGATTTGAACCAGCGACCTAAGGATGTCAGTCAATGCAGCCACTACAGTCCTCCGCTCTACCAACTGAGCTATCGAAGGGAGCGTATGTATGCTAATGCCCTGCCCCTGCTGTCTTTCTATTGGCTGGGCGTTAAACAGCCATAACCTTAGTTTGCAGCATGCTACCAAGTCGAAATTTGCTTTGTTTTTTGGACTTGGACAACCAGGTACGAGCTGGAATTGCTGAGGCCTCACCGCACTCTCTTGCTATTGCCTGGGCTTTCAACAGCCATAACTCTGGCTCACCAGTTTGATAACTCCTTCGAGCCGGATTTGAACCAGCGACCTAAGGATGTCAATCTATAACCACTACAGTCCTCCGCTCTACCAACTGAGCTATCGAAGGGAGCTATCAGTGTTATTTTGCTGCTAGCTGCTGTACTGTGACTTTCATTCCATGTGGTTCTTATCTAGTACAGTGTAGTTACATAGTAATAGCATCAGTTCTATAAGAGTTAAAATTTTCCCCAAAGGAACTCCTTCGAGCCGGATTTGAACCAGCGACCTAAGGATGTCAGTCATTGCAGCCACTACAGTCCTCCGCTCTACCAACTGAGCTATCGAAGGGAGCGTATGTATGCTTATGCCCTGCCCCTGCTGTCTTTCTATTGGCTGGGCGTTAAACAGCCATAACTTTAGTTTGCAGCATGCTACCAAGTCGAAATTTGTTTTGTTTTTTTGGACTTGGACAACCAGGTACAAGCTGGAATTGCTGAGGCCTCACCGCACTCTCTTGGGCTTTCAACAGCCATAACTCTGGTTCACCAGTTTGATAACTCCTTCGAGCCTGATTTGAACCAGCGACCTAAGGATGTCAATCTATAACCACTACAGTCCTCCGCTCTACCAACTGAGCTATCGAAGGGAGCTATCAGTGTTATTTTGCTGCTAGCTGCTGTACTGTGACTCTCATTCCATGTGGTTCTTATCTAGTACAGTGTAGTTACATAGTAATAGCATCAGTTCTATAAGAGTTAAATTTTTCCCCATAGGAACTCCTTCGAGCCGGATTTGAACCAGCGACCTAAGGATGTCAGTCATTGCAGCCACTACAGTCCTCCGCTCTACCAACTGAGCTATCGAAGGGAGCCATCACTGCTACTTTATGTCCACATTTGGCCCTCGGGCCACCACTTTCATATCCCTGAATAGCAAAAATATCCTGTCTACAAACTGCTGCTAGCTGCTGTACTGTGACTTTCATTCCATGTGGTTCTTATCTAGTACAGTGTAGTTACATAGTAATAGCATGAGTTCTATAAGAGTTAAATATTTCCACCAAATTAACTCCTTCGAGCCGGATTTGAACCAGCGACCTAAGGATGTCAGTCAATGCAGCCACTACAGTCCTCCGCTCTACCAACTGAGCTATCGAAGGGAGCGTATGTATGCTTATGCCCTGCCCCTGCTGTCTTTCTATTGGCTGGGCGTTAAACAGCCATAACTTTAGTTTGCAGCATGCTACCAAGTCGAAATTTGTTTAGTTTTTTGGACTTGGACAACCAGGTACGAGCTGGAATTGCTGAGGCCTCACCGTACTCTCTTGCTATTGCCTGGGCTTTCAACAGCCATAACTCTGGTTCACCAGTTTGCTAACTCCTTCGAGCCGGATTTGAACCAGCGACCTAAGGATGTCAATCTATAACCACTACAGTCCTCCGCTCTACCAACTGAGCTATCGAAGGGAGCTATCAGTGTTATTTTGCTGCTAGCTGCTGTACTGTGACTTTCATTCCATGTTGTTCTTATCTAGTACAGTGTAGTTACATAGTAATAGCATCAGTTCTATAAGAGTTAAATATTTCCACCAAATTAACTCCTTCGAGCCGGATTTGAACCAGCGACCTAAGGATGTCAGTCAATGCAGCCACTACAGTCCTCCGCTCTACCAACTGAGCTATCGAAGGGAGCGTATGTATGCTAATGCCCTGCCCCTGCTGTCTTTCTATTGGCTGGGCGTTAAACAGCCATAACCTTAGTTTGCAGCATGCTACCAAGTCGAAATTTGTTTTGTTTTTTGGACTTGGACAACCAGGTACGAGCTGGAATTGCTGAGGCCTCACCGCACTCTCTTGGGCTTTCAACAGCCATAACTCTGGTTCACCAGTTTGATAACTCCTTCGAGCCGGATTTGAACCAGCGACCTAAGGATGTCAATCTATAACCACTACAGTCCTCCGCTCTACCAACTGAGCTATCGAAGGGAGCTATCAGTGTTATTTTGCTGCTAGCTGCTGTACTGTGACTTTCATTCCATGTGGTTCTTATCTAGTACAGTGTAGTTACATATAGTAATAGCATCAGTTCTATAAGAGTTAAAATTTTCCCCAAAGGAACTCCTTCGAGCCGGATTTGAACCAGCGACCTAAGGATGTCAGTCATTGCAGCCACTACAGTCCTCCGCTCTACCAACTGAGCTATCGAAGGGAGCCATCACTGCTACTTTATGTCCACATTTGGCCCTCGGGCCACCACTTTCATATCCCTGAATAGCAAAAATATCCTGTCTACAAACTGCTGCTAGCTGCTGTACTGTGACTTTCATTCCATGTGGTTCTTAACTAGTACAGTGTAGTTACATAGTAATAGCATCAGTTCTATAAGAGTTAAATATTTCCACCAAATTAACTCCTTCGAGCCGGATTTGAACCAGCGACCTAAGGATGTCAGTCATTGCAGCCACTACAGTCCTCCGCTCTACCAACTGAGCTATCGAAGGGAGCGTATGTATGCTTATGCCCTGCCCCTGCTGTCTTTCTATTGGCTGGGCGTTAAACAGCCATAACTTTAGTTTGCAGCATGCTACCAAGTCGAAATTTGTTTTGTTTTTTGGACTTGGACAACCAGGTACGAGCTGGAATTGCTGAGGCCTCACCGCACTCTCTTGCTATTGCCTGGGCTTTCAACAGCCATAACTCTGGCTCACCAGTTTGATAACTCCTTCGAGCCGGATTTGAACCAGCGACCTAAGGATGTCAATCTATAACCACTACAGTCCTCCGCTCTACCAACTGAGCTATCGAAGGGAGCGTATGTATGCTACTGCCCTGCCCCTGCTGTCTTTCTATTGGCTGGGCGTTAAACAGCCATAACTTTAGTTTGCAGCATGCTACCAAGTCGAAATTTGTTTTGTTTTTTGGACTTGGACAACCAGGTACGAGCTGGAATTGCTGAGGCCTCACCGCACTCTCTTGCTATTGCCTGGGCTTTCAACAGCCATAACTCTGGTTCACCAGTTTGATAACACCTTCGAGCCGGATTTGAACCAGCGACCTAAGGATGTCAATCTATAACCACTACAGTCCTCCGCTCTACCAACTGAGCTATCGAAGGGAGCTATCAGTGTTATTTTGCTGCTAGCTGCTGTACTGTGACTTTCATTCCATGTGGTTGTTATCTAGTACAGTGTAGTTACATAGTAATAGCATCAGTTCTATAAGAGTTAAAATTTTCCCCAAAGGAACTCCTTCGAGCCGGATTTGAACCAGCGACCTAAGGATGTCAGTCATTGCAGCCACTACAGTCCTCCGCTCTACCAACTGAGCTATCGAAGGGAGCCATCACTGCTACTTTATGTCCACATTTGGCCCTCGGGCCACAACTTTCATATCCCTGAATAGCAAAAATATCCTGTCTACAAACTGCTGCTAGCTGCTGTACTGTGACTTTCATTCCATGTGGTTCTTATCTAGTACAGTGTAGTTACATAGTAATAGCATCAGTTCTATAAGAGTTAAATATTTCCACCAAATTAACTCCTTCGAGCCGGATTTGAACCAGCGACCTAAGGATGTCAGTCAATGCAGCCACTACAGTCCTCCGCTCTACCAACTGAGCTATCGAAGGGAGCGTATGTATGCTAATGCCCTGCCCCTGCTGTCTTTCTATTGGCTGGGCGTTAAACAGCCATAACCTTAGTTTGCAGCATGCTACCAAGTCGAAATTTGCTTTGTTTTTTGGACTTGGACAACCAGGTACGAGCTGGAATTGCTGAGGCCTCACCGCACTCTCTTGCTATTGCCTGGGCTTTCAACAGCCATAACTCTGGCTCACCAGTTTGATAACTCCTTCGAGCCGGATTTGAACCAGCGACCTAAGGATGTCAATCTATAACCACTACAGTCCTCCGCTCTACCAACTGAGCTATCGAAGGGAGCTATCAGTGTTATTTTGCTGCTAGCTGCTGTACTGTGACTTTCATTCCATGTTGTTCTTATCTAGTACAGTGTAGTTACATAGTAATAGCATCAGTTCTATAAGAGTTAAATATTTCCACCAAATTAACTCCTTCGAGCCGGATTTGAACCAGCGACCTAAGGATGTCAGTCAATGCAGCCACTACAGTCCTCCGCTCTACCAACTGAGCTATCGAAGGGAGCGTATGTATGCTAATGCCCTGCCCCTGCTGTCTTTCTATTGGCTGGGCGTTAAACAGCCATAACCTTAGTTTGCAGCATGCTACCAAGTCGAAATTTGTTTTGTTTTTTGGACTTGGACAACCAGGTACGAGCTGGAATTGCTGAGGCCTCACCGCACTCTCTTGGGCTTTCAACAGCCATAACTCTGGTTCACCAGTTTGATAACTCCTTCGAGCCGGATTTGAACCAGCGACCTAAGGATGTCAATCTATAACCACTACAGTCCTCCGCTCTACCAACTGAGCTATCGAAGGGAGCTATCAGTGTTATTTTGCTGCTAGCTGCTGTACTGTGACTTTCATTCCATGTGGTTCTTATCTAGTACAGTGTAGTTACATATAGTAATAGCATCAGTTCTATAAGAGTTAAAATTTTCCCCAAAGGAACTCCTTCGAGCCGGATTTGAACCAGCGACCTAAGGATGTCAGTCATTGCAGCCACTACAGTCCTCCGCTCTACCAACTGAGCTATCGAAGGGAGCCATCACTGCTACTTTATGTCCACATTTGGCCCTCGGGCCACCACTTTCATATCCCTGAATAGCAAAAATATCCTGTCTACAAACTGCTGCTAGCTGCTGTACTGTGACTTTCATTCCATGTGGTTCTTAACTAGTACAGTGTAGTTACATAGTAATAGCATCAGTTCTATAAGAGTTAAATATTTCCACCAAATTAACTCCTTCGAGCCGGATTTGAACCAGCGACCTAAGGATGTCAGTCATTGCAGCCACTACAGTCCTCCGCTCTACCAACTGAGCTATCGAAGGGAGCGTATGTATGCTTATGCCCTGCCCCTGCTGTCTTTCTATTGGCTGGGCGTTAAACAGCCATAACTTTAGTTTGCAGCATGCTACCAAGTCGAAATTTGTTTTGTTTTTTGGACTTGGACAACCAGGTACGAGCTGGAATTGCTGAGGCCTCACCGCACTCTCTTGCTATTGCCTGGGCTTTCAACAGCCATAACTCTGGCTCACCAGTTTGATAACTCCTTCGAGCCGGATTTGAACCAGCGACCTAAGGATGTCAATCTATAACCACTACAGTCCTCCGCTCTACCAACTGAGCTATCGAAGGGAGCGTATGTATGCTTATGCCCTGCCCCTGCTGTCTTTCTATTGGCTGGGCGTTAAACAGCCATAACTTTAGTTTGCAGCATGCTACCAAGTCGAAATTTGTTTTGTTTTTTGGACTTGGACAACCAGGTACGAGCTGGAATTGCTGAGGCCTCACCGCACTCTCTTGCTATTGCCTGGGCTTTCAACAGCCATAACTCTGGTTCACCAGTTTGATAACACCTTCGAGCCGGATTTGAACCAGCGACCTAAGGATGTCAATCTATAACCACTACAGTCCTCCGCTCTACCAACTGAGCTATCGAAGGGAGCTATCAGTGTTATTTTGCTGCTAGCTGCTGTACTGTGACTTTCATTCCATGTGGTTGTTATCTAGTACAGTGTAGTTACATAGTAATAGCATCAGTTCTATAAGAGTTAAAATTTTCCCCAAAGGAACTCCTTCGAGCCGGATTTGAACCAGCGACCTAAGGATGTCAGTCATTGCAGCCACTACAGTCCTCCGCTCTACCAACTGAGCTATCGAAGGGAGCCATCACTGCTACTTTATGTCCACATTTGGCCCTCGGGCCACAACTTTCATATCCCTGAATAGCAAAAATATCCTGTCTACAAACTGCTGCTAGCTGCTGTACTGTGACTTTCATTCCATGTGGTTCTTATCTAGTACAGTGTAGTTACATAGTAATAGCATCAGTTCTATAAGAGTTAAATATTTCCACCAAATTAACTCCTTCGAGCCGGATTTGAACCAGCGACCTAAGGATGTCAGTCAATGCAGCCACTACAGTCCTCCGCTCTACCAACTGAGCTATCGAAGGGAGCGTATGTATGCTAATGCCCTGCCCCTGCTGTCTTTCTATTGGCTGGGCGTTAAACAGCCATAACCTTAGTTTGCAGCATGCTACCAAGTCGAAATTTGCTTTGTTTTTTGGACTTGGACAACCAGGTACGAGCTGGAATTGCTGAGGCCTCACCGCACTCTCTTGCTATTGCCTGGGCTTTCAACAGCCATAACTCTGGCTCACCAGTTTGATAACTCCTTCGAGCCGGATTTGAACCAGCGACCTAAGGATGTCAATCTATAACCACTACAGTCCTCCGCTCTACCAACTGAGCTATCGAAGGGAGCTATCAGTGTTATTTTGCTGCTAGCTGCTGTACTGTGACTTTCATTCCATGTTGTTCTTATCTAGTACAGTGTAGTTACATAGTAATAGCATCAGTTCTATAAGAGTTAAATATTTCCACCAAATTAACTCCTTCGAGCCGGATTTGAACCAGCGACCTAAGGATGTCAGTCAATGCAGCCACTACAGTCCTCCGCTCTACCAACTGAGCTATCGAAGGGAGCGTATGTATGCTAATGCCCTGCCCCTGCTGTCTTTCTATTGGCTGGGCGTTAAACAGCCATAACCTTAGTTTGCAGCATGCTACCAAGTCGAAATTTGTTTTGTTTTTTGGACTTGGACAACCAGGTACGAGCTGGAATTGCTGAGGCCTCACCGCACTCTCTTGCTATTGCCTGGGCTTTCAACAGCCATAACTCTGGCTCACCAGTTTGATAACTCCTTCGAGCCGGATTTGAACCAGCGACCTAAGGATGTCAATCTATAACCACTACAGTCCTCCGCTCTACCAACTGAGCTATCGAAGGGAGCTATCAGTGTTATTTTGCTGCTAGCTGCTGTACTGTGACTCTCATTCCATGTGGTTCTTATCTAGTACAGTGTAGTTACATAGTAATAGCATCAGTTCTATAAGAGTTAAATTTTTCCCCATAGGAACTCCTTCGAGCCGGATTTGAACCAGCGACCTAAGGATGTCAGTCATTGCAGCCACTACAGTCCGCCGCTCTACCAACTGAGCTATCGAAGGGAGCGTATGTATGCTTATGCCCTGCCCCTGCTGTCTTTCTATTGGCTGGGCGTTAAACAGCCATAACTTTAGTTTGCAGCATGCTACCAAGTCGAAATTTGTTTTGTTTTTTGGACTTGGACAACCAGGTACGAGCTGGAATTGCTGAGGCCTCACCGCACTCTCTTGCTATTGCCTGGGCTTTCAACAGCCATAACTCTGGCTCACCAGTTTGATAACTCCTTCGAGCCGGATTTGAACCAGCGACCTAAGGATGTCAATCTATAACCACTACAGTCCTCCGCTCTACCAACTGAGCTATCGAAGGGAGCGTATGTATGCTTATGCCCTGCCCCTGCTGTCTTTCTATTGGCTGGGCGTTAAACAGCCATAACTTTAGTTTGCAGCATGCTACCAAGTCGAAATTTGTTTTGTTTTTTGGACTTGGACAACCAGGTACGAGCTGGAATTGCTGAGGCCTCACCGCACTCTCTTGCTATTGCCTGGGCTTTCAACAGCCATAACTCTGGTTCACCAGTTTGATAACACCTTCGAGCCGGATTTGAACCAGCGACCTAAGGATGTCAATCTATAACCACTACAGTCCTCCGCTCTACCAACTGAGCTATCGAAGGGAGCGTATGTATGCTACTGCCCTGCCCCTGCTGTCTTTCTATTGGCTGGGCGTTAAACAGCCATAACTTTAGTTTGCAGCATGCTACCAAGTCGAAATTTGTTTTGTTTTTTGGACTTGGACAACCAGGTACGAGCTGGAATTGCTGAGGCCTCACCGCACTCTCTTGCTATTGCCTGGGCTTTCAACAGCCATAACTCTGGTTCACCAGTTTGATAACACCTTCGAGCCGGATTTGAACCAGCGACCTAAGGATGTCAATCTATAACCACTACAGTCCTCCGCTCTACCAACTGAGCTATCGAAGGGAGCTATCAGTGTTATTTTGCTGCTAGCTGCTGTACTGTGACTTTCATTCCATGTGGTTGTTATCTAGTACAGTGTAGTTACATAGTAATAGCATCAGTTCTATAAGAGTTAAAATTTTCCCCAAAGGAACTCCTTCGAGCCGGATTTGAACCAGCGACCTAAGGATGTCAGTCATTGCAGCCACTACAGTCCTCCGCTCTACCAACTGAGCTATCGAAGGGAGCCATCACTGCTACTTTATGTCCACATTTGGCCCTCGGGCCACAACTTTCATATCCCTGAATAGCAAAAATATCCTGTCTACAAACTGCTGCTAGCTGCTGTACTGTGACTTTCATTCCATGTGGTTCTTATCTAGTACAGTGTAGTTACATAGTAATAGCATCAGTTCTATAAGAGTTAAATATTTCCACCAAATTAACTCCTTCGAGCCGGATTTGAACCAGCGACCTAAGGATGTCAGTCAATGCAGCCACTACAGTCCTCCGCTCTACCAACTGAGCTATCGAAGGGAGCGTATGTATGCTAATGCCCTGCCCCTGCTGTCTTTCTATTGGCTGGGCGTTAAACAGCCATAACCTTAGTTTGCAGCATGCTACCAAGTCGAAATTTGCTTTGTTTTTTGGACTTGGACAACCAGGTACGAGCTGGAATTGCTGAGGCCTCACCGCACTCTCTTGCTATTGCCTGGGCTTTCAACAGCCATAACTCTGGCTCACCAGTTTGATAACTCCTTCGAGCCGGATTTGAACCAGCGACCTAAGGATGTCAATCTATAACCACTACAGTCCTCCGCTCTACCAACTGAGCTATCGAAGGGAGCTATCAGTGTTATTTTGCTGCTAGCTGCTGTACTGTGACTTTCATTCCATGTTGTTCTTATCTAGTACAGTGTAGTTACATAGTAATAGCATCAGTTCTATAAGAGTTAAATATTTCCACCAAATTAACTCCTTCGAGCCGGATTTGAACCAGCGACCTAAGGATGTCAGTCAATGCAGCCACTACAGTCCTCCGCTCTACCAACTGAGCTATCGAAGGGAGCGTATGTATGCTAATGCCCTGCCACTGCTGTCTTTCTATTGGCTGGGCGTTAAACAGCCATAACCTTAGTTTGCAGCATGCTACCAAGTCGAAATTTGTTTTGTTTTTTGGACTTGGACAACCAGGTACGAGCTGGAATTGCTGAGGCCTCACCGCACTCTCTTGGGCTTTCAACAGCCATAACTCTGGTTCACCAGTTTGATAACTCCTTCGAGCCGGATTTGAACCAGCGACCTAAGGATGTCAATCTATAACCACTACAGTCCTCCGCTCTACCAACTGAGCTATCGAAGGGAGCTATCAGTGTTATTTTGCTGCTAGCTGCTGTACTGTGACTTTCATTCCATGTGGTTCTTATCTAGTACAGTGTAGTTACATATAGTAATAGCATCAGTTCTATAAGAGTTAAAATTTTCCCCAAAGGAACTCCTTCGAGCCGGATTTGAACCAGCGACCTAAGGATGTCAGTCATTGCAGCCACTACAGTCCTCCGCTCTACCAACTGAGCTATCGAAGGGAGCCATCACTGCTACTTTATGTCCACATTTGGCCCTCGGGCCACCACTTTCATATCCCTGAATAGCAAAAATATCCTGTCTACAAACTGCTGCTAGCTGCTGTACTGTGACTTTCATTCCATGTGGTTCTTAACTAGTACAGTGTAGTTACATAGTAATAGCATCAGTTCTATAAGAGTTAAATATTTCCACCAAATTAACTCCTTCGAGCCGGATTTGAACCAGCGACCTAAGGATGTCAGTCATTGCAGCCACTACAGTCCTCCGCTCTACCAACTGAGCTATCGAAGGGAGCGTATGTATGCTTATGCCCTGCCCCTGCTGTCTTTCTATTGGCTGGGCGTTAAACAGCCATAACTTTAGTTTGCAGCATGCTACCAAGTCGAAATTTGTTTTGTTTTTTGGACTTGGACAACCAGGTACGAGCTGGAATTGCTGAGGCCTCACCGCACTCTCTTGCTATTGCCTGGGCTTTCAACAGCCATAACTCTGGCTCACCAGTTTGATAACTCCTTCGAGCCGGATTTGAACCAGCGACCTAAGGATGTCAATCTATAACCACTACAGTCCTCCGCTCTACCAACTGAGCTATCGAAGGGAGCGTATGTATGCTTATGCCCTGCCCCTGCTGTCTTTCTATTGGCTGGGCGTTAAACAGCCATAACTTTAGTTTGCAGCATGCTACCAAGTCGAAATTTGTTTTGTTTTTTGGACTTGGACAACCAGGTACGAGCTGGAATTGCTGAGGCCTCACCGCACTCTCTTGCTATTGCCTGGGCTTTCAACAGCCATAACTCTGGTTCACCAGTTTGATAACACCTTCGAGCCGGATTTGAACCAGCGACCTAAGGATGTCAATCTATAACCACTACAGTCCTCCGCTCTACCAACTGAGCTATCGAAGGGAGCTATCAGTGTTATTTTGCTGCTAGCTGCTGTACTGTGACTTTCATTCCATGTGGTTGTTATCTAGTACAGTGTAGTTACATAGTAATAGCATCAGTTCTATAAGAGTTAAAATTTTCCCCAAAGGAACTCCTTCGAGCCGGATTTGAACCAGCGACCTAAGGATGTCAGTCATTGCAGCCACTACAGTCCTCCGCTCTACCAACTGAGCTATCGAAGGGAGCCATCACTGCTACTTTATGTCCACATTTGGCCCTCGGGCCACAACTTTCATATCCCTGAATAGCAAAAATATCCTGTCTACAAACTGCTGCTAGCTGCTGTACTGTGACTTTCATTCCATGTGGTTCTTATCTAGTACAGTGTAGTTACATAGTAATAGCATCAGTTCTATAAGAGTTAAATATTTCCACCAAATTAACTCCTTCGAGCCGGATTTGAACCAGCGACCTAAGGATGTCAGTCAATGCAGCCACTACAGTCCTCCGCTCTACCAACTGAGCTATCGAAGGGAGCGTATGTATGCTAATGCCCTGCCCCTGCTGTCTTTCTATTGGCTGGGCGTTAAACAGCCATAACCTTAGTTTGCAGCATGCTACCAAGTCGAAATTTGCTTTGTTTTTTGGACTTGGACAACCAGGTACGAGCTGGAATTGCTGAGGCCTCACCGCACTCTCTTGCTATTGCCTGGGCTTTCAACAGCCATAACTCTGGCTCACCAGTTTGATAACTCCTTCGAGCCGGATTTGAACCAGCGACCTAAGGATGTCAATCTATAACCACTACAGTCCTCCGCTCTACCAACTGAGCTATCGAAGGGAGCTATCAGTGTTATTTTGCTGCTAGCTGCTGTACTGTGACTTTCATTCCATGTTGTTCTTATCTAGTACAGTGTAGTTACATAGTAATAGCATCAGTTCTATAAGAGTTAAATATTTCCACCAAATTAACTCCTTCGAGCCGGATTTGAACCAGCGACCTAAGGATGTCAGTCAATGCAGCCACTACAGTCCTCCGCTCTACCAACTGAGCTATCGAAGGGAGCGTATGTATGCTAATGCCCTGCCCCTGCTGTCTTTCTATTGGCTGGGCGTTAAACAGCCATAACCTTAGTTTGCAGCATGCTACCAAGTCGAAATTTGTTTTGTTTTTTGGACTTGGACAACCAGGTACGAGCTGGAATTGCTGAGGCCTCACCGCACTCTCTTGCTATTGCCTGGGCTTTCAACAGCCATAACTCTGGCTCACCAGTTTGATAACTCCTTCGAGCCGGATTTGAACCAGCGACCTAAGGATGTCAATCTATAACCACTACAGTCCTCCGCTCTACCAACTGAGCTATCGAAGGGAGCTATCAGTGTTATTTTGCTGCTAGCTGCTGTACTGTGACTCTCATTCCATGTGGTTCTTATCTAGTACAGTGTAGTTACATAGTAATAGCATCAGTTCTATAAGAGTTAAATTTTTCCCCATAGGAACTCCTTCGAGCCGGATTTGAACCAGCGACCTAAGGATGTCAGTCATTGCAGCCACTACAGTCCGCCGCTCTACCAACTGAGCTATCGAAGGGAGCGTATGTATGCTTATGCCCTGCCCCTGCTGTCTTTCTATTGGCTGGGCGTTAAACAGCCATAACTTTAGTTTGCAGCATGCTACCAAGTCGAAATTTGTTTTGTTTTTTGGACTTGGACAACCAGGTACGAGCTGGAATTGCTGAGGCCTCACCGCACTCTCTTGCTATTGCCTGGGCTTTCAACAGCCATAACTCTGGCTCACCAGTTTGATAACTCCTTCGAGCCGGATTTGAACCAGCGACCTAAGGATGTCAATCTATAACCACTACAGTCCTCCGCTCTACCAACTGAGCTATCGAAGGGAGCGTATGTATGCTTATGCCCTGCCCCTGCTGTCTTTCTATTGGCTGGGCGTTAAACAGCCATAACTTTAGTTTGCAGCATGCTACCAAGTCGAAATTTGTTTTGTTTTTTGGACTTGGACAACCAGGTACGAGCTGGAATTGCTGAGGCCTCACCGCACTCTCTTGCTATTGCCTGGGCTTTCAACAGCCATAACTCTGGTTCACCAGTTTGATAACACCTTCGAGCCGGATTTGAACCAGCGACCTAAGGATGTCAATCTATAACCACTACAGTCCTCCGCTCTACCAACTGAGCTATCGAAGGGAGCGTATGTATGCTACTGCCCTGCCCCTGCTGTCTTTCTATTGGCTGGGCGTTAAACAGCCATAACTTTAGTTTGCAGCATGCTACCAAGTCGAAATTTGTTTTGTTTTTTGGACTTGGACAACCAGGTACGAGCTGGAATTGCTGAGGCCTCACCGCACTCTCTTGCTATTGCCTGGGCTTTCAACAGCCATAACTCTGGTTCACCAGTTTGATAACACCTTCGAGCCGGATTTGAACCAGCGACCTAAGGATGTCAATCTATAACCACTACAGTCCTCCGCTCTACCAACTGAGCTATCGAAGGGAGCTATCAGTGTTATTTTGCTGCTAGCTGCTGTACTGTGACTTTCATTCCATGTGGTTGTTATCTAGTACAGTGTAGTTACATAGTAATAGCATCAGTTCTATAAGAGTTAAAATTTTCCCCAAAGGAACTCCTTCGAGCCGGATTTGAACCAGCGACCTAAGGATGTCAGTCATTGCAGCCACTACAGTCCTCCGCTCTACCAACTGAGCTATCGAAGGGAGCCATCACTGCTACTTTATGTCCACATTTGGCCCTCGGGCCACAACTTTCATATCCCTGAATAGCAAAAATATCCTGTCTACAAACTGCTGCTAGCTGCTGTACTGTGACTTTCATTCCATGTGGTTCTTATCTAGTACAGTGTAGTTACATAGTAATAGCATCAGTTCTATAAGAGTTAAATATTTCCACCAAATTAACTCCTTCGAGCCGGATTTGAACCAGCGACCTAAGGATGTCAGTCAATGCAGCCACTACAGTCCTCCGCTCTACCAACTGAGCTATCGAAGGGAGCGTATGTATGCTAATGCCCTGCCCCTGCTGTCTTTCTATTGGCTGGGCGTTAAACAGCCATAACCTTAGTTTGCAGCATGCTACCAAGTCGAAATTTGCTTTGTTTTTTGGACTTGGACAACCAGGTACGAGCTGGAATTGCTGAGGCCTCACCGCACTCTCTTGCTATTGCCTGGGCTTTCAACAGCCATAACTCTGGCTCACCAGTTTGATAACTCCTTCGAGCCGGATTTGAACCAGCGACCTAAGGATGTCAATCTATAACCACTACAGTCCTCCGCTCTACCAACTGAGCTATCGAAGGGAGCTATCAGTGTTATTTTGCTGCTAGCTGCTGTACTGTGACTTTCATTCCATGTTGTTCTTATCTAGTACAGTGTAGTTACATAGTAATAGCATCAGTTCTATAAGAGTTAAATATTTCCACCAAATTAACTCCTTCGAGCCGGATTTGAACCAGCGACCTAAGGATGTCAGTCAATGCAGCCACTACAGTCCTCCGCTCTACCAACTGAGCTATCGAAGGGAGCCATCACTGCTACTTTATGTCCACATTTGGCCCTCGGGCCACAACTTTCATATCCCTGAATAGCAAAAATATCCTGTCTACAAACTGCTGCTAGCTGCTGTACTGTGACTTTCATTCCATGTGGTTCTTATCTAGTACAGTGTAGTTACATAGTAATAGCATCAGTTCTATAAGAGTTAAATATTTCCACCAAATTAACTCCTTCGAGCCGGATTTGAACCAGCGACCTAAGGATGTCAGTCAATGCAGCCACTACAGTCCTCCGCTCTACCAACTGAGCTATCGAAGGGAGCGTATGTATGCTAATGCCCTGCCCCTGCTGTCTTTCTATTGGCTGGGCGTTAAACAGCCATAACCTTAGTTTGCAGCATGCTACCAAGTCGAAATTTGCTTTGTTTTTTGGACTTGGACAACCAGGTACGAGCTGGAATTGCTGAGGCCTCACCGCACTCTCTTGCTATTGCCTGGGCTTTCAACAGCCATAACTCTGGCTCACCAGTTTGATAACTCCTTCGAGCCGGATTTGAACCAGCGACCTAAGGATGTCAATCTATAACCACTACAGTCCTCCGCTCTACCAACTGAGCTATCGAAGGGAGCTATCAGTGTTATTTTGCTGCTAGCTGCTGTACTGTGACTTTCATTCCATGTTGTTCTTATCTAGTACAGTGTAGTTACATAGTAATAGCATCAGTTCTATAAGAGTTAAATATTTCCACCAAATTAACTCCTTCGAGCCGGATTTGAACCAGCGACCTAAGGATGTCAGTCAATGCAGCCACTACAGTCCTCCGCTCTACCAACTGAGCTATCGAAGGGAGCGTATGTATGCTAATGCCCTGCCCCTGCTGTCTTTCTATTGGCTGGGCGTTAAACAGCCATAACCTTAGTTTGCAGCATGCTACCAAGTCGAAATTTGTTTTGTTTTTTGGACTTGGACAACCAGGTACGAGCTGGAATTGCTGAGGCCTCACCGCACTCTCTTGCTATTGCCTGGGCTTTCAACAGCCATAACTCTGGCTCACCAGTTTGATAACTCCTTCGAGCCGGATTTGAACCAGCGACCTAAGGATGTCAATCTATAACCACTACAGTCCTCCGCTCTACCAACTGAGCTATCGAAGGGAGCTATCAGTGTTATTTTGCTGCTAGCTGCTGTACTGTGACTCTCATTCCATGTGGTTCTTATCTAGTACAGTGTAGTTACATAGTAATAGCATCAGTTCTATAAGAGTTAAATTTTTCCCCATAGGAACTCCTTCGAGCCGGATTTGAACCAGCGACCTAAGGATGTCAGTCATTGCAGCCACTACAGTCCGCCGCTCTACCAACTGAGCTATCGAAGGGAGCGTATGTATGCTTATGCCCTGCCCCTGCTGTCTTTCTATTGGCTGGGCGTTAAACAGCCATAACTTTAGTTTGCAGCATGCTACCAAGTCGAAATTTGTTTTGTTTTTTGGACTTGGACAACCAGGTACGAGCTGGAATTGCTGAGGCCTCACCGCACTCTCTTGCTATTGCCTGGGCTTTCAACAGCCATAACTCTGGCTCACCAGTTTGATAACTCCTTCGAGCCGGATTTGAACCAGCGACCTAAGGATGTCAATCTATAACCACTACAGTCCTCCGCTCTACCAACTGAGCTATCGAAGGGAGCGTATGTATGCTTATGCCCTGCCCCTGCTGTCTTTCTATTGGCTGGGCGTTAAACAGCCATAACTTTAGTTTGCAGCATGCTACCAAGTCGAAATTTGTTTTGTTTTTTGGACTTGGACAACCAGGTACGAGCTGGAATTGCTGAGGCCTCACCGCACTCTCTTGCTATTGCCTGGGCTTTCAACAGCCATAACTCTGGTTCACCAGTTTGATAACACCTTCGAGCCGGATTTGAACCAGCGACCTAAGGATGTCAATCTATAACCACTACAGTCCTCCGCTCTACCAACTGAGCTATCGAAGGGAGCTATCAGTGTTATTTTGCTGCTAGCTGCTGTACTGTGACTTTCATTCCATGTGGTTGTTATCTAGTACAGTGTAGTTACATAGTAATAGCATCAGTTCTATAAGAGTTAAAATTTTCCCCAAAGGAACTCCTTCGAGCCGGATTTGAACCAGCGACCTAAGGATGTCAGTCATTGCAGCCACTACAGTCCTCCGCTCTACCAACTGAGCTATCGAAGGGAGCCATCACTGCTACTTTATGTCCACATTTGGCCCTCGGGCCACAACTTTCATATCCCTGAATAGCAAAAATATCCTGTCTACAAACTGCTGCTAGCTGCTGTACTGTGACTTTCATTCCATGTGGTTCTTATCTAGTACAGTGTAGTTACATAGTAATAGCATCAGTTCTATAAGAGTTAAATATTTCCACCAAATTAACTCCTTCGAGCCGGATTTGAACCAGCGACCTAAGGATGTCAGTCAATGCAGCCACTACAGTCCTCCGCTCTACCAACTGAGCTATCGAAGGGAGCGTATGTATGCTAATGCCCTGCCCCTGCTGTCTTTCTATTGGCTGGGCGTTAAACAGCCATAACCTTAGTTTGCAGCATGCTACCAAGTCGAAATTTGCTTTGTTTTTTGGACTTGGACAACCAGGTACGAGCTGGAATTGCTGAGGCCTCACCGCACTCTCTTGGGCTTTCAACAGCCATAATTCTGGTTCACCAGTTTGATAACTCCTTCGAGCCGGATTTGAACCAGCGACCTAAGGATGTCAATCTATAACCACTACAGTCCTCCGCTCTACCAACTGAGCTATCGAAGGGAGCTATCAGTGTTATTTTGCTGCTAGCTGCTGTACTGTGACTTTCATTCCATGTGGTTCTTATCTAGTACAGTGTAGTTACATAGTAATAGCATCAGTTCTATAAGAGTTAAAATTTTCCCCAAAGGAACTCCTTCGAGCCGGATTTGAACCAGCGACCTAAGGATGTCAGTCATTGCAGCCACTACAGTCCTCCGCTCTACCAACTGAGCTATCGAAGGGAGCGTATGTATGCTTATGCCCTGCCCCTGCTGTCTTTCTATTGGCTGGGCGTTAAACAGCCATAACTTTAGTTTGCAGCATGCTACCAAGTCGAAATTTGTTTTGTTTTTTGGACTTGGACAACCAGGTACAAGCTGGAATTGCTGAGGCCTCACCGCACTCTCTTGGGCTTTCAACAGCCATAACTCTGGTTCACCAGTTTGATAACTCCTTCGAGCCGGATTTGAACCAGCGACCTAAGGATGTCAATCTATAACCACTACAGTCCTCCGCTCTACCAACTGAGCTATCGAAGGGAGCTATCAGTGTTATTTTGCTGCTAGCTGCTGTACTGTGACTCTCATTCCATGTGGTTCTTATCTAGTACAGTGTAGTTACATAGTAATAGCATCAGTTCTATAAGAGTTAAAATTTTCCCCATAGGAACTCCTTCGAGCCGGATTTGAACCAGCGACCTAAGGATGTCAGTCATTGCAGCCACTACAGTCCTCCGCTCTACCAACTGAGCTATCGAAGGGAGCCATCACTGCTACTTTATGTCCACATTTGGCCCTCGGGCCACCACTTTCATATCCCTGAATAGCAAAAATATCCTGTCTACAAACTGCTGCTAGCTGCTGTACTGTGACTTTCATTCCATGTGGTTCTTATCTAGTACAGTGTAGTTACATAGTAATAGCATCAGTTCTATAAGAGTTAAATATTTCCACCAAATTAACTCCTTCGAGCCGGATTTGAACCAGCGACCTAAGGATGTCAGTCAATGCAGCCACTACAGTCCTCCGCTCTACCAACTGAGCTATCGAAGGGAGCGTATGTATGCTTATGCCCTGCCCCTGCTGTCTTTCTATTGGCTGGGCGTTAAACAGCCATAACTTTAGTTTGCAGCATGCTACCAAGTCGAAATTTGTTTTGTTTTTTGGACTTGGACAACCAGGTACGAGCTGGAATTGCTGAGGCCTCACCGCACTCTCTTGCTATTGCCTGGGCTTTCAACAGCCATAACTCTGGTTCACCAGTTTGATAACTCCTTCGAGCCGGATTTGAACCAGCGACCTAAGGATGTCAATCTATAACCACTACAGTCCTCCGCTCTACCAACTGAGCTATCGAAGGGAGCTATCAGTGTTATTTTGCTGCTAGCTGCTGTACTGTGACTTTCATTCCATGTGGTTGTTATCTAGTACAGTGTAGTTACATAGTAATAGCATCAGTTCTATAAGAGTTAAATTTTTCCCCAAAGGAACTCCTTCGAGCCGGATTTGAACCAGCGACCTAAGGATGTCAGTCATTGCAGCCACTACAGTCCTCCGCTCTACCAACTGAGCTATCGAAGGGAGCCATCACTGCTACTTTATGTCCACATTTGGCCCTCGGGCCACAACTTTCATATCCCTGAATAGCAAAAATATCCTGTCTACAAACTGCTGCTAGCTGCTGTACTGTGACTTTCATTCCATGTGGTTCTTATCTAGTACAGTGTAGTTACATAGTAATAGCATCAGTTCTATAAGAGTTAAATATTTCCAACAAATTAACTCCTTCAAGCCGGATTTGAACCAGCGACCTAAGGATGTCAGTCAATGCAGCCACTACAGTCCTCCGCTCTACCAACTGAGCTATCGAAGGGAGCGTATGTATGCTAATGCCCTGCCCCTGCTGTCTTTCTATTGGCTGGGCGTTAAACAGCCATAACCTTAGTTTGCAGCATGCTACCAAGTCGAAATTTGCTTTGTTTTTTGGACTTGGACAACCAGGTACGAGCTGTAATTGCTGAGGCCTCACCGCACTCTCTTGCTATTGCCTGGGCTTTCAACAGCCATAACTCTGGCTCACCAGTTTGATAACTCCTTCGAGCCGGATTTGAACCAGCGACCTAAGGATGTCAATCTATAACCACTACAGTCCTCCGCTCTACCAACTGAGCTATCGAAGGGAGCTATCAGTGTTATTTTGCTGCTAGCTGCTGTACTGTGACTTTCATTCCATGTGGTTCTTATCTAGTACAGTGTAGTTACATAGTAATAGCATCAGTTCTATAAGAGTTAAAATTTTCCCCAAAGGAACTCCTTCGAGCCGGATTTGAACCAGCGACCTAAGGATGTCAGTCATTGCAGCCACTACAGTCCTCCGCTCTACCAACTGAGCTATCGAAGGGAGCGTATGTATGCTTATGCCCTGCCCCTGCTGTCTTTCTATTGGCTGGGCGTTAAACAGCCATAACTTTAGTTTGCAGCATGCTACCAAGTCGAAATTTGTTTTGTTTTTTGGACTTGGACAACCAGGTACAAGCTGGAATTGCTGAGGCCTCACCGCACTCTCTTGGGCTTTCAACAGCCATAACTCTGGTTCACCAGTTTGATAACTCCTTCGAGCCTGATTTGAACCAGCGACCTAAGGATGTCAATCTATAACCACTACAGTCCTCCGCTCTACCAACTGAGCTATCGAAGGGAGCTATCAGTGTTATTTTGCTGCTAGCTGATGTACTGTGACTCTCATTCCATGTGGTTCTTATCTAGTACAGTGTAGTTACATAGTAATAGCATCAGTTCTATAAGAGTTAAATTTTTCCCCATAGGAACTCCTTCGAGCCGGATTTGAACCAGCGACCTAAGGATGTCAGTCATTGCAGCCACTACAGTCCTCCGCTCTACCAACTGAGCTATCGAAGGGAGCCATCACTGCTACTTTATGTCCACATTTGGCCCTCGGGCCACCACTTTCATATCCCTGAATAGCAAAAATATCCTGTCTACAAACTGCTGCTAGCTGCTGTACTGTGACTTTCATTCCATGTGGTTCTTATCTAGTACAGTGTAGTTACATAGTAATAGCATCAGTTCTATAAGAGTTAAATATTTCCACCAAATTAACTCCTTCGAGCCGGATTTGAACCAGCGACCTAAGGATGTCAGTCAATGCAGCCACTACAGTCCTCCGCTCTACCAACTGAGCTATCGAAGGGAGCGTATGTATGCTTATGCCCTGCCCCTGCTGTCTTTCTATTGGCTGGGCGTTAAACAGCCATAACTTTAGTTTGCAGCATGCTACCAAGTCGAAATTTGTTTAGTTTTTTGGACTTGGACAACCAGGTACGAGCTGGAATTGCTGAGGCCTCACCGTACTCTCTTGCTATTGCCTGGGCTTTCAACAGCCATAACTCTGGTTCACCAGTTTGCTAACTCCTTCGAGCCGGATTTGAACCAGCGACCTAAGGATGTCAATCTATAACCACTACAGTCCTCCGCTCTACCAACTGAGCTATCGAAGGGAGCTATCAGTGTTATTTTGCTGCTAGCTGCTGTACTGTGACTTTCATTCCATGTTGTTCTTATCTAGTACAGTGTAGTTACATAGTAATAGCATCAGTTCTATAAGAGTTAAATATTTCCACCAAATTAACTCCTTCGAGCCGGATTTGAACCAGCGACCTAAGGATGTCAGTCAATGCAGCCACTACAGTCCTCCGCTCTACCAACTGAGCTATCGAAGGGAGCGTATGTATGCTAATGCCCTGCCCCTGTTGTCTTTCTATTGGCTGGGCGTTAAACAGCCATAACCTTAGTTTGCAGCATGCTACCAAGTCGAAATTTGTTTTGTTTTTTGGACTTGGACAACCAGGTACGAGCTGGAATTGCTGAGGCCTCACCGCACTCTCTTGGGCTTTCAACAGCCATAACTCTGGTTCACCAGTTTGATAACTCCTTCGAGCCGGATTTGAACCAGCGACCTAAGGATGTCAATCTATAACCACTACAGTCCTCCGCTCTACCAACTGAGCTATCGAAGGGAGCTATCAGTGTTATTTTGCTGCTAGCTGCTGTACTGTGACTTTCATTCCATGTGGTTCTTATCTAGTACAGTGTAGTTACATATAGTAATAGCATCAGTTCTATAAGAGTTAAAATTTTCCCCAAAGGAACTCCTTCGAGCCGGATTTGAACCAGCGACCAAAGGATGTCAGTCATTGCAGCCACTACAGTCCTCCGCTCTACCAACTGAGCTATCGAAGGGAGCCATCACTGCTACTTTATGTCCACATTTGGCCCTCGGGCCACCACTTTCATATCCCTGAATAGCAAAAATATCCTGTCTACAAACTGCTGCTAGCTGCTGTACTGTGACTTTCATTCCATGTGGTTCTTAACTAGTACAGTGTAGTTACATAGTAATAGCATCAGTTCTATAAGAGTTAAATATTTCCACCAAATTAACTCCTTCGAGCCGGATTTGAACCAGCGACCTAAGGATGTCAGTCATTGCAGCCACTACAGTCCTCCGCTCTACCAACTGAGCTATCGAAGGGAGCGTATGTATGCTTATGCCCTGCCCCTGCTGTCTTTCTATTGGCTGGGCGTTAAACAGCCATAACTTTAGTTTGCAGCATGCTACCAAGTCGAAATTTGTTTTGTTTTTTGGACTTGGACAACCAGGTACGAGCTGGAATTGCTGAGGCCTCACCGCACTCTCTTGCTATTGCCTGGGCTTTCAACAGCCATAACTCTGGCTCACCAGTTTGATAACTCCTTCGAGCCGGATTTGAACCAGCGACCTAAGGATGTCAATCTATAACCACTACAGTCCTCCGCTCTACCAACTGAGCTATCGAAGGGAGCTATCAGTGTTATTTTGCTGCTAGCTGCTGTACTGTGACTCTCATTCCATGTGGTTCTTATCTAGTACAGTGTAGTTACATAGTAATAGCATCAGTTCTATAAGAGTTAAATTTTTCCCCATAGGAACTCCTTCGAGCCGGATTTGAACCAGCGACCTAAGGATGTCAGTCATTGCAGCCACTACAGTCCTCCGCTCTACCAACTGAGCTATCGAAGGGAGCCATCACTGCTACTTTATGTCCACATTTGGCCCTCGGGCCACCACTTTCATATCCCTGAATAGCAAAAATATCCTGTCTACAAACTGCTGCTAGCTGCTGTACTGTGACTTTCATTCCATGTGGTTCTTATCTAGTACAGTGTAGTTACATAGTAATAGCATCAGTTCTATAAGAGTTAAATATTTCCACCAAATTAACTCCTTCGAGCCGGATTTGAACCAGCGACCTAAGGATGTCAGTCAATGCAGCCACTACAGTCCTCCGCTCTACCAACTGAGCTATCGAAGGGAGCGTATGTATGCTTATGCCCTGCCCCTGCTGTCTTTCTATTGGCTGGGCGTTAAACAGCCATAACTTTAGTTTGCAGCATGCTACCAAGTCGAAATTTGTTTTGTTTTTTGGACTTGGACAACCAGGTACGAGCTGGAATTGCTGAGGCCTCACCGCACTCTCTTGCTATTGCCTGGGCTTTCAACAGCCATAACTCTGGTTCACCAGTTTGATAACTCCTTCGAGCCGGATTTGAACCAGCGACCTAAGGATGTCAATCTATAACCACTACAGTCCTCCGCTCTACCAACTGAGCTATCGAAGGGAGCTATCAGTGTTATTTTGCTGCTAGCTGCTGTACTGTGACTTTCATTCCATGTGGTTGTTATCTAGTACAGTGTAGTTACATAGTAATAGCATCAGTTCTATAAGAGTTAAAATTTTCCCCAAAGGAACTCCTTCGAGCCGGATTTGAACCAGCGACCTAAGGATGTCAGTCATTGCAGCCACTACAGTCCTCCGCTCTACCAACTGAGCTATCGAAGGGAGCCATCACTGCTACTTTATGTCCACATTTGGCCCTCGGGCCACAACTTTCATATCCCTGAATAGCAAAAATATCCTGTCTACAAACTGCTGCTAGCTGCTGTACTGTGACTTTCATTCCATGTGGTTCTTATCTAGTACAGTGTAGTTACATAGTAATAGCATCAGTTCTATAAGAGTTAAATATTTCCACCAAATTAACTCCTTCGAGCCGGATTTGAACCAGCGACCTAAGGATGTCAGTCAATGCAGCCACTACAGTCCTCCGCTCTACCAACTGAGCTATCGAAGGGAGCGTATGTATGCTAATGCCCTGCCCCTGCTGTCTTTCTATTGGCTGGGCGTTAAACAGCCATAACCTTAGTTTGCAGCATGCTACCAAGTCGAAATTTGCTTTGTTTTTTGGACTTGGACAACCAGGTACGAGCTGGAATTGCTGAGGCCTCACCGCACTCTCTTGGGCTTTCAACAGCCATAATTCTGGTTCACCAGTTTGATAACTCCTTCGAGCCGGATTTGAACCAGCGACCTAAGGATGTCAATCTATAACCACTACAGTCCTCCGCTCTACCAACTGAGCTATCGAAGGGAGCTATCAGTGTTATTTTGCTGCTAGCTGCTGTACTGTGACTTTCATTCCATGTGGTTCTTATCTAGTACAGTGTAGTTACATAGTAATAGCATCAGTTCTATAAGAGTTAAAATTTTCCCCAAAGGAACTCCTTCGAGCCGGATTTGAACCAGCGACCTAAGGATGTCAGTCATTGCAGCCACTACAGTCCTCCGCTCTACCAACTGAGCTATCGAAGGGAGCGTATGTATGCTTATGCCCTGCCCCTGCTGTCTTTCTATTGGCTGGGCGTTAAACAGCCATAACTTTAGTTTGCAGCATGCTACCAAGTCGAAATTTGTTTTGTTTTTTGGACTTGGACAAACAGGTACAAGCTGGAATTGCTGAGGCCTCACCGCACTCTCTTGGGCTTTCAACAGCCATAACTCTGGTTCACCAGTTTGATAACTCCTTCGAGCCGGATTTGAACCAGCGACCTAAGGATGTCAATCTATAACCACTACAGTCCTCCGCTCTACCAACTGAGCTATCGAAGGGAGCTATCAGTGTTATTTTGCTGCTAGCTGCTGTACTGTGACTCTCATTCCATGTGGTTCTTATCTAGTACAGTGTAGTTACATAGTAATAGCATCAGTTCTATAAGAGTTAAAATTTTCCCCATAGGAACTCCTTCGAGCCGGATTTGAACCAGCGACCTAAGGATGTCAGTCATTGCAGCCACTACAGTCCTCCGCTCTACCAACTGAGCTATCGAAGGGAGCCATCACTGCTACTTTATGTCCACATTTGGCCCTCGGGCCACCACTTTCATATCCCTGAATAGCAAAAATATCCTGTCTACAAACTGCTGCTAGCTGCTGTACTGTGACTTTCATTCCATGTGGTTCTTATCTAGTACAGTGTAGTTACATAGTAATAGCATCAGTTCTATAAGAGTTAAATATTTCCACCAAATTAACTCCTTCGAGCCGGATTTGAACCAGCGACCTAAGGATGTCAGTCAATGCAGCCACTACAGTCCTCCGCTCTACCAACTGAGCTATCGAAGGGAGCGTATGTATGCTAATGCCCTGCCCCTGCTGTCTTTCTATTGGCTGGGCGTTAAACAGCCATAACCTTAGTTTGCAGCATGCTACCAAGTCGAAATTTGCTTTGTTTTTTGGACTTGGACAACCAGGTACGAGCTGGAATTGCTGAGGCCTCACCGCACTCTCTTGGGCTTTCAACAGCCATAATTCTGGTTCACCAGTTTGATAACTCCTTCGAGCCGGATTTGAACCAGCGACCTAAGGATGTCAATCTATAACCACTACAGTCCTCCGCTCTACCAACTGAGCTATCGAAGGGAGCTATCAGTGTTATTTTGCTGCTAGCTGCTGTACTGTGACTTTCATTCCATGTGGTTCTTATCTAGTACAGTGTAGTTACATAGTAATAGCATCAGTTCTATAAGAGTTAAAATTTTCCCCAAAGGAACTCCTTCGAGCCGGATTTGAACCAGCGACCTAAGGATGTCAGTCATTGCAGCCACTACAGTCCTCCGCTCTACCAACTGAGCTATCGAAGGGAGCGTATGTATGCTTATGCCCTGCCCCTGCTGTCTTTCTATTGGCTGGGCGTTAAACAGCCATAACTTTAGTTTGCAGCATGCTACCAAGTCGAAATTTGTTTTGTTTTTTGGACTTGGACAACCAGGTACAAGCTGGAATTGCTGAGGCCTCACCGCACTCTCTTGGGCTTTCAACAGCCATAACTCTGGTTCACCAGTTTGATAACTCCTTCGAGCCGGATTTGAACCAGCGACCTAAGGATGTCAATCTATAACCACTACAGTCCTCCGCTCTACCAACTGAGCTATCGAAGGGAGCTATCAGTGTTATTTTGCTGCTAGCTGCTGTACTGTGACTCTCATTCCATGTGGTTCTTATCTAGTACAGTGTAGTTACATAGTAATAGCATCAGTTCTATAAGAGTTAAAATTTTCCCCAAAGGAACTCCTTCGAGCCGGATTTGAACCAGCGACCTAAGGATGTCAGTCATTGCAGCCACTACAGTCCTCCGCTCTACCAACTGAGCTATCGAAGGGAGCCATCACTGCTACTTTATGTCCACATTTGGCCCTCGGGCCACCACTTTCATATCCCTGAATAGCAAAAATATCCTGTCTACAAACTGCTGCTAGCTGCTGTACTGTGACTTTCATTCCATGTGGTTCTTATCTAGTACAGTGTAGTTACATAGTAATAGCATCAGTTCTATAAGAGTTAAATATTTCCACCAAATTAACTCCTTCGAGCCGGATTTGAACCAGCGACCTAAGGATGTCAGTCAATGCAGCCACTACAGTCCTCCGCTCTACCAACTGAGCTATCGAAGGGAGCGTATGTATGCTAATGCCCTGCCCCTGCTGTCTTTCTATTGGCTGGGCGTTAAACAGCCATAACCTTAGTTTGCAGCATGCTACCAAGTCGAAATTTGCTTTGTTTTTTGGACTTGGACAACCAGGTACGAGCTGGAATTGCTGAGGCCTCACCGCACTCTCTTGGGCTTTCAACAGCCATAATTCTGGTTCACCAGTTTGATAACTCCTTCGAGCCGGATTTGAACCAGCGACCTAAGGATGTCAATCTATAACCACTACAGTCCTCCGCTCTACCAACTGAGCTATCGAAGGGAGCTATCAGTGTTATTTTGCTGCTAGCTGCTGTACTGTGACTTTCATTCCATGTGGTTCTTATCTAGTACAGTGTAGTTACATAGTAATAGCATCAGTTCTATAAGAGTTAAAATTTTCCCCAAAGGAACTCCTTCGAGCCGGATTTGAACCAGCGACCTAAGGATGTCAGTCATTGCAGCCACTACAGTCCTCCGCTCTACCAACTGAGCTATCGAAGGGAGCGTATGTATGCTTATGCCCTGCCCCTGCTGTCTTTCTATTGGCTGGGCGTTAAACAGCCATAACTTTAGTTTGCAGCATGCTACCAAGTCGAAATTTGTTTTGTTTTTTGGACTTGGACAACCAGGTACAAGCTGGAATTGCTGAGGCCTCACCGCACTCTCTTGGGCTTTCAACAGCCATAACTCTGGTTCACCAGTTTGATAACTCCTTCGAGCCGGATTTGAACCAGCGACCTAAGGATGTCAATCTATAACCACTACAGTCCTCCGCTCTACCAACTGAGCTATCGAAGGGAGCTATCAGTGTTATTTTGCTGCTAGCTGCTGTACTGTGACTCTCATTCCATGTGGTTCTTATCTAGTACAGTGTAGTTACATAGTAATAGCATCAGTTCTATAAGAGTTAAAATTTTCCCCATAGGAACTCCTTCGAGCCGGATTTGAACCAGCGACCTAAGGATGTCAGTCATTGCAGCCACTACAGTCCTCCGCTCTACCAACTGAGCTATCGAAGGGAGCCATCACTGCTACTTTATGTCCACATTTGGCCCTCGGGCCACCACTTTCATATCCCTGAATAGCAAAAATATCCTGTCTACAAACTGCTGCTAGCTGCTGTACTGTGACTTTCATTCCATGTGGTTCTTATCTAGTACAGTGTAGTTACATAGTAATAGCATCAGTTCTATAAGAGTTAAATATTTCCACCAAATTAACTCCTTCGAGCCGGATTTGAACCAGCGACCTAAGGATGTCAGTCAATGCAGCCACTACAGTCCTCCGCTCTACCAACTGAGCTATCGAAGGGAGCGTATGTATGCTAATGCCCTGCCCCTGCTGTCTTTCTATTGGCTGGGCGTTAAACAGCCATAACCTTAGTTTGCAGCATGCTACCAAGTCGAAATTTGCTTTGTTTTTTGGACTTGGACAACCAGGTACGAGCTGGAATTGCTGAGGCCTCACCGCACTCTCTTGGGCTTTCAACAGCCATAATTCTGGTTCACCAGTTTGATAACTCCTTCGAGCCGGATTTGAACCAGCGACCTAAGGATGTCAATCTATAACCACTACAGTCCTCCGCTCTACCAACTGAGCTATCGAAGGGAGCTATCAGTGTTATTTTGCTGCTAGCTGCTGTACTGTGACTTTCATTCCATGTGGTTCTTATCTAGTACAGTGTAGTTACATAGTAATAGCATCAGTTCTATAAGAGTTAAAATTTTCCCCAAAGGAACTCCTTCGAGCCGGATTTGAACCAGCGACCTAAGGATGTCAGTCATTGCAGCCACTACAGTCCTCCGCTCTACCAACTGAGCTATCGAAGGGAGCGTATGTATGCTTATGCCCTGCCCCTGCTGTCTTTCTATTGGCTGGGCGTTAAACAGCCATAACTTTAGTTTGCAGCATGCTACCAAGTCGAAATTTGTTTTGTTTTTTGGACTTGGACAACCAGGTACAAGCTGGAATTGCTGAGGCCTCACCGCACTCTCTTGGGCTTTCAACAGCCATAACTCTGGTTCACCAGTTTGATAACTCCTTCGAGCCGGATTTGAACCAGCGACCTAAGGATGTCAATCTATAACCACTACAGTCCTCCGCTCTACCAACTGAGCTATCGAAGGGAGCTATCAGTGTTATTTTGCTGCTAGCTGCTGTACTGTGACTCTCATTCCATGTGGTTCTTATCTAGTACAGTGTAGTTACATAGTAATAGCATCAGTTCTATAAGAGTTAAAATTTTCCACCAAATTAACTCCTTCGAGCCGGATTTGAACCAGCGACCTAAGGATGTCAGTCAATGCAGCCACTACAGTCCTCCGCTCTACCAACTGAGCTATCGAAGGGAGCGTATGTATGCTAATGCCCTGCCCCTGCTGTCTTTCTATTGGCTGGGCGTTAAACAGCCATAACCTTAGTTTGCAGCATGCTACCAAGTCGAAATTTGCTTTGTTTTTTGGACTTGGACAACCAGGTACGAGCTGGAATTGCTGAGGCCTCACCGCACTCTCTTGGGCTTTCAACAGCCATAATTCTGGTTCACCAGTTTGATAACTCCTTCGAGCCGGATTTGAACCAGCGACCTAAGGATGTCAATCTATAACCACTACAGTCCTCCGCTCTACCAACTGAGCTATCGAAGGGAGCTATCAGTGTTATTTTGCTGCTAGCTGCTGTACTGTGACTTTCATTCCATGTGGTTCTTATCTAGTACAGTGTAGTTACATAGTAATAGCATCAGTTCTATAAGAGTTAAAATTTTCCCCAAAGGAACTCCTTCGAGCCGGATTTGAACCAGCGACCTAAGGATGTCAGTCATTGCAGCCACTACAGTCCTCCGCTCTACCAACTGAGCTATCGAAGGGAGCGTATGTATGCTTATGCCCTGCCCCTGCTGTCTTTCTATTGGCTGGGCGTTAAACAGCCATAACTTTAGTTTGCAGCATGCTACCAAGTCGAAATTTGTTTTGTTTTTTGGACTTGGACAACCAGGTACAAGCTGGAATTGCTGAGGCCTCACCGCACTCTCTTGGGCTTTCAACAGCCATAACTCTGGTTCACCAGTTTGATAACTCCTTCGAGCCGGATTTGAACCAGCGACCTAAGGATGTCAATCTATAACCACTACAGTCCTCCGCTCTACCAACTGAGCTATCGAAGGGAGCTATCAGTGTTATTTTGCTGCTAGCTGCTGTACTGTGACTCTCATTCCATGTGGTTCTTATCTAGTACAGTGTAGTTACATAGTAATAGCATCAGTTCTATAAGAGTTAAAATTTTCCCCATAGGAACTCCTTCGAGCCGGATTTGAACCAGCGACCTAAGGATGTCAGTCATTGCAGCCACTACAGTCCTCCGCTCTACCAACTGAGCTATCGAAGGGAGCCATCACTGCTACTTTATGTCCACATTTGGCCCTCGGGCCACCACTTTCATATCCCTGAATAGCAAAAATATCCTGTCTACAAACTGCTGCTAGCTGCTGTACTGTGACTTTCATTCCATGTGGTTCTTATCTAGTACAGTGTAGTTACATAGTAATAGCATCAGTTCTATAAGAGTTAAATATTTCCACCAAATTAACTCCTTCGAGCCGGATTTGAACCAGCGACCTAAGGATGTCAGTCAATGCAGCCACTACAGTCCTCCGCTCTACCAACTGAGCTATCGAAGGGAGCGTATGTATGCTAATGCCCTGCCCCTGCTGTCTTTCTATTGGCTGGGCGTTAAACAGCCATAACCTTAGTTTGCAGCATGCTACCAAGTCGAAATTTGCTTTGTTTTTTGGACTTGGACAACCAGGTACGAGCTGGAATTGCTGAGGCCTCACCGCACTCTCTTGGGCTTTCAACAGCCATAATTCTGGTTCACCAGTTTGATAACTCCTTCGAGCCGGATTTGAACCAGCGACCTAAGGATGTCAATCTATAACCACTACAGTCCTCCGCTCTACCAACTGAGCTATCGAAGGGAGCTATCAGTGTTATTTTGCTGCTAGCTGCTGTACTGTGACTTTCATTCCATGTGGTTCTTATCTAGTACAGTGTAGTTACATAGTAATAGCATCAGTTCTATAAGAGTTAAAATTTTCCCCAAAGGAACTCCTTCGAGCCGGATTTGAACCAGCGACCTAAGGATGTCAGTCATTGCAGCCACTACAGTCCTCCGCTCTACCAACTGAGCTATCGAAGGGAGCGTATGTATGCTTATGCCCTGCCCCTGCTGTCTTTCTATTGGCTGGGCGTTAAACAGCCATAACTTTAGTTTGCAGCATGCTACCAAGTCGAAATTTGTTTTGTTTTTTGGACTTGGACAACCAGGTACAAGCTGGAATTGCTGAGGCCTCACCGCACTCTCTTGGGCTTTCAACAGCCATAACTCTGGTTCACCAGTTTGATAACTCCTTCGAGCCGGATTTGAACCAGCGACCTAAGGATGTCAATCTATAACCACTACAGTCCTCCGCTCTACCAACTGAGCTATCGAAGGGAGCTATCAGTGTTATTTTGCTGCTAGCTGCTGTACTGTGACTCTCATTCCATGTGGTTCTTATCTAGTACAGTGTAGTTACATAGTAATAGCATCAGTTCTATAAGAGTTAAAATTTTCCACCAAATTAACTCCTTCGAGCCGGATTTGAACCAGCGACCTAAGGATGTCAGTCAATGCAGCCACTACAGTCCTCCGCTCTACCAACTGAGCTATCGAAGGGAGCGTATGTATGCTAATGCCCTGCCCCTGCTGTCTTTCTATTGGCTGGGCGTTAAACAGCCATAACCTTAGTTTGCAGCATGCTACCAAGTCGAAATTTGCTTTGTTTTTTGGACTTGGACAACCAGGTACGAGCTGGAATTGCTGAGGCCTCACCGCACTCTCTTGGGCTTTCAACAGCCATAATTCTGGTTCACCAGTTTGATAACTCCTTCGAGCCGGATTTGAACCAGGGACCTAAGGATGTCAATCTATAACCACTACAGTCCTCCGCTCTACCAACTGAGCTATCGAAGGGAGCTATCAGTGTTATTTTGCTGCTAGCTGCTGTACTGTGACTTTCATTCCATGTGGTTCTTATCTAGTACAGTGTAGTTACATAGTAATAGCATCAGTTCTATAAGAGTTAAAATTTTCCCCAAAGGAACTCCTTCGAGCCGGATTTGAACCAGCGACCTAAGGATGTCAGTCATTGCAGCCACTACAGTCCTCCGCTCTACCAACTGAGCTATCGAAGGGAGCGTATGTATGCTTATGCCCTGCCCCTGCTGTCTTTCTATTGGCTGGGCGTTAAACAGCCATAACTTTAGTTTGCAGCATGCTACCAAGTCGAAATTTGTTTTGTTTTTTGGACTTGGACAACCAGGTACAAGCTGGAATTGCTGAGGCCTCACCGCACTCTCTTGGGCTTTCAACAGCCATAACTCTGGTTCACCAGTTTGATAACTCCTTCGAGCCGGATTTGAACCAGCGACCTAAGGATGTCAATCTATAACCACTACAGTCCTCCGCTCTACCAACTGAGCTATCGAAGGGAGCTATCAGTGTTATTTTGCTGCTAGCTGCTGTACTGTGACTCTCATTCCATGTGGTTCTTATCTAGTACAGTGTAGTTACATAGTAATAGCATCAGTTCTATAAGAGTTAAAATTTTCCCCATAGGAACTCCTTCGAGCCGGATTTGAACCAGCGACCTAAGGATGTCAGTCATTGCAGCCACTACAGTCCTCCGCTCTACCAACTGAGCTATCGAAGGGAGCCATCACTGCTACTTTATGTCCACATTTGGCCCTCGGGCCACCACTTTCATATCCCTGAATAGCAAAAATATCCTGTCTACAAACTGCTGCTAGCTGCTGTACTGTGACTTTCATTCCATGTGGTTCTTATCTAGTACAGTGTAGTTACATAGTAATAGCATCAGTTCTATAAGAGTTAAATATTTCCACCAAATTAACTCCTTCGAGCCGGATTTGAACCAGCGACCTAAGGATGTCAGTCAATGCAGCCACTACAGTCCTCCGCTCTACCAACTGAGCTATCGAAGGGAGCGTATGTATGCTAATGCCCTGCCCCTGCTGTCTTTCTATTGGCTGGGCGTTAAACAGCCATAACCTTAGTTTGCAGCATGCTACCAAGTCGAAATTTGCTTTGTTTTTTGGACTTGGACAACCAGGTACGAGCTGGAATTGCTGAGGCCTCACCGCACTCTCTTGGGCTTTCAACAGCCATAATTCTGGTTCACCAGTTTGATAACTCCTTCGAGCCGGATTTGAACCAGCGACCTAAGGATGTCAATCTATAACCACTACAGTCCTCCGCTCTACCACCTGAGCTATCGAAGGGAGCTATCAGTGTTATTTTGCTGCTAGCTGCTGTACTGTGACTTTCATTCCATGTGGTTCTTATCTAGTACAGTGTAGTTACATAGTAATAGCATCAGTTCTATAAGAGTTAAAATTTTCCCCAAAGGAACTCCTTCGAGCCGGATTTGAACCAGCGACCTAAGGATGTCAGTCATTGCAGCCACTACAGTCCTCCGCTCTACCAACTGAGCTATCGAAGGGAGCGTATGTATGCTTATGCCCTGCCCCTGCTGTCTTTCTATTGGCTGGGCGTTAAACAGCCATAACTTTAGTTTGCAGCATGCTACCGAGTCGAAATTTGTTTTGTTTTTTGGACTTGGACAACCAGGTACAAGCTGGAATTGCTGAGGCCTCACCGCACTCTCTTGGGCTTTCAACAGCCATAACTCTGGTTCACCAGTTTGATAACTCCTTCGAGCCGGATTTGAACCAGCGACCTAAGGATGTCAATCTATAACCACTACAGTCCTCCGCTCTACCAACTGAGCTATCGAAGGGAGCTATCAGTGTTATTTTGCTGCTAGCTGCTGTACTGTGACTCTCATTCCATGTGGTTCTTATCAAGTACAGTGTAGTTACATAGTAATAGCATCAGTTCTATAAGAGTTAAAATTTTCCCCATAGGAACTCCTTCGAGCCGGATTTGAACCAGCGACCTAAGGATGTCAGTCATTGCAGCCACTACAGTCCTCCGCTCTACCAACTGAGCTATCGAAGGGAGCCATCACTGCTACTTTATGTCCACATTTGGCCCTCGGGCCACCACTTTCATATCCCTGAATAGCAAAAATATCCTGTCTACAAACTGCTGCTAGCTGCTGTACTGTGACTTTCATTCCATGTGGTTCTTATCTAGTACAGTGTAGTTACATAGTAATAGCATCAGTTCTATAAGAGTTAAATATTTCCACCAAATTAACTCCTTCGAGCCGGATTTGAACCAGCGACCTAAGGATGTCAGTCAATGCAGCCACTACAGTCCTCCGCTCTACCAACTGAGCTATCGAAGGGAGCGTATGTATGCTAATGCCCTGCCCCTGCTGTCTTTCTATTGGCTGGGCGTTAAACAGCCATAACCTTAGTTTGCAGCATGCTACCAAGTCGAAATTTGCTTTGTTTTTTGGACTTGGACAACCAGGTACGAGCTGGAATTGCTGAGGCCTCACCGCACTCTCTTGGGCTTTCAACAGCCATAATTCTGGTTCACCAGTTTGATAACTCCTTCGAGCCGGATTTGAACCAGCGACCTAAGGATGTCAATCTATAACCACTACAGTCCTCCGCTCTACCAACTGAGCTATCGAAGGGAGCTATCAGTGTTATTTTGCTGCTAGCTGCTGTACTGTGACTTTCATTCCATGTGGTTCTTATCTAGTACAGTGTAGTTACATAGTAATAGCATCAGTTCTATAAGAGTTAAAATTTTCCCCAAAGGAACTCCTTCGAGCCGGATTTGAACCAGCGACCTAAGGATGTCAGTCATTGCAGCCACTACAGTCCTCCGCTCTACCAACTGAGCTATCGAAGGGAGCGTATGTATGCTTATGCCCTGCCCCTGCTGTCTTTCTATTGGCTGGGCGTTAAACAGCCATAACTTTAGTTTGCAGCATGCTACCAAGTCGAAATTTGTTTTGTTTTTTGGACTTGGACAACCAGGTACAAGCTGGAATTGCTGAGGCCTCACCGCACTCTCTTGGGCTTTCAACAGCCATAACTCTGGTTCACCAGTTTGATAACTCCTTCGAGCCGGATTTGAACCAGCGACCTAAGGATGTCAATCTATAACCACTACAGTCCTCCGCTCTACCAACTGAGCTATCGAAGGGAGCTATCAGTGTTATTTTGCTGCTAGCTGCTGTACTGTGACTCTCATTCCATGTGGTTCTTATCTAGTACAGTGTAGTTACATAGTAATAGCATCAGTTCTATAAGAGTTAAAATTTTCCACCAAATTAACTCCTTCGAGCCGGATTTGAACCAGCGACCTAAGGATGTCAGTCAATGCAGCCACTACAGTCCTCCGCTCTACCAACTGAGCTATCGAAGGGAGCGTATGTATGCTAATGCCCTGCCCCTGCTGTCTTTCTATTGGCTGGGCGTTAAACAGCCATAACCTTAGTTTGCAGCATGCTACCAAGTCGAAATTTGCTTTGTTTTTTGGACTTGGACAACCAGGTACGAGCTGGAATTGCTGAGGCCTCACCGCACTCTCTTGGGCTTTCAACAGCCATAATTCTGGTTCACCAGTTTGATAACTCCTTCGAGCCGGATTTGAACCAGGGACCTAAGGATGTCAATCTATAACCACTACAGTCCTCCGCTCTACCAACTGAGCTATCGAAGGGAGCTATCAGTGTTATTTTGCTGCTAGCTGCTGTACTGTGACTTTCATTCCATGTGGTTCTTATCTAGTACAGTGTAGTTACATAGTAATAGCATCAGTTCTATAAGAGTTAAAATTTTCCCCAAAGGAACTCCTTCGAGCCGGATTTGAACCAGCGACCTAAGGATGTCAGTCATTGCAGCCACTACAGTCCTCCGCTCTACCAACTGAGCTATCGAAGGGAGCGTATGTATGCTTATGCCCTGCCCCTGCTGTCTTTCTATTGGCTGGGCGTTAAACAGCCATAACTTTAGTTTGCAGCATGCTACCAAGTCGAAATTTGTTTTGTTTTTTGGACTTGGACAACCAGGTACAAGCTGGAATTGCTGAGGCCTCACCGCACTCTCTTGGGCTTTCAACAGCCATAACTCTGGTTCACCAGTTTGATAACTCCTTCGAGCCGGATTTGAACCAGCGACCTAAGGATGTCAATCTATAACCACTACAGTCCTCCGCTCTACCAACTGAGCTATCGAAGGGAGCTATCAGTGTTATTTTGCTGCTAGCTGCTGTACTGTGACTCTCATTCCATGTGGTTCTTATCTAGTACAGTGTAGTTACATAGTAATAGCATCAGTTCTATAAGAGTTAAAATTTTCCCCATAGGAACTCCTTCGAGCCGGATTTGAACCAGCGACCTAAGGATGTCAGTCATTGCAGCCACTACAGTCCTCCGCTCTACCAACTGAGCTATCGAAGGGAGCCATCACTGCTACTTTATGTCCACATTTGGCCCTCGGGCCACCACTTTCATATCCCTGAATAGCAAAAATATCCTGTCTACAAACTGCTGCTAGCTGCTGTACTGTGACTTTCATTCCATGTGGTTCTTATCTAGTACAGTGTAGTTACATAGTAATAGCATCAGTTCTATAAGAGTTAAATATTTCCACCAAATTAACTCCTTCGAGCCGGATTTGAACCAGCGACCTAAGGATGTCAGTCAATGCAGCCACTACAGTCCTCCGCTCTACCAACTGAGCTATCGAAGGGAGCGTATGTATGCTAATGCCCTGCCCCTGCTGTCTTTCTATTGGCTGGGCGTTAAACAGCCATAACCTTAGTTTGCAGCATGCTACCAAGTCGAAATTTGCTTTGTTTTTTGGACTTGGACAACCAGGTACGAGCTGGAATTGCTGAGGCCTCACCGCACTCTCTTGGGCTTTCAACAGCCATAATTCTGGTTCACCAGTTTGATAACTCCTTCGAGCCGGATTTGAACCAGCGACCTAAGGATGTCAATCTATAACCACTACAGTCCTCCGCTCTACCACCTGAGCTATCGAAGGGAGCTATCAGTGTTATTTTGCTGCTAGCTGCTGTACTGTGACTTTCATTCCATGTGGTTCTTATCTAGTACAGTGTAGTTACATAGTAATAGCATCAGTTCTATAAGAGTTAAAATTTTCCCCAAAGGAACTCCTTCGAGCCGGATTTGAACCAGCGACCTAAGGATGTCAGTCATTGCAGCCACTACAGTCCTCCGCTCTACCAACTGAGCTATCGAAGGGAGCGTATGTATGCTTATGCCCTGCCCCTGCTGTCTTTCTATTGGCTGGGCGTTAAACAGCCATAACTTTAGTTTGCAGCATGCTACCGAGTCGAAATTTGTTTTGTTTTTTGGACTTGGACAACCAGGTACAAGCTGGAATTGCTGAGGCCTCACCGCACTCTCTTGGGCTTTCAACAGCCATAACTCTGGTTCACCAGTTTGATAACTCCTTCGAGCCGGATTTGAACCAGCGACCTAAGGATGTCAATCTATAACCACTACAGTCCTCCGCTCTACCAACTGAGCTATCGAAGGGAGCTATCAGTGTTATTTTGCTGCTAGCTGCTGTACTGTGACTCTCATTCCATGTGGTTCTTATCAAGTACAGTGTAGTTACATAGTAATAGCATCAGTTCTATAAGAGTTAAAATTTTCCCCATAGGAACTCCTTCGAGCCGGATTTGAACCAGCGACCTAAGGATGTCAGTCATTGCAGCCACTACAGTCCTCCGCTCTACCAACTGAGCTATCGAAGGGAGCCATCACTGCTACTTTATGTCCACATTTGGCCCTCGGGCCACCACTTTCATATCCCTGAATAGCAAAAATATCCTGTCTACAAACTGCTGCTAGCTGCTGTACTGTGACTTTCATTCCATGTGGTTCTTATCTAGTACAGTGTAGTTACATAGTAATAGCATCAGTTCTATAAGAGTTAAATATTTCCACCAAATTAACTCCTTCGAGCCGGATTTGAACCAGCGACCTAAGGATGTCAGTCAATGCAGCCACTACAGTCCTCCGCTCTACCAACTGAGCTATCGAAGGGAGCGTATGTATGCTAATGCCCTGCCCCTGCTGTCTTTCTATTGGCTGGGCGTTAAACAGCCATAACCTTAGTTTGCAGCATGCTACCAAGTCGAAATTTGCTTTGTTTTTTGGACTTGGACAACCAGGTACGAGCTGGAATTGCTGAGGCCTCACCGCACTCTCTTGGGCTTTCAACAGCCATAATTCTGGTTCACCAGTTTGATAACTCCTTCGAGCCGGATTTGAACCAGCGACCTAAGGATGTCAATCTATAACCACTACAGTCCTCCGCTCTACCACCTGAGCTATCGAAGGGAGCTATCAGTGTTATTTTGCTGCTAGCTGCTGTACTGTGACTTTCATTCCATGTGGTTCTTATCTAGTACAGTGTAGTTACATAGTAATAGCATCAGTTCTATAAGAGTTAAAATTTTCCCCAAAGGAACTCCTTCGAGCCGGATTTGAACCAGCGACCTAAGGATGTCAGTCATTGCAGCCACTACAGTCCTCCGCTCTACCAACTGAGCTATCGAAGGGAGCGTATGTATGCTTATGCCCTGCCCCTGCTGTCTTTCTATTGGCTGGGCGTTAAACAGCCATAACTTTAGTTTGCAGCATGCTACCGAGTCGAAATTTGTTTTGTTTTTTGGACTTGGACAACCAGGTACAAGCTGGAATTGCTGAGGCCTCACCGCACTCTCTTGGGCTTTCAACAGCCATAACTCTGGTTCACCAGTTTGATAACTCCTTCGAGCCGGATTTGAACCAGCGACCTAAGGATGTCAATCTATAACCACTACAGTCCTCCGCTCTACCAACTGAGCTATCGAAGGGAGCTATCAGTGTTATTTTGCTGCTAGCTGCTGTACTGTGACTCTCATTCCATGTGGTTCTTATCAAGTACAGTGTAGTTACATAGTAATAGCATCAGTTCTATAAGAGTTAAAATTTTCCCCATAGGAACTCCTTCGAGCCGGATTTGAACCAGCGACCTAAGGATGTCAGTCATTGCAGCCACTACAGTCCTCCGCTCTACCAACTGAGCTATCGAAGGGAGCCATCACTGCTACTTTATGTCCACATTTGGCCCTCGGGCCACCACTTTCATATCCCTGAATAGCAAAAATATCCTGTCTACAAACTGCTGCTAGCTGCTGTACTGTGACTTTCATTCCATGTGGTTCTTATCTAGTACAGTGTAGTTACATAGTAATAGCATCAGTTCTATAAGAGTTAAATATTTCCACCAAATTAACTCCTTCGAGCCGGATTTGAACCAGCGACCTAAGGATGTCAGTCAATGCAGCCACTACAGTCCTCCGCTCTACCAACTGAGCTATCGAAGGGAGCGTATGTATGCTAATGCCCTGCCCCTGCTGTCTTTCTATTGGCTGGGCGTTAAACAGCCATAACCTTAGTTTGCAGCATGCTACCAAGTCGAAATTTGCTTTGTTTTTTGGACTTGGACAACCAGGTACGAGCTGGAATTGCTGAGGCCTCACCGCACTCTCTTGGGCTTTCAACAGCCATAATTCTGGTTCACCAGTTTGATAACTCCTTCGAGCCGGATTTGAACCAGCGACCTAAGGATGTCAATCTATAACCACTACAGTCCTCCGCTCTACCACCTGAGCTATCGAAGGGAGCTATCAGTGTTATTTTGCTGCTAGCTGCTGTACTGTGACTTTCATTCCATGTGGTTCTTATCTAGTACAGTGTAGTTACATAGTAATAGCATCAGTTCTATAAGAGTTAAAATTTTCCCCAAAGGAACTCCTTCGAGCCGGATTTGAACCAGCGACCTAAGGATGTCAGTCATTGCAGCCACTACAGTCCTCCGCTCTACCAACTGAGCTATCGAAGGGAGCGTATGTATGCTTATGCCCTGCCCCTGCTGTCTTTCTATTGGCTGGGCGTTAAACAGCCATAACTTTAGTTTGCAGCATGCTACCGAGTCGAAATTTGTTTTGTTTTTTGGACTTGGACAACCAGGTACAAGCTGGAATTGCTGAGGCCTCACCGCACTCTCTTGGGCTTTCAACAGCCATAACTCTGGTTCACCAGTTTGATAACTCCTTCGAGCCGGATTTGAACCAGCGACCTAAGGATGTCAATCTATAACCACTACAGTCCTCCGCTCTACCAACTGAGCTATCGAAGGGAGCTATCAGTGTTATTTTGCTGCTAGCTGCTGTACTGTGACTCTCATTCCATGTGGTTCTTATCAAGTACAGTGTAGTTACATAGTAATAGCATCAGTTCTATAAGAGTTAAAATTTTCCCCATAGGAACTCCTTCGAGCCGGATTTGAACCAGCGACCTAAGGATGTCAGTCATTGCAGCCACTACAGTCCTCCGCTCTACCAACTGAGCTATCGAAGGGAGCCATCACTGCTACTTTATGTCCACATTTGGCCCTCGGGCCACCACTTTCATATCCCTGAATAGCAAAAATATCCTGTCTACAAACTGCTGCTAGCTGCTGTACTGTGACTTTCATTCCATGTGGTTCTTATCTAGTACAGTGTAGTTACATAGTAATAGCATCAGTTCTATAAGAGTTAAATATTTCCACCAAATTAACTCCTTCGAGCCGGATTTGAACCAGCGACCTAAGGATGTCAGTCAATGCAGCCACTACAGTCCTCCGCTCTACCAACTGAGCTATCGAAGGGAGCGTATGTATGCTAATGCCCTGCCCCTGCTGTCTTTCTATTGGCTGGGCGTTAAACAGCCATAACCTTAGTTTGCAGCATGCTACCAAGTCGAAATTTGCTTTGTTTTTTGGACTTGGACAACCAGGTACGAGCTGGAATTGCTGAGGCCTCACCGCACTCTCTTGGGCTTTCAACAGCCATAATTCTGGTTCACCAGTTTGATAACTCCTTCGAGCCGGATTTGAACCAGCGACCTAAGGATGTCAATCTATAACCACTACAGTCCTCCGCTCTACCAACTGAGCTATCGAAGGGAGCTATCAGTGTTATTTTGCTGCTAGCTGCTGTACTGTGACTTTCATTCCATGTGGTTCTTATCTAGTACAGTGTAGTTACATAGTAATAGCATCAGTTCTATAAGAGTTAAAATTTTCCCCAAAGGAACTCCTTCGAGCCGGATTTGAACCAGCGACCTAAGGATGTCAGTCATTGCAGCCACTACAGTCCTCCGCTCTACCAACTGAGCTATCGAAGGGAGCGTATGTATGCTTATGCCCTGCCCCTGCTGTCTTTCTATTGGCTGGGCGTTAAACAGCCATAACTTTAGTTTGCAGCATGCTACCAAGTCGAAATTTGTTTTGTTTTTTGGACTTGGACAACCAGGTACAAGCTGGAATTGCTGAGGCCTCACCGCACTCTCTTGGGCTTTCAACAGCCATAACTCTGGTTCAACAGTTTGATAACTCCTTCGAGCCGGATTTGAACCAGCGACCTAAGGATGTCAATCTATAACCACTACAGTCCTCCGCTCTACCAACTGAGCTATCGAAGGGAGCTATCAGTGTTATTTTGCTGCTAGCTGCTGTACTGTGACTCTCATTCCATGTGGTTCTTATCTAGTACAGTGTAGTTACATAGTAATAGCATCAGTTCTATAAGAGTTAAAATTTTCCCCATAGGAACTCCTTCGAGCCGGATTTGAACCAGCGACCTAAGGATGTCAGTCATTGCAGCCACTACAGTCCTCCGCTCTACCAACTGAGCTATCGAAGGGAGCCATCACTGCTACTTTATGTCCACATTTGGCCCTCGGGCCACCACTTTCATATCCCTGAATAGCAAAAATATCCTGTCTACAAACTGCTGCTAGCTGCTGTACTGTGACTTTCATTCCATGTGGTTCTTATCTAGTACAGTGTAGTTACATAGTAATAGCATCAGTTCTATAAGAGTTAAATATTTCCACCAAATTAACTCCTTCGAGCCGGATTTGAACCAGCGACCTAAGGATGTCAGTCAATGCAGCCACTACAGTCCTCCGCTCTACCAACTGAGCTATCGAAGGGAGCGTATGTATGCTAATGCCCTGCCCCTGCTGTCTTTCTATTGGCTGGGCGTTAAACAGCCATAACCTTAGTTTGCAGCATGCTACCAAGTCGAAATTTGCTTTGTTTTTTGGACTTGGACAACCAGGTACGAGCTGGAATTGCTGAGGCCTCACCGCACTCTCTTGGGCTTTCAACAGCCATAATTCTGGTTCACCAGTTTGATAACTCCTTCGAGCCGGATTTGAACCAGCGACCTAAGGATGTCAATCTATAACCACTACAGTCCTCCGCTCTACCAACTGAGCTATCGAAGGGAGCTATCAGTGTTATTTTGCTGCTAGCTGCTGTACTGTGACTTTCATTCCATGTGGTTCTTATCTAGTACAGTGTAGTTACATAGTAATAGCATCAGTTCTATAAGAGTTAAAATTTTCCCCAAAGGAACTCCTTCGAGCCGGATTTGAACCAGCGACCTAAGGATGTCAGTCATTGCAGCCACTACAGTCCTCCGCTCTACCAACTGAGCTATCGAAGGGAGCGTATGTATGCTTATGCCCTGCCCCTGCTGTCTTTCTATTGGCTGGGCGTTAAACAGCCATAACTTTAGTTTGCAGCATGCTACCAATTCGAAATTTGTTTTGTTTTTTGGACTTGGACAACCAGGTACAAGCTGGAATTGCTGAGGCCTCACCGCACTCTCTTGGGCTTTCAACAGCCATAACTCTGGTTCACCAGTTTGATAACTCCTTCGAGCCGGATTTGAACCAGCAACCTAAGGATGTCAATCTATAACCACTACAGTCCTCCGCTCTACCAACTGAGCTATCGAAGGGAGCTATCAGTGTTATTTTGCTGCTAGCTGCTGTACTGTGACTCTCATTCCATGTGGTTCTTATCTAGTACAGTGTAGTTACATAGTAATAGCATCAGTTCTATAAGAGTTAAAATTTTCCCCATAGGAACTCCTTCGAGCCGGATTTGAACCAGCGACCTAAGGATGTCAGTCATTGCAGCCACTACAGTCCTCCGCTCTACCAACTGAGCTATCGAAGGGAGCCATCACTGCTACTTTATGTCCACATTTGACCCTCGGGCCACCACTTTCATATCCCTGAATAGCAAAAATATCCTGTCTACAAACTGCTGCTAGCTGCTGTACTGTGACTTTCATTCCATGTGGTTCTTATCTAGTACAGTGTAGTTACATAGTAATAGCATCAGTTCTATAAGAGTTAAATATTTCCACCAAATTAACTCCTTCGAGCCGGATTTGAACCAGCGACCTAAGGATGTCAGTCAATGCAGCCACTACAGTCCTCCGCTCTACCAACTGAGCTATCGAAGGGAGCGTATGTATGCTAATGCCCTGCCCCTGCTGTCTTTCTATTGGCTGGGCGTTAAACAGCCATAACCTTAGTTTGCAGCATGCTACCAAGTCGAAATTTGCTTTGTTTTTTGGACTTGGACAACCAGGTACGAGCTGGAATTGCTGAGGCCTCACCGCACTCTCTTGGGCTTTCAACAGCCATAACTCTGGTTCACCAGTTTGATAACTCCTTCGAGCCGGATTTGAACCAGCGACCTAAGGATGTCAATCTATAACCACTACAGTCCTCCGCTCTACCAACTGAGCTATCGAAGGGAGCTATCAGTGTTATTTTGCTGCTAGCTGCTGTACTGTGACTCTCATTCCATGTGGTTCTTATCAAGTACAGTGTAGTTACATAGTAATAGCATCAGTTCTATAAGAGTTAAAATTTTCCCCATAGGAACTCCTTCGAGCCGGATTTGAACCAGCGACCTAAGGATGTCAGTCATTGCAGCCACTACAGTCCTCCGCTCTACCAACTGAGCTATCGAAGGGAGCCATCACTGCTACTTTATGTCCACATTTGGCCCTCGGGCCACCACTTTCATATCCCTGAATAGCAAAAATATCCTGTCTACAAACTGCTGCTAGCTGCTGTACTGTGACTTTCATTCCATGTGGTTCTTATCTAGTACAGTGTAGTTACATAGTAATAGCATCAGTTCTATAAGAGTTAAATATTTCCACCAAATTAACTCCTTCGAGCCGGATTTGAACCAGCGACCTAAGGATGTCAGTCAATGCAGCCACTACAGTCCTCCGCTCTACCAACTGAGCTATCGAAGGGAGCGTATGTATGCTAATGCCCTGCCCCTGCTGTCTTTCTATTGGCTGGGCGTTAAACAGCCATAACCTTAGTTTGCAGCATGCTACCAAGTCGAAATTTGCTTTGTTTTTTGGACTTGGACAACCAGGTACGAGCTGGAATTGCTGAGGCCTCACCGCACTCTCTTGGGCTTTCAACAGCCATAATTCTGGTTCACCAGTTTGATAACTCCTTCGAGCCGGATTTGAACCAGCGACCTAAGGATGTCAATCTATAACCACTACAGTCCTCCGCTCTACCAACTGAGCTATCGAAGGGAGCTATCAGTGTTATTTTGCTGCTAGCTGCTGTACTGTGACTTTCATTCCATGTGGTTCTTATCTAGTACAGTGTAGTTACATAGTAATAGCATCAGTTCTATAAGAGTTAAAATTTTCCCCAAAGGAACTACTTCGAGCCGGATTTGAACCAGCGACCTAAGGATGTCAGTCATTGCAGCCACTACAGTCCTCCGCTCTACCAACTGAGCTATCGATGGGAGCGTATGTATGCTTATGCCCTGCCCCTGCTGTCTTTCTATTGGCTGGGCGTTAAACAGCCATAACTTTAGTTTGCAGCATGCTACCAAGTCGAAATTTGTTTTGTTTTTTGGACTTGGACAACCAGGTACAAGCTGGAATTGCTGAGGCCTCACCGCACTCTCTTGGGCTTTCAACAGCCATAACTCTGGTTCACCAGTTTGATAACTCCTTCGAGCCGGATTTGAACCAGCGACCTAAGGATGTCAATCTATAACCACTACAGTCCTCCGCTCTACCAACTGAGCTATCGAAGGGAGCTATCAGTGTTATTTTGCTGCTAGCTGCTGTACTGTGACTCTCATTCCATGTGGTTCTTATCTAGTACAGTGTAGTTACATAGTAATAGCATCAGTTCTATAAGAGTTAAATTTTTCCCCATAGGAACTCCTTCGAGCCGGATTTGAACCAGCGACCTAAGGATGTCAGTCATTGCAGCCACTACAGTCCTCCGCTCTACCAACTGAGCTATCGAAGGGAGCCATCACTGCTACTTTATGTCCACATTTGGCCCTCGGGCCACCACTTTCATATCCCTGAATAGCAAAAATATCCTGTCTACAAACTGCTGCTAGCTGCTGTACTGTGACTTTCATTCCATGTGGTTCTTATCTAGTACAGTGTAGTTACATAGTAATAGCATCAGTTCTATAAGAGTTAAATATTTCCACCAAATTAACTCCTTCGAGCCGGATTTGAACCAGCGACCTAAGGATGTCAGTCAATGCAGCCACTACAGTCCTCCGCTCTATCAACTGAGCTATCGAAGGGAGCGTATGTATGCTAATGCCCTGCCCCTGCTGTCTTTCTATTGGCTGGGCGTTAAACAGCCATAACCTTAGTTTGCAGCATGCTACCAAGTCGAAATTTGCTTTGTTTTTTGGACTTGGACAACCAGGTACGAGCTGGAATTGCTGAGGCCTCACCGCACTCTCTTGGGCTTTCAACAGCCATAATTCTGGTTCACCAGTTTGATAACTCCTTCGAGCCGGATTTGAACCAGCGACCTAAGGATGTCAATCTATAACCACTACAGTCCTCCGCTCTACCAACTGAGCTATCGAAGGGAGCTATCAGTGTTATTTTGCTGCTAGCTGCTGTACTGTGACTTTCATTCCATGTGGTTCTTATCTAGTACAGTGTAGTTACATAGTAATAGCATCAGTTCTATAAGAGTTAAATATTTCCACCAAATTAACTCCTTCGAGCCGGATTTGAACCAGCGACCTAAGGATGTCAGTCAATGCAGCCACTACAGTCCTCCGCTCTACCAACTGAGCTATCGAAGGGAGCGTATGTATGCTTATGCCCTGCCCCTGCTGTCTTTCTATTGGCTGGGCGTTAAACAGCCATAACTTTAGTTTGCAGCATGCTACCAAGTTGAAATTTGTTTTGTTTTTTGGACTTGGACAACCATGTACGAGCTGGAATTGCTGAGGCCTCACCGCACTCTCTTGGGCTTTCAACAGCCATAACTCTGGTTCACCAGTTTGATAACTCCTTCGAGGCGGATTTGAACCAGCGACCTAAGGATGTCAATCTATAACCACTACAGTCCTCCGCTCTACCAACTGAGCTATCGAAGGGAGCTATCAGTGTTATTTTGCTGCTAGCTGCTGTACTGTGACTCTCATTCCATGTGGTTCTTATCAAGTACAGTGTAGTTACATAGTAATAGCATCAGTTCTATAAGAGTTAAAATTTTCCCCATAGGAACTCCTTCGAGCCGGATTTGAACCAGCGACCTAAGGATGTCAGTCATTGCAGCCACTACAGTCCTCCGCTCTACCAACTGAGCTATCGAAGGGAGCCATCACTGCTACTTTATGTCCACATTTGGCCCTCGGGCCACCACTTTCATATCCCTGAATAGCAAAAATATCCTGTCTACAAACTGCTGCTAGCTGCTGTACTGTGACTTTCATTCCATGTGGTTCTTATCTAGTACAGTGTAGTTACATAGTAATAGCATCAGTTCTATAAGAGTTAAATATTTCCACCAAATTAACTCCTTCGAGCCGGATTTGAACCAGCGACCTAAGGATGTCAGTCAATGCAGCCACTACAGTCCTCCGCTCTACCAACTGAGCTATCGAAGGGAGCGTATGTATGCTAATGCCCTGCCCCTGCTGTCTTTCTATTGGCTGGGCGTTAAACAGCCATAACCTTAGTTTGCAGCATGCTACCAAGTCGAAATTTGCTTTGTTTTTTGGACTTGGACAACCAGGTACGAGCTGGAATTGCTGAGGCCTCACCGCACTCTCTTGGGCTTTCAACAGCCATAATTCTGGTTCACCAGTTTGATAACTCCTTCGAGCCGGATTTGAACCAGCGACCTAAGGATGTCAATCTATAACCACTACAGTCCTCCGCTCTACCAACTGAGCTATCGAAGGGAGCTATCAGTGTTATTTTGCTGCTAGCTGCTGTACTGTGACTTTCATTCCATGTGGTTCTTATCTAGTACAGTGTAGTTACATAGTAATAGCATCAGTTCTATAAGAGTTAAAATTTTCCCCAAAGGAACTACTTCGAGCCGGATTTGAACCAGCGACCTAAGGATGTCAGTCATTGCAGCCACTACAGTCCTCCGCTCTACCAACTGAGCTATCGATGGGAGCGTATGTATGCTTATGCCCTGCCCCTGCTGTCTTTCTATTGGCTGGGCGTTAAACAGCCATAACTTTAGTTTGCAGCATGCTACCAAGTCGAAATTTGTTTTGTTTTTTGGACTTGGACAACCAGGTACAAGCTGGAATTGCTGAGGCCTCACCGCACTCTCTTGGGCTTTCAACAGCCATAACTCTGGTTCACCAGTTTGATAACTCCTTCGAGCCGGATTTGAACCAGCGACCTAAGGATGTCAATCTATAACCACTACAGTCCTCCGCTCTACCAACTGAGCTATCGAAGGGAGCTATCAGTGTTATTTTGCTGCTAGCTGCTGTACTGTGACTCTCATTCCATGTGGTTCTTATCTAGTACAGTGTAGTTACATAGTAATAGCATCAGTTCTATAAGAGTTAAATTTTTCCCCATAGGAACTCCTTCGAGCCGGATTTGAACCAGCGACCTAAGGATGTCAGTCATTGCAGCCACTACAGTCCTCCGCTCTACCAACTGAGCTATCGAAGGGAGCCATCACTGCTACTTTATGTCCACATTTGGCCCTCGGGCCACCACTTTCATATCCCTGAATAGCAAAAATATCCTGTCTACAAACTGCTGCTAGCTGCTGTACTGTGACTTTCATTCCATGTGGTTCTTATCTAGTACAGTGTAGTTACATAGTAATAGCATCAGTTCTATAAGAGTTAAATATTTCCACCAAATTAACTCCTTCGAGCCGGATTTGAACCAGCGACCTAAGGATGTCAGTCAATGCAGCCACTACAGTCCTCCGCTCTATCAACTGAGCTATCGAAGGGAGCGTATGTATGCTAATGCCCTGCCCCTGCTGTCTTTCTATTGGCTGGGCGTTAAACAGCCATAACCTTAGTTTGCAGCATGCTACCAAGTCGAAATTTGCTTTGTTTTTTGGACTTGGACAACCAGGTACGAGCTGGAATTGCTGAGGCCTCACCGCACTCTCTTGGGCTTTCAACAGCCATAATTCTGGTTCACCAGTTTGATAACTCCTTCGAGCCGGATTTGAACCAGCGACCTAAGGATGTCAATCTATAACCACTACAGTCCTCCGCTCTACCAACTGAGCTATCGAAGGGAGCTATCAGTGTTATTTTGCTGCTAGCTGCTGTACTGTGACTTTCATTCCATGTGGTTCTTATCTAGTACAGTGTAGTTACATAGTAATAGCATCAGTTCTATAAGAGTTAAATATTTCCACCAAATTAACTCCTTCGAGCCGGATTTGAACCAGCGACCTAAGGATGTCAGTCAATGCAGCCACTACAGTCCTCCGCTCTACCAACTGAGCTATCGAAGGGAGCGTATGTATGCTAATGCCCTGCCCCTGCTGTCTTTCTATTGGCTGGGCGTTAAACAGCCATAACCTTAGTTTGCAGCATGCTACCAAGTCGAAATTTGCTTTGTTTTTTGGACTTGGACAACCAGGTACGAGCTGGAATTGCTGAGGCCTCACCGCACTCTCTTGGGCTTTCAACAGCCATAATTCTGGTTCACCAGTTTGATAACTCCTTCGAGCCGGATTTGAACCAGCGACCTAAGGATGTCAATCTATAACCACTACAGTCCTCCGCTCTACCAACTGAGCTATCGAAGGGAGCTATCAGTGTTATTTTGCTGCTAGCTGCTGTACTGTGACTTTCATTCCATGTGGTTCTTATCTAGTACAGTGTAGTTACATAGTAATAGCATCAGTTCTATAAGAGTTAAATATTTCCACCAAATTAACTCCTTCGAGCCGGATTTGAACCAGCGACCTAAGGATGTCAGTCAATGCAGCCACTACAGTCCTCCGCTCTACCAACTGAGCTATCGAAGGGAGCGTATGTATGCTAATGCCCTGCCCCTGCTGTCTTTCTATTGGCTGGGCGTTAAACAGCCATAACCTTAGTTTGCAGCATGCTACCAAGTCGAAATTTGCTTTGTTTTTTGGACTTGGACAACCAGGTACGAGCTGGAATTGCTGAGGCCTCACCGCACTCTCTTGGGCTTTCAACAGCCATAATTCTGGTTCACCAGTTTGATAACTCCTTCGAGCCGGATTTGAACCAGCGACCTAAGGATGTCAATCTATAACCACTACAGTCCTCCGCTCTACCAACTGAGCTATCGAAGGGAGCTATCAGTGTTATTTTGCTGCTAGCTGCTGTACTGTGACTTTCATTCCATGTGGTTCTTATCTAGTACAGTGTAGTTACATAGTAATAGCATCAGTTCTATAAGAGTTAAAATTTTCCCCAAAGGAACTACTTCGAGCCGGATTTGAACCAGCGACCTAAGGATGTCAGTCATTGCAGCCACTACAGTCCTCCGCTCTACCAACTGAGCTATCGATGGGAGCGTATGTATGCTTATGCCCTGCCCCTGCTGTCTTTCTATTGGCTGGGCGTTAAACAGCCATAACTTTAGTTTGCAGCATGCTACCAAGTCGAAATTTGTTTTGTTTTTTGGACTTGGACAACCAGGTACAAGCTGGAATTGCTGAGGCCTCACCGCACTCTCTTGGGCTTTCAACAGCCATAACTCTGGTTCACCAGTTTGATAACTCCTTCGAGCCGGATTTGAACCAGCGACCTAAGGATGTCAATCTATAACCACTACAGTCCTCCGCTCTACCAACTGAGCTATCGAAGGGAGCTATCAGTGTTATTTTGCTGCTAGCTGCTGTACTGTGACTCTCATTCCATGTGGTTCTTATCTAGTACAGTGTAGTTACATAGTAATAGCATCAGTTCTATAAGAGTTAAATTTTTCCCCATAGGAACTCCTTCGAGCCGGATTTGAACCAGCGACCTAAGGATGTCAGTCATTGCAGCCACTACAGTCCTCCGCTCTACCAACTGAGCTATCGAAGGGAGCCATCACTGCTACTTTATGTCCACATTTGGCCCTCGGGCCACCACTTTCATATCCCTGAATAGCAAAAATATCCTGTCTACAAACTGCTGCTAGCTGCTGTACTGTGACTTTCATTCCATGTGGTTCTTATCTAGTACAGTGTAGTTACATAGTAATAGCATCAGTTCTATAAGAGTTAAATATTTCCACCAAATTAACTCCTTCGAGCCGGATTTGAACCAGCGACCTAAGGATGTCAGTCAATGCAGCCACTACAGTCCTCCGCTCTATCAACTGAGCTATCGAAGGGAGCGTATGTATGCTAATGCCCTGCCCCTGCTGTCTTTCTATTGGCTGGGCGTTAAACAGCCATAACCTTAGTTTGCAGCATGCTACCAAGTCGAAATTTGCTTTGTTTTTTGGACTTGGACAACCAGGTACGAGCTGGAATTGCTGAGGCCTCACCGCACTCTCTTGGGCTTTCAACAGCCATAATTCTGGTTCACCAGTTTGATAACTCCTTCGAGCCGGATTTGAACCAGCGACCTAAGGATGTCAATCTATAACCACTACAGTCCTCCGCTCTACCAACTGAGCTATCGAAGGGAGCTATCAGTGTTATTTTGCTGCTAGCTGCTGTACTGTGACTTTCATTCCATGTGGTTCTTATCTAGTACAGTGTAGTTACATAGTAATAGCATCAGTTCTATAAGAGTTAAAATTTTCCCCAAAGGAACTCCTTCGAGCCGGATTTGAACCAGCGACCTAAGGATGTCAGTCATTGCAGCCACTACAGTCCTCCGCTCTACCAACTGAGCTATCGAAGGGAGCGTATGTATGCTTATGCCCTGCCCCTGCTGTCTTTCTATTGGCTGGGCGTTAAACAGCCATAACTTTAGTTTGCAGCATGCTACCAAGTCGAAATTTGTTTTGTTTTTTGGACTTGGACAACCAGGTACAAGCTGGAATTGCTGAGGCCTCACCGCACTCTCTTGGGCTTTCAACAGCCATAACTCTGGTTCACCAGTTTGATAACTCCTTCGAGCCGGATTTGAACCAGCGACCTAAGGATGTCAATCTATAACCACTACAGTCCTCCGCTCTACCAACTGAGCTATCTAAGGGAGCTATCAGTGTTATTTTGCTGCTAGCTGCTGTACTGTGACTCTCATTCCATGTGGTTCTTATCTAGCACAGTGTAGTTACATAGTAATAGCATCAGTTCTATAAGAGTTAAAATTTTCCCCATAGGAACTCCTTCGAGCCGGATTTGAACCAGCGACCTAAGGATGTCAGTCATTGCAGCCACTACAGTCCTCCGCTCTACCAACTGAGCTATCGAAGGGAGCCATCACTGCTACTTTATGTCCACATTTGGCCCTCGGGCCACCACTTTCATATCCCTGAATAGCAAAAATATCCTGTCTACAAACTGCTGCTAGCTGCTGTACTGTGACTTTCATTCCATGTGGTTCTTATCTAGTACAGTGTAGTTACATAGTAATAGCATCAGTTCTATAAGAGTTAAATATTTCCACCAAATTAACTCCTTCGAGCCGGATTTGAACCAGCGACCTAAGGATGTCAGTCAATGCAGCCACTACAGTCCTCCGCTCTACCAACTGAGCTATCTAAGGGAGCGTATGTATGCTAATGCCCTGCCCCTGCTGTCTTTCTATTGGCTGGGCGTTAAACAGCCATAACCTTAGTTTGCAGCATGCTACCAAGTCGAAATTTGCTTTGTTTTTTGGACTTGGACAACCAGGTACGAGCTGGAATTGCTGAGGCCTCACCGCACTCTCTTGGGCTTTCAACAGCCATAATTCTGGTTCACCAGTTTGATAACTCCTTCGAGCCGGATTTGAACCAGCGACCTAAGGATGTCAATCTATAACCACTACAGTCCTCCGCTCTACCAACTGAGCTATCGAAGGGAGCTATCAGTGTTATTTTGCTGCTAGCTGCTGTACTGTGACTTTCATTCCATGTGGTTCTTATCTAGTACAGTGTAGTTACATAGTAATAGCATCAGTTCTATAAGAGTTAAAATTTTCCCCAAAGGAACTCCTTCGAGCCGGATTTGAACCAGCGACCTAAGGATGTCAGTCATTGCAGCCACTACAGTCCTCCGCTCTACCAACTGAGCTATCGAAGGGAGCCATCGCTGCTACTTTATGTCCACATTTGGCCCTCGGGCCACAACTTTCATATCCCTGAATAGCAAAAATATCCTGTCTACAAACTGCTGCTAGCTGCTGTACTGTGACTTTCATTCCATGTGGTTCTTATCTAGTACAGTGTAGTTACATAGTAATAGCATCAGTTCTATAAGAGTTAAATATTTCCACCAAATTAACTCCTTCGAGCCGGATTTGAACCAGCGACCTAAGGATGTCAGTCATTGCAGCCACTACAGTCCTCCGCTCTACCAACTGAGCTATCGAAGGGAGCGTATGTATGCTACTGCCCTGCCCCTGCTGTCTTTCTATTGGCTGGGCGTTAAACAGCCATAACTTTAGTTTGCAGCATGCTACTAAGTCGAAATTTGTTTTGTTTTTTGGACTTGGACAACCAGGTACAAGCTGGAATTGCTGAGGCCTCACCGCACTCTCTTGGGCTTTCAACAGCCATAACTCTGGTTCACCAGTTTGATAACTCCTTCGAGCCGGATTTGAACCAGCGACCTAAGGATGTCAATCTATAACCACTACAGTCCTCCGCTCTACCAACTGAGCTATCGAAGGGAGCTATCAGTGTTATTTTGCTGCTAGGTGCTGTACTGTGACTTTCATTCCATGTGGTTCTTATCTAGTACAGTGTAGTTACATAGTAATAGCATCAGTTCTATAAGAGTTAAAATTTTCCCCAAAGGAACTCCTTCGAGCCGGATTTGAACCAGCGACCTAAGGATGTCAGTCATTGCAGCCACTACAGTCCTCCGCTCTACCAACTGAGCTATCGAAGGGAGCCATCACTGCTACTTTATTTCCACATTTGGCCCTCGGGCCACAACTTTCATATCCCTGAATAGCAAAAATATCCTGTCTACAAACTGCTGCTAGCTGCTGTACTGTGACTTTCATTCCATGTGGTTCTTATCTAGTACAGTGTAGTTACATAGTAATAGCATCAGTTCTATAAGAGTTAAATATTTCCACCAAATTAACTCCTTCGAGCCGGATTTGAACCAGCGACCTAAGGATGTCAGTCATTGCAGCCACTACAGTCCTCCGCTCTACCAACTGAGCTATCGAAGGGAGCGTATGTATGCTTATGCCCTGCCCCTGCTGTCTTTCTATTGGCTGGGCGTTAACACTACGAAGTCTGAAAAAAAATCACTACTACTCAGTCGGCTGAAGGGTCAATGGGACCGTGTTTTTGGTGCGATTTGATTGGCCACTCTCTCCCCCACACGTCCCTCTCCAGCTGGAGAAGACATTGTTCAAGCCTGCATCCCATTTCCAACGAATTAAATCATAATATGTTTCTTAACACATGTTTTCACTCCTAAAATGTATAAAACTAATAATACATGTGAAAAATATATATTTTGCCGTTGCCCGTTAGTACTATATTGCAACATAGCCATGGAAGAGTGTCACGTTGCTGCCTTTTGTTGTTATTTTTTTCCTTCCAAAAGAGCAAGATCACTTGTCTTTTCTTGTGTGTTATCGATGTAATTAATATATGTCACCCCACGCGATGTACAGACTGCTTGACTAGGCATGTAAACATGACATAATTGTATTAATGTTTAAGTGTAATGATGTTATTGACCGGATTGTCCGTAGTCCTCCAGCCGTTAGCTTACAGTTGCTAATATTATAAGCTAACAACATTACTAAAGCCAATGTATTGCATTAAATGCGGCCTGTCCGCTGTAAATTACTTATACAAGTGAGTCGCGTTATATTTACCTAAATTACCAGCCAAAGTACATTCCAAATAAACAATTATTAGCCACGTTATGTTGTTATATCAGTTTAATTAATAAACATCGTTCATAATACGGCCGTTAGCACTGTGAATTCAACATCCGGTGAGGAGAGGATACGGTTTGTGTATGTGTTGTGTATGGAAGTCAGCGCATACAGTGGCTTACCGGATGTAAGCCTTGCACACTAAATAGAATAGAATAGAGAGAGAGAAAAAGTTTACAGATAAAGAAGGACGGACAGGCTGAACTCTTTTGACTGACAAAGAGCTGGCGATATTGAGCCTATATGCCAGAACAAATTAATCCACAGCAGCATGCCTACATAAGTTCCACGTCGCTTGCAGAAAGAACTGTTCTTTTGACTGACAAAACATTTAGCGGTTCGGGAGGTCTATCTGGTTGGAATTATTCAAACACTTTTTATTTTGTATCGCGCATCGGCAAGCGTTCTCGCTTCATGGAAAGTAAATGTCGGGTCGAGTCTAACCGAGCATGCAATAATAATAATAATAACAATGATAATAATCATTGTATTCATATTCCTATTATCTTATCAAAATAATAAACAAATTCCAAGTTAATTAACCAGCCAAACGTATATGATTTAATTCGTTGGACATGGAATGCAGCAACAACAACAACAATGCCGTCTCCAGCTGTTTGTGTGTTCTTTTTTTTTCTCCACCCCTACCACCATAACCACCATAACTCGCTCATTTTTTGCTCATTTAAAAAAAATCAAAATACCATGTAAACTATGGAATTGGGGCTTTCATTTGGTATATAAATCGGTTGTGTAGGCGCTCTCTACGAAACGATATCAAGTGAAAAGTAAATGTCGGGGAATCACCATTAACACCATTATCAAGCAGCGCAAACAAAAGACGAGAGGGGGAGAAAGGGTGACGGCGGTCGATTGGGCCGATTATAGTCAGACTGAGTAAGAGATATATGCCTAAAATCATATTTACAAAATGTTTCAAATGGAAAAAAAAACAGAGATGATTTCAACCGAATATTTAGACAAAGTCATGCAAGGGGAACTTTCTCTGGACTCCATGGGCTAAGAAAATAAACGTTGAAATTTCAAATTCGGTCAGAACGGCTGCTCAGACTTCCTAGTGTTAAACAGCCATAACTTTAGTTTGCAGCATGCTACCAAGTCGAAATTTGTTTTGTTTTTTGGACTTGGACAACCAGGTACGAGCTGGAATTGCTGAGGCCTCACCGCACTCTCTTGGGCTTTCAACAGCCATAACTCTGGTTCACCAGTTTGATAACTCCTTCGAGCCGGATTTGAACCAGCGACCTAAGGATGTCAATCTATAACCACTACAGTCCTCCGCTCTACCAACTGAGCTATCGAAGGGAGCTATCAGTGATATTTTGCTGCTAGCTGCTGTACTGTGACTTTCATTCCATGTGGTTCTTATCTAGTACAGTGTAGTTACATAGTAATAGCATCAGTTCTATAAGAGTTAAATATTTCCACCAAATTAACTCCTTCGAGCCGGATTTGAACCAGCGACCTAAGGATGTCAGTCATTGCAGCCACTACAGTCCTCCGCTCTACCAACTGAGCTATCGAAGGGAGCGTATGTATGCTACTGCCCTGCCCCTGCTGTCTTTCTATTGGCTGGGCGTTAAACAGCCATAACTTTAGTTTGCAGCATGCTACTAAGTCGAAATTTGTTTTGTTTTTTGGACTTGGACAACCAGGTACAAGCTGGAATTGCTGAGGCCTCACCGCACTCTCTTGGGCTTTCAACAGCCATAACTCTGGTTCACCAGTTTGATAACTCCTTCGAGCCGGATTTGAACCAGCGACCTAAGGATGTCAATCTATAACCACTACAGTCCTCCGCTCTACCAACTGAGCTATCGAAGGGAGCTATCGGTGTTATTTTGCTGCTAGCTGCTGTACTGTGACTTTCATTCCATGTGGTTCTTATCTAGTACAGTGTAGTTACATAGTAATAGCATCAGTTCTATAAGAGTTAAAATTTTCCCCAAAGGAACTCCTTCAAGCCGGATTTGAACCAGCGACCTAAGGATGTCAGTCATTGCAGCCACTACAGTCCTCCGCTCTACCAACTGAGCTATCGAAGGGAGCCATCACTGCTACTTTATGTCCACATTTGGCCCTCGGGCCCCAACTTTCATATCCCTGAATAGCAAAAATATCCTGTCTACAAACTGCTGCTAGCTGCTGTACTGTGACTTTCATTCCATGTGGTTCTTATCTAGTACAGTGTAGTTACATAGTAATAGCATCAGTTCTATAAGAGTTAAATATTTCCACCAAATTAACTCCTTCGAGCCGGATTTGAATCAGCGACCTAAGGATGTCAGTCATTGCAGCCACTACAGTCCTCCGCTCTACCAACTGAGCTATCGAAGGGAGCGTATGTATGCTTATGCCCTGCCCCTGCTGTCTTTCTATTGGCTGGGCGTTAAACAGCCATAACTTTAGTTTGCAGCATGCTACCAAGTTGAAATTTGTTTTGTTTTTTGGACTTGGACAACCATGTACGAGCTGGAATTGCTGAGGCCTCACCGCACTCTCTTGGGCTTTCAACAGCCATAACTCTGGTTCACCAGTTTGATAACTCCTTCGAGGCGGATTTGAACCAGCGACCTAAGGATGTCAATCTATAACCACTACAGTCCTCCGCTCTACCAACTGAGCTATCGAAGGGAGCTATCAGTGTTATTTTGCTGCTAGCTGCTGTACTGTGACTTTCATTCCATGTGGTTCTTATCTAGTACAGTGTAGTTACATAGTAATAGCATCAGTACTATAAGAGTTAAAATTTTCCCCAAAGGAACTCCTTCGAGCCGGATTTGAACCAGCGACCTAAGGATGTCAGTCATTGCAGCCACTACAGTCCTCCGCTCTACCAACTGAGCTATCGAAGGGAGCGTATGTATGCTTATGCCCTGCCCCTGCTGTCTTTCTATTGGCTGGGTGTTAAACAGCCATAACTTTAGTTTGCAGCATGCTACCAAGTCGAAATTTGTTTTGTTTTTTGGACTTGGACAACCAGGTACAAGCTGGAATTGCTGAGGCCTCACCGCACTCTCTTGGGCTTTCAACAGCCATAACTCTGGTTCACCAGTTTGATAACTCCTTCGAGCCGGATTTGAACCAGCGACCTAAGGATGTCAATCTATAACCACTACAGTCCTCCGCTCTACCAACTGAGCTATCGAAGGGAGCTATCAGTGTTATTTTGCTGCTAGGTGCTGTACTGTGACTTTCATTCCATGTGGTTCTTATCTAGTACAGTGTAGTTACATAGTAATAGCATCAGTTCTATAAGAGTTAAAATTTTCCCCAAAGGAACTCCTTCGAGCCGGATTTGAACCAGCGACCTAAGGATGTCAGTCATTGCAGCCACTACAGTCCTCCACTCTACCAACTGAGCTATCGAAGGGAGCCATCACTGCTACTTTATGTCCACATTTGGCCCTCGGGCCACAACTTTCATATCCCTGAATAGCAAAGATATCCTGTCTACAAACTGCTGCTGCTGTACTGTGACTTTCATTCCATGTGGTTCTTATCTAGTACAGTGTAGTTACATAGTAATAGCATCAGTTCTATAAGAGTTAAATATTTCCACTAAATTATCTCCTTCGAGCCGGATTTGAACCAGCGACCTAAGGATGTCAGTCATTGCAGCCACTACAGTCCTCCGCTCTACCAACTGAGCTATCGAAGGGAGCGTATGTATGCTAATGCCCTGCCCCTGCTGTCTTTCTATTGGCTGGGCGTTAAACAGCCATAACTTTAGTTTGCAGCATGCTACCAAGTCGAAATTTGTTTTGTTTTTTGGACTTGGACAATCAGGTACGAGCTGGAATTGCTGAGGCCTAACCGCACTCTCTTGGGCTTTCAACAGCCATAACTCTGGTTCACCAGTTTGATAACTCCTTCGAGCCGGATTTGAACCAGCGACCTAAGGATGTCAATCTATAACCACTACAGTCCTTCGCTCTACCAACTGAGCTATCGAAGGGAGCTATCAGTGTTATTTTGCTGCTAGCTGCTGTACTGTGACTTTCATTCCATGTGGTTCTTTAAGATATTTTTTTTTTGCGGCTTACGCCTTTATTGTTTTTTTTTAAGGGATAGAAAGTAGGCTGACAGGAAACATGGAGAGAGATGGGGGGATGACATGCGGTAAAGGCCGTGTCGGGTCCGGGAGTCGAGCCCGCGGCACACCGCGACTGGATCACCAGTCCGGTGCCCAGACCGTTGCGCTATGGCCTGGGCCTCCATGTGGTTCTTATCTAGTACAGTGTAGTTACATAGTAATAGCATCAGTTCTATAAGAGTTAAAATTTTCCCCAAAGGAACTCCTTCGAGCCGGATTTGAACCAGCGACCTAAGGATGTCAGTCATTGCAGCCACTACAGTCCTCCGCTCTACCAACTGAGCTATCGAAGGGAGCCATCACTGCTACTTTATGTCCACATTTGGCCCTCGGGCCACAACTTTCATATCCCTGAATAGCAAAAATATCCTGTCTACAAACTGCTGCTAGCTGCTGTACTGTGACTTTCATTCCATGTGGTTCTTATCTAGTACAGTGTAGTTACATAGTAATAGCATCAGTTCTATAAGAGTTAAATATTTCCACCAAATTAACTCCTTCGAGCCGGATTTGAACCAGCGACCTAAGGATGTCAGTCATTGCAGCCACTACAGTCCTCCGCTCTACCAACTGAGCTATCGAAGGGAGCGTATGTATGCTAATGCCCTGCCCCTGCTGTCTTTCTATTGGCTGGGCGTTAAACAGCCATAACTTTAGTTTGCAGCATGCTACCAAGTCGAAATTTGTTTTGTTTTTTGGACTTGGACAACCAGGTACGAGCTGGAATTGCTGAGGCCTCACCGCACTCTCTTGGGCTTTCAACAGCCATAACTCTGGTTCACCAGTTTGATAACTCCTTCGAGCCGGATTTGAACCAGCGACCTAAGGATGTCAATCTATAACCACTACAGTCCTCCGCTCTACCAACTGAGCTATCGAAGGGAGCTATCATTGATATTTTGCTGCTAGCTGCTGTACTGTGACTTTCATTCCATGTGGTTCTTATCTAGTACAGTGTAGTTACATAGTAATAGCATCAGTTCTATAAGAGTTAAAATTTTCCCCAAAGGAACTCCTTCGAGCCGGATTTGAACCAGCGACCTAAGGATGTCAGTCATTGCAGCCACTACAGTCCTCCGCTCTACCAACTGAGCTATCGAAGGGAGCGTATGTATGCTAATGCCCTGCCCCTGCTGTCTTTCTATTGGCTGGGCGTTAAACAGCCATAACTTTAGTTTGCAGCATGCTACCAAGTCGAAATTTGTTTTGTTTTTTGGACTTGGACAACCAGGTACGAGCTGGAATTGCTGAGGCCTCACCGCACTCTCTTGGGCTTTCAACAGCCATAACTCTGGTTCACCAGTTTGATAACTCCTTCGAGCCGGATTTGAACCAGCGACCTAAGGATGTCAATCTATAACCACTACAGTCCTCCGCTCTACCAACTGAGCTATCGAAGGGAGCTATCATTGATATTTTGCTGCTAGCTGCTGTACTGTGACTTTCATTCCATGTGGTTCTTATCTAGTACAGTGTAGTTACATAGTAATAGCATCAGTTCTATAAGAGTTAAAATTTTCCCCAAAGGAACTCCTTCGAGCCGGATTTGAACCAGCGACCTAAGGATGTCAGTCATTGCAGCCACTACAGTCCTCCGCTCTACCAACTGAGCTATCGAAGGGAGCCATCACTGCTACTTTATGTCCACATTTGGCCCTCGGGCCACAACTTTCATATCCCTGAATAGCAAAGATATCCTGTCTACAAACTGCTGCTAGCTGCTGTACTGTGACTTTCATTCCATGTGGTTCTTATCTAGTACAGTGTAGTTACATAGTAATAGCATCAGTTCTATAAGAGTTAAATATTTCCACCAAATTATCTCCTTCGAGCCGGATTTGAACCAGCGACCTAAGGATGTCAGTCATTGCAGCCACTACAGTCCTCCGCTCTACCAACTGAGCTATCGAAGGGAGCGTATGTATGCTAATGCCCTGCCCCTGCTGTCTTTCTATTGGCTGGGCGTTAAACAGCCATAAATTTAGTTTGCAGCATGCTACCAAGTCGAAATTTGTTTTGTTTTTTGGACTTGGACAATCAGGTACGAGCTGGAATTGCTGAGGCCTAACCGCACTCTCTTGGGCTTTCAACAGCCATAACTCTGGTTCACCAGTTTGATAACTCCTTCGAGCCGGATTTGAACCAGCGACCTAAGGATGTCAATCTATAACCACTACAGTCCTCCGCTCTACCAACTGAGCTATCGAAGGGAGCTATCAGTGTTATTTTGCTGCTAGCTGCTGTACTGTGACTTTCATTCCATGTGGTTCTTTAAGATATTTTTTTTTTGCGGCTTACGCCTTTATTGTTTTTTTTTAAGGGATAGAAAGTAGGCTGACAGGAAACATGGAGAGAGATGGGGGGATGACATGCGGTAAAGGCCGTGTCGGGTCCGGGAGTCGAGCCCGCGGCACACCGCGACTGGATCACCAGTCCGGTGCCCAGACCGTTGCACTATGGCCTGGGCCTCCATGTGGTTCTTATCTAGTACAGTGTAGTTACATAGTAATAGCATCAGTTCTATAAGAGTTAAAATTTTCCCCAAAGGAACTCCTTCGAGACGGATTTGAACCAGCGACCTAAGGATGTCAGTCATTGCAGCCACTACAGTCCTCCGCTCTACCAACTGAGCTATCGAAGGGAGCCATCACTGCTACTTTATGTCCACATTTGGCCCTCGGGCCACAACTTTCATATCCCTGAATAGCAAAAATATCCTGTCTACAAACTGCTGCTAGCTGCTGTACTGTGACTTTCATTCCATGTGGTTCTTATCTAGTACAGTGTAGTTACATAGTAATAGCATCAGTTCTATAAGAGTTAAATATTTCCACCAAATTAACTCCTTCGAGCCGGATTTGAATCAGCGACCTAAGGATGTCAGTCATTGCAGCCACTACAGTCCTCCGCTCTACCAACTGAGCTATCGAAGGGAGCGTATGTATGCTAATGCCCTGCCCCTGCTGTCTTTCTATTGGCTGGGCGTTAAACAGCCATAACTTTAGTTTGCAGCATGCTACCAAGTCGAAATTTGTTTTGTTTTTTGGACTTGGACAACCAGGTACGAGCTGGAATTGCTGAGGCCTCACCGCACTCTCTTGGGCTTTCAACAGCCATAACTCTGGTTCACCAGTTTGATAACTCCTTCGAGCCGGATTTGAACCAGCGACCTAAGGATGTCAATCTATAACCACTACAGTCCTCCGCTCTACCAACTGAGCTATCGAAGGGAGCTATCATTGATATTTTGCTGCTAGCTGCTGTACTGTGACTTTCATTCCATGTGGTTCTTATCTAGTACAGTGTAGTTACATAGTAATAGCATCAGTTCTATAAGAGTTAAAAAGTTCCCCAAAGGAACTCCTTCGAACCGGATTTGAACCAGCGACCTAAGGATGTCAGTCATTGCAGCCACTACAGTCCTCCGCTCTACCAACTGAGCTATCGAAGGGAGCCATCACTGCTACTTTATGTCCACATTTGGCCCTCGGGCCACCACTTTCATATCCCTGAATAGCAAAAATATCCTGTCTACAAACTGCTGCTAGCTGCTGTACTGTGACTTTCATTCCATGTGGTTCTTATCTAGTACAGTGTAGTTACATAGTAATAGCATCAGTTCTATAAGAGTTAAATATTTCCACCAAATTAACTCCTTCGAGCCGGATTTGAACCAGCGACCTAAGGATGTCAGTCATTGCAGCCACTACAGTCCTCCGCTCTACCAACTGAGCTATCGAAGGGAGCGTATGTATGCTAATGCCCTGCCCCTGCTGTCTTTCTATTGGCTGGGCGTTAAACAGCCATAACTTTAGTTTGCAGCATTCTACCAAGTCGAAATTTGTTTTGTTTTTTGGACTTGGACAACCAGGTACGAGCTGGAATTGCTGAGGCCTCACCGCACTCTCTTGGGCTTTCAACAGCCATAACTCTGGTTCACCAGTTTTATAACTCCTTCGAGCCGGATTTGAACCAGCGACCTAAGGATGTCAGTCATTGCAGCCACTACAGTCCTCCGCTCTACCAACTGAGCTATCGAAGGGAGCCATCAGTGTTATTTTGCTGCTAGCTGCTGTACTGTGACTTTCATTCCATGTGGTTCTTATCTAGTACAGTGTAGTTACATAGTAATAGCATCAGTTCTATAAGAGTTAAAATTTTCCCCAAAGGAACTCCTTCAAGCCGGATTTGAACCAGCGACCTAAGGATGTCAGTCATTGCAGCCACTACAGTCCTCCGCTCTACCAACTGAGCTATCGAAGGGAGCCATCACTGCTACTTTATGTCCACATTTGGCCCTCGGGCCACAACTTTCATATCCCTGAATAGCAAAAATATCCTGTCTACAAACTGCTGCTAGCTGCTGTACTGTGACTTTCATTCCATGTGGTTCTTATCTAGTACAGTGTAGTTACATAGTAATAGCATCAGTTCTATAAGAGTTAAAATTTTCCCCAAAGGAACTCCTTCGAGCCGGATTTGAACCAGCGACCTAAGGATGTCAGTCATTGCAGCCACTACAGTCCTCCGCTCTACCAACTGAGCTATCGAAGGGAGCGTATGTATGCTTATGCCCTGCCCCTGCTGTCTTTCTATTGGCTGGGTGTTAAACAGCCATAACTTTAGTTTGCAGCATGCTACCAAGTTGAAATTTGTTTTGTTTTTTGGACTTGGACAACCAGGTACAAGCTGGAATTGCTGAGGCCTCACCGCACTCTCTTGGGCTTTCAACAGCCATAACTCTGGTTCACCAGCTTGATAACTCCTTGGAGCCGGATTTGAACCAGCGACCTAAGGATGTCAATCTATAACCACTACAGTCCTCCGCTCTACCAACTGAGCTATCGAAGGGAGCTATCAGTGTTATTTTGCTGCTAGCTGCTGTACTGTGACTTTCATTCCATGTGGTTCTTATCTAGTACAGTGTAGTTACATAGTAATAGCATCAGTACTATAAGAGTTAAATATTTCCCCAAAGGAACTACTTCGAGCCGGATTTGAACCAGCGACCTAAGGATGTCAGTCATTGCAGCCACTACAGTCCTCCGCTCTACCAACTGAGCTATCGAAGGGAGCGTATGTATGCTAATGCCCTGCCCCTGCTGTCTTTCTATTGGCTGGGCGTTAAACAGCCATAACTTTAGTTTGCAGCATGCTACCAAGTCGAAATTTGTTTTGTTTTTTGGACTTGGACAACCAGGTACGAGCTGGAATTGCTGAGGCCTCAACTCACTCTCTTGGGCTTTCAACAGCCATAACTCTGGTTCACCAGTTTGATAACTCCTTCGAGCCGGATTTGAACCAGCGACCTAAGGATGTCAATCTATAACCACTACAGTCCTCCGCTCTACCAACTGAGCTATCGAAGGGAGCTATCGGTGTTATTTTGCTGCTAGCTGCTGTACTGTGACTTTCATTCCATGTGGTTCTTATCTAGTACAGTGTAGTTACATAGTAATAGCATCAGTTCTATAAGAGTTAAAATTTTCCCCAAAGGAACTCCTTCAAGCCGGATTTGAACCAGCGACCTAAGGATGTCAGTCATTGCAGCCACTACAGTCCTCCGCTCTACCAACTGAGCTATCGAAGGGAGCCATCACTGCTACTTTATGTCCACATTTGGCCCTCGGGCCACAACTTTCATATCCCTGAATAGCAAAAATATCCTGTCTACAAACTGCTGCTAGCTGCTGTACTGTGACTTTCATTCCATGTGGTTCTTATCTAGTACAGTGTAGTTACATAGTAATAGCATCAGTTCTATAAGAGTTAAATATTTCCACCAAATTAACTCCTTCGAGCCGGATTTGAATCAGCGACCTAAGGATGTCAGTCATTGCAGCCACTACAGTCCTCCGCTCTACCAACTGAGCTATCGAAGGGAGCGTATGTATGCTTATGCCCTGCCCCTGCTGTCTTTCTATTGGCTGGGCGTTAAACAGCCATAACTTTAGTTTGCAGCATGCTACCAAGTTGAAATTTGTTTTGTTTTTTGGACTTGGACAACCATGTACGAGCTGGAATTGCTGAGGCCTCACCGCACTCTCTTGGGCTTTCAACAGCCATAACTCTGGTTCACCAGTTTGATAACTCCTTGGAGCCGGATTTGAACCAGCGACCTAAGGATGTCAATCTATAACCACTACAGTCCTCCGCTCTACCAACTGAGCTATCGAAGGGAGCTATCAGTGTTATTTTGCTGCTAGCTGCTGTACTGTGACTTTCATTCCATGTGGTTCTTATCTAGTACAGTGTAGTTACATAGTAATAGCATCAGTACTATAAGAGTTAAATATTTCCCCAAAGGAACTCCTTCGAGCCGGATTTGAACCAGCGACCTAAGGATGTCAGTCATTGCAGCCACTACAGTCCTCCGCTCTACCAACTGAGCTATCGAAGGGAGCCATCACTGCTACTTTATGTCCACATTTGGCCCTCGGGCCACCACTTTCATATCCCTGAATAGCAAAAATATCCTGTCTACAAACTGCTGCTAGCTGCTGTACTGTGACTTTCATTCCATGTGGTTCTTATCTAGTACAGTGTAGTTACATAGTAATAGCATCAGTTCTATAAGAGTTAAATATTTCCACCAAATTAACTCCTTCGAGCCGGATTTGAACCAGCGACCTAAGGATGTCAGTCATTGCAGCCACTACAGTCCTCCGCTCTACCAACTGAGCTATCGAAGGGAGCGTATGTATGCTAATGCCCTGCCCCTGCTGTCTTTCTATTGGCTGGGCGTTAAACAGCCATAACTTTAGTTTGCAGCATGCTACCAAGTTGAAATTTGTTTTGTTTTTTGGACTTGGACAACCATGTACGAGCTGGAATTGCTGAGGCCTCACCGCACTCTCTTGGGCTTTCAACAGCCATAACTCTGGTTCACCAGTTTGATAACTCCTTCGAGGCGGATTTGAACCAGCGACCTAAGGATGTCAATCTATAACCACTACAGTCCTCCGCTCTACCAACTGAGCTATCGAAGGGAGCTATCAGTGTTATTTTGCTGCTAGCTGCTGTACTGTGACTTTCATTCCATGTGGTTCTTATCTAGTACAGTGTAGTTACATAGTAATAGCATCAGTACTATAAGAGTTAAATATTTCCCCAAAGGAACTACTTCGAGCCGGATTTGAACCAGCGACCTAAGGATGTCAGTCATTGCAGCCACTACAGTCCTCCGCTCTACCAACTGAGCTATCGAAGGGAGACATCACTGTTACTTTATGTCCACATTTGGCCCTCGGGCCACAACTTTCATATCCCTGAATAGCAAAAATATCCTGTCTACAAACTGCTGCTAGCTGCTGTACTGTGACTTTCATTCCATGTGGTTCTTATCTAGTACAGTGTAGTTACATAGTAATAGCATCAGTTCTATAAGAGTTAAATATTTCCACCAAATTAACTCCTTCGAGCCGGATTTGAACCAGCGACCTAAGGATGTCAGTCATTGCAGCCACTACAGTCCTCCGCTCTACCAACTGAGCTATCGAAGGGAGCTATCAGTGTTATTTTGCTGCTAGCTGCTGTACTGTGACTTTCATTCCATGTGGTTCTTATCTAGTACAGTGTAGTTACATAGTAATAGCATCAGTTCTATAAGAGTTAAATATTTCCACCAAATTAACTCCTTCGAGCCGGATTTGAACCAGTTAACTGGTGGTTAACTAGTACAGTGAAGTTACATACTGTATTATGCTTCATGTTCACTGTGTGCAAGCTTCTGCTGCATGAGGTCAATTAGATCATGTATGGTGATCTGCTCATCATCATTTTCTTCAATATACTTAACAACCTCATAGAATGCTGCTATCCTCTCATCAACTTGAGGCCGGCGAGCCTTTACCATCTTGGACTCTTGTGTGTTTATGTCATGCGCTAATGGTATCTGTTTTTTAGTGCGACAATTCACATTGCAAGTCTGGTGGTAGACTGCATCCGTGCCTTCAGTCTCTGACCAATCGTCACCTCGTTCGTGGCAGATTTTCAAAAGTGTATCCTTGGTTTCAATTAGCTCTTTGCTAAGTCCAACCCAAGCCCGTTGTTGGCCAATACCACGTTAGCAACGGTTACTAGGTTAGGATCCTGGTCAAGCTTGCAATGCTGGTCAAAATGGTTAAGCAGTGTCAATAAATATATCTGCTGTATAGCATGTGTGGACCTCAGAAAGGTTTGTTTTCTTACCTTTTATGAGCAAACTAGTCCATTCCATGAATTATTTCGCTCTGTTGTGCAGCTTAATAGTATCTATAAAAATAGGCTCTCATTGACTTCCATTGTAACGGGGAAACAGCTCTCAAAATCAGTCAGTTAGCACATAAGCGAACACAACAAAAGCTGATTCTGACAGTTTATGACATCAGGAAAACTCATGCCGTTTTATTTTCGTCTTTTGATAGATTTATAAAGTAACTATTTTGGTTGGAGATATACAGTGAAGTGGTTCTGGTGTTCCCAACTCTCGTTTGTAAACAAGTCGCCATGCTGTTTGAGATGCACCCAGCTGCAGTCCCAGACATTTCTCCTAAAGTGTCTCCCTCAAACACGTCCAAAATTGTGTATGGTGTTTGCGACAAGTGGACGAGATCAAATACATTTGTTTACATCCAACGGCCTGGATGGTAAGCCTGGGACTGAGGCTACTTCAGGAGTGGGTGTACAGATTTGGACCAATCAGATCGTTTTGTATAGGCAAACCGGATCTTCTTTCCACACAAACTTGTCAGGGTTGCCAAGTCTGCTTATTTCCTGCTACTTTTGGCTTAAGGCTAATAATTAGTGTAATACATTACCAAAACATTAATTATCATAGACATATGCCTACATAGTATTTATAATGATAAATGCATACAATCTTTTTATTAGGATTATATATAGTCATATTATTGTGTTTGTTTTGGCTTGTTTTTCTTGATTTGGCTTTAAGAGTTGGCTTGTTTTTGGAGGTGGGTTGGCTTATTTCTCTCGCAACACTGAAGTCAAAACGAAAATAAGACAACGTTGACATTGCTTATTAAAAATAAAACCACATAAGTTTTCCTGATGTCATAAACGGTCAGAATCAGCTTAGTGTGCTAATGTGCTAAAAGAGTGACTTTGAGATTTGTAGTGGTCTGGTCTGGCTGGTCGACCTCTCAGTCAATAACCACTACAGTCTACCAACTGAGCTATCGAAGGGAGCAATCAGCATTACTTTGCGTCCACATTTGGCCCGCGGGCCAAATAGACAGGGCATTTTTGCTTTTCAAGGATATCAAACTGGATAGCTGAATAGCAAAAATGCCCTGTCTACAAAACTTCTGCTAGCTGCTGTACTGTGACTTTCATTCCATGTGGTTCTTATGTAGTACAGTGAAGTTACATAGTAATATAACTAGTAACATAATATAGCAACTAGGGCTGGGACTTTAATGCGTTAATTGAGATTAATTAACTACAGAAAAATGAACGCGTTAAAATAATTAATGCATTTAATCGCACCTTTTTTTCACCGCGGAATGTTTGTGCAATGTCAGAGGGAAAGGATCCATATATGACCAATGTTAGCTTCCATGCTAGCTGCTTCAGTTTAACATGTCTCACAGGACACCGGAGACGTGCAGTGATTTCACCACAGCATGAAGCTGTCAAGCTGTCCTCGATGCGTGGGAAGTGTGGGAATTCCGTGGTCAGACAATGGTCTGCCCCAACCTCATGTCGTGTGAAATGTTTCTCCCTTAATAAAGTAGTTTTTATTTGTTTTCTCATGCCCGCCATGTAAAGCACATTTGAGTATTCATATACACACTGAAGACACTATATAGGCACTTGCTGGACTTGTTTATCTGTTTACCACTCATTTTCAACATTTTTCTATGGAGTTGTGTGCACTGGAAATAATAAAAAGTCCCTCCATTCTGTGTTGCCTAGAACTGGAGGTCTAAAAAAAACAGTGACATTATGAAGTACATTTTTGTGATGTCACTGAGATGTACTTCATAATGTTACTGATTTTTTTCAGACCTCCAGTTCTAGGCAACACAGAATGGGGGGGGGGGGGACTTTCTTATTATATCCACACAACAACTAAGGTATATTAATGACTGTTATATGCATGTTGAAAATGAGTGGAATCCCGTAGTCACTATTCACTGGGATACCAAAAAACATTTGAAAAAAAAAGGTTTCTTACTGTTCTCGGGTTGATTATTGATATGCGATTAAAATGTGATTAATCAAGATTAATTAATTACAAAGCCTCTGATTAATTAGATTTTTTTTTAATCGAGTCCCAGCTCTAATAGTGTTAGTGTCTAACTGTTCTATGATAAGAGTATAGCATTTTCCACAAAAGAAACTCCTTCGAGCCTGACTTGAACCAGTGAACTAAGGATATCAGTCATTAAGCACTAGGTACAGTCCTACAGTTCGTTGGAGCATACCTCCCGTTCCCAGCATGCTACAGGTCTCAAACTTGGCCTCTGGTCTTACAGGACAGGCGTTAACATCTTAAGCCCTGCCCCCACTGCCATCCTATTGGCTGGGCTTTAAACAGTCATAAGTGTGGTTCACATGTGGGTCTTATCTAGTACAGTGTAGTTACATAGTAATAGCATCTGTTCTATAAGAGTTAAATATTTCCCCAAAGGAACTCCTTCGAGCCGGATTTGAACCAGCGACCTAAGGATGTCAGTCATTACAGCCACTACAGTCCTCCGCTCTACCAACTGAGCTATCGAAGGGAGCATTTGAAGGCTTTTGTGGGCCACTCACAGCCCTGAGTAGCAAAAATATACTGCAATATATCCTACAAACATGTCACATTGCAACACATCAGCTTGTATATTTGCTATTTTTACTGCTTGTTTGAGTATTTTTGCCGTATATTCACCTAACTCGATATGCCCAGATTTGCTGTGGTGGTTAAACATGATTTTCTCAGTGTAATTTGTTAACTTTTCAGCTGCTGTTAAAGTAACATGTATTGTGACTTTCATTCTATTTGGTTCTTTCTTATTTTGTCTACAGTGTAGGTACATAGTAGTGTTAGTAGTGTTACATAGTAGCGTTGTCACGATACTGGTTTTTCAACTTACAAAGTACAAATAAGAGCTGCGCCGTCTTATGCACTTTCATAGTGATATTGCTATTATGCACATTATTATTATTAGAATTATTATTATTATACATAGCAACTATGGATTATAAACCAAGGTACACATAAAAGTAAAGTTGTGAAGCACAACACCATTTCATTTCTTTCTGACTATATTCAACCATATCATCTTGGTTTCTATTCCTTATTATTTATAACTATATGTTCTATTCAGATAATATCCAATGCATCCAGTCAGGCCAGCAGCTCAAACTATATCCAGAAATGTCCACACACGCACACACGGTGTAGACCTGTAGCTTGCTAGCTATGTTGTGTTGATTAGCAAGCTTTAGCTATCGCAACAGTGTGAGAGGACGACTCTGCCCCTCCTCTCCCTCAGGAATAAGAAGGGAGGGGGCTGTGTGTGTGTGTGTGTGTGTACGCTGGGCTCTGCGCTGTCTCCCAACGGGAGGAGTATAGAATAGTATTGATACAATGGAAATGTCATATTGAACCGTTTTTATTTTTCAGAATCGATATTTATCGATGTACCGATGTTTTCGACAACACTATTACGTAGCAATAGTAACTGTTCTACGATAAGAGTAGCCATTTCCTCAAAAGCAACTCCTTCGAGCCGGATTTGAACCAGCGACCTAAGGATGTCAGTCAACAACCACTACAGTCCTCCGCTCTACCAACTGAGCTATCGAAGGGAGCTGCTTAGATCCTTTTGCGGTCCACATTTGATCGGTTTGGCACCCCCGAAAAGCAGGAAATATCCTGTCTACAACATTGCAATGCTTGTAGCTATTTTCACTGATTGTTATTTTTAACACATGTTCGCCTATCATGACATGGCCCACAATAGGGTTTATGTGGTTTAACATACTCTCAAGTGTAATTTGTGTATTTTTCAGTTATCCCAAAGCAAACATGCATGTACTGTGACTTTCATTCGATATGGTTCTTCTTATTTTGAACATCTACTACAATGTAGTTACATGTACATAGTAATAGCTTATGTTCTTTTATAACAATAGTACTTTTCCCTAAACTAAAGGAACTCCTTCGAGCCGGATTTGAACCAGCGACCTAAGGATGTCAGTCAATAACCACTACAGTCCTCCGCTCTACCAACTGAGCTATCGAAGGGAGCCATATGTCCATATATGGAGATCCCGGTCCCGATGTCATCAGTATATGCCCAATTGCACATATATAGGCATGCTGATATAACTATTCATAGGGGTGGGCCATATATGGGAACAAAGATCACATCACACATTTTTTTATGTTGGTTTTTAGGATTATTATTTTACAATTAATACCGTAATAAAATATATGATATAATTTTCTTCAAAAAGTCCTTCGAGCCGGATTTGAACCAGCGACCTAAGGATGTCAGACATTAATCACTACAGTCCTCCGCTCTACCAACTGAGCTATCGAAGGGAGGCATCCAGACCCCTTTGTTGTCCACATTTGGCCCGCATGCCGTCAGTTTGACATTCCTGAATATAGCAGGCTCAGAATCAGGTTCATGTGGTTAAACAACATGCTCTCAAATGTAATTTGTTCATTTTCAGCTGCTGTTCATGTTATCACATGTACTGTGTACTTTCATTCTATGTGCTTCTTCTTCTTTTGAACATCTACCACAGTGTAGTTACATAGTAATAGTAAACTGTTAACAAGGTGGACCCTCTTGTAAACAAGTGTAATGCTTTATTGGGTCGTCCACTCACAGTTAACAGTCTTTGTATTGAGTTGTGCTTGAAATGTACTGTAATTCTGCAAACTGTTAATAAATATTTCAATCAATCAATCAATGTTCCATAATTACAGTTAAAAGCTCCAAAAAAGGAACTCCTTCGAGCCGGATTTGAACCAGCGACCTAAGGATGTCAGTCATCAACCACTACAGTCCTCCGCTCTACCAACTGAGCTATCGAAGGGAGCTGCTAAGCCAGACGGCAAACACGGTATTTGAGAGTGACGCTGTGGGGGAGGGGTGCTGTGGGGGAAGGGACACAGGGGCGGTCTTTTAGCTGCAAACCAGCTCACAACACTCTTGAGAATGCATTGCAACCCCCACGGTTTGCCTAGTATAGAAGTTGTGAATTAGAGCTGACAGGTCAGAAGAGTATATATTAGGCCTGTCAGTCGATTAAAATATTTAATCGTGATTAATTGCATGATTGCCCATAGTTATTTTTAGCTGATTAATCGCATATTTAGGTTGTATTCAAGTTGTTGCCAGCAGAACAAACTGAAAGATACAGAGATAAGGAAAACAGAAGATTAATTGTTATGACTGAGTGTTCAATTGATTTTTTTATTTGATTGTTTCATTTGAATGTTTGCATTGTTCAGAGACTGATTTGTGTTTATAATTTGGAATTTAATTCAGAGTTTCATTTCGTTTTTCATTAAGGTCTGGTTATACATTTTTTCTGGTATTTAAAGGGTTTCAGGTTGATAAAAAAAAATATATATATATATAAATAAAATAGGAGCCTGGTTCCATAGTGAGTAGACCAACGGTTACCTAACATAGCTCTAACATTGAACAACAAAAAACAAAACAAACTAGGACATTAACAGGTCAGCACAGAATATGTAACAAACCAAAAAAACTGAAATATTTAGCTATAGCTTAGTGGAACCAGAGGAAGTAAAAATAGCAAGAGTGTCAAGATAAAAACAAGGTATTCAGGTTTAATTTTTATTTTCTTTATACATTATTATTTTTGGGTCAATTTGGCAAGTTCAGCCATTTGTTTTGCAACTAAATAAAACTAAAAGGTATTGAGAAACAAACAAAGAAAAAAACTATTCTTACCTTTGAAAGTTAAATGAGTCTTGATGTGCTTCATTCTGCTGTACAAACAGCAACCATCTCCCTCAACGAAAATCTAGAATCTTCTGTTTATCTAGCCCATGCATCCTTTGATCATATAGCTTCTAACGAGACACGGGTTACAAATGGGTCCCGGGACTCACTCAATTGCGTCCCAGAAAATTCTTATGGGTCTTTGTTTTTTTTATACAAGTCTAATATATGAACACCAAGTTAGGTACAGTGTGGGTAATGTGACGTATAGATCACATTATTGTTTTGGAGGGAATTGTCAACGGATGAGCTTGGGAAGGGCACAAAGTTACTATTATTAGGCAAGTGGTGTGCAGAGAATTCCATGGGGGGCGTCTGTGTGTATTCCTGGGACTCACATAAATACGTCTCTGTGTGGCTGAGACACGCACGCACGCACACACGGCACACGCACATTGGTTTGCATGTGCACGGTGTGTGCACTGTAAAGACAACTGTGTTTACGCAGCCCTATAGGGATTGGGAATGACACGCACGCGACCCGTGAGACAGTTAATCGAGGCGATGATTGTTTTTTATGAATTGTGTTTTCTGACATGCGGTGCAGTAGTCTATCCGCTATCGTAACATTGTCCTTGGCTTTGACGTGCGAGTGACTACAGGAGTCACAGGACATTGCCATCTGAAACGCACCCACGCACCCCCCACCACAATGCCGGTGCTGTTTCACCCGCGTTTGAAGTGGTATCGAGTTATAGGCTATTGTAATCTGTAGTATTAGCACACATCAATGTTGAGGTTGAAAAATAAAGTTGTCTTTTTTATTTTAGGAGGCAGTGTGTGACCGAGAGAGAGCTTTAGTCTTCAGTGCAGGATAAAGTTGCGTCCTGTGGACGCAGTGGTCGTTGGTTTAACGAGTCCATTATCAATAATCTGCGTTTTGGGACGCAAAACACACCGTATTTTAATCTCTGATAATGAATGGCATAGAAAGTGACTGACCTGGGATATTATCAGGCGCTGTTGTGAAGGTGGTCGTTGTAACCGGGGCAGGGCTGGTGGTGGTGTTTCCGGGTGGAGTGGGCAAAGGCAGGAGGCTGGTGCTGGCATTGTTACTGGCGTGAGTGGGCAGAGGCAGGAGGCTGGTGGTGGTGCTAGTGCTGTCGTCGGTACTGGCGTGACTGGGCAAAGGTTTGGTGGAGGTACGAGAGGATGATGTGGAGATGGGGACGGCTGCAGTTGTGGCAACAGAGGGCTTCTCTGTGACAGGACTAGTGGTGGTGCTGTCAAATGACTCTAGAGAGAGAGAGAATAATTGTTTTGCAGGTTTATGGTATGCCTAAACATTTTAATTTAGATAGCATGTTATGTAGACAGATGCCAGGCCATTGAATCGTGACGCGTTGCGTGCTCGAATACGGAACATATCAAACGGAGCTGCTAAACAACATGGTGCGCACACAGTGGCCTCTCCAATATGGCACAGAAACCCCATTAGAGAAGACATAGCTAGGCTACACACAGTGTATGTATCTATGGCACAGATACCCCATTAGAGAAGACATAGCTAGGCTACACACAGTGTATGTATCTATGGCACAGATACCCCATTAGAGAAGACATAGCTAGGCTACACACAGTGTATGTATCTATGGCACAAAAACCCCATTAGAGAAGACATAGCTAGGCTACACACAGTGTATGTATCTATGGCACAAAAACCCCATTAGAGAAGACATAGCTAGGCTACACACAGTGTATGTATCTATGGCACAGATACCCCATTAGAGAAGACATAGCTAGGCTACACACAGTGTATGTATCTATGGCAAGGCGCTGATTATCAAAACATAGACATATAATAGTAAATAGTGCATGCACACTGGCTAGACTAGAAAAGAGACAGAGTGAGACGAGGCATAATTGGCACAGCACTCTGAGGAGCACAGCGGTGGCACAGCAGCCCGACATTCAGAACACAAGATATTCTGCCCTCATCAAAAAGTCCCCCCTTTTTAAACTAGGCAGACAGACAACTGGGCGTCCTTCTACTGTTTCTCACAAGCGATGGATTTACTCCTCTCCATGGAGAGGACACAGTACTGCGATGGACACAATCCATAGAAGTACTGTGTGTGTATCCTGCTACGCACTCACTCACAGTAGAAGGATACACACACACACAGTAAAACTACAAAAAAAGGAAATAAACATTGATTGGTAATGTATTCAGTCAGTACTGTACACTGGCATTTCAGCAGCACGCACTCCACGCAGGCAGCACAGCAGAGAGAAGTGAGCGGTGTGAGACTTGCTACCGCTGGCAGTGGCTGGCCTCTGGTTTGCGCACCAAATGAGCTTCTAACCAGTTGCCATTATGCTTAAATGTTGTATGAGATCAATCGGATTATCACGCCATAGCTGAAGCGTCAGGTTTTCGTCATGTTGCACTGAGCTATCTCGTTAACCCAGTGATTTAACTCTGTAAATGCTACATGTAAGTGTATGATGGCCACGCAATGTTACAATTGTCAATCGCAGGCTACTACAGATTTCCAAAATGCTTAGTATAATAAACGCCGTCCGTCTGCGCGGCGGTGCACCTCGTTATATGTGCCAAAAATAACAGATCTGTAAGCCGTCGAGACACACCATGAGCGGTACGTGGATGGTTTGTAAACTTTGCAGGCTATGTTTGTTCTTTTGTATTTGGACACCGAATGGGGACAATACTTGGACATAACTGCTTCACTTCAGAGGAAACTAAAGGGATCAGCTGCTATTCATGTTTTAGGCTACTCACCGCCACTGGAAATGGAATCCATTAGAATGATGGAAATGGAACATTAACAGCCTAACGTGAGTTACATAAATCCTTTATTTCGGCGATACGTCCATTGAACTCCGTTCTCTCTCACACAGACACACTGAACCACGGCGCGCACCGCTGTGCCGGACATTTAGTGGCGGTTTTTCAACCACTCCTACAACCAGCAATGTCCGTGTCCGCCTATGTGCCTATGTGGCATTGGCATTGGTCATGAGCACGAGTATATTACTTATTAGTACCAGTAGGGGGCGCCAGAAACAGAGAGGGATAGTGCATGCTCTGTTGCCTGCTAATGAGAGAGAGAGAGAGAGAGAGAGAGAGGTGTGGGGGGGTGATTTATTTTTTAAGTCAGGCTTTTTTTCGGGCCTAACATTATGGTATTTCTACGGTAATAAGCCTCGGGCCGACCCGGGTATAGGGTAGGGCCGGGCCTACATTTTTGGGCCCGTTGACAAATCAAACACACACAAACACACACAGGCTGTCTTTCTTACCGAGAGATATGGTGTAGATGGAGTTGGAGTCGGCAAGTACAAACAGGAGGGTGTAATCTGTGTAGGATTCCCGTAGATACTTGGCCATGTCTGTCTGGACGACAGCCACGTCCGTGCCAGGGAACACAGTCACCTGCGCCACGCCGTCAAACCTGCAGGCCAGGACAGAGAACGCCGTGGGTAAAGCTTCTGTGTGTTGTGCCATCATGCTGTTATGATGTACACCGTGGGTAAAGCTTCTGTGTGTTGTGCCATCATGCTGTTATGATGTACACCGTGGGTAAAGCTTCTGTGTGTTGTGCCATCATGCTGTTATGATGTACACCGTGGGTAAAGCTTCTGTGTGTTGTGCCATCATGCTGTTATGATGTACACCGTGGGTAAAGCTTCTGTGTGTTGTGCCATCATGCTGTTATGATGTACATCGTGGATTTCAACCCTTTTCATATCACGGCCTATTATTTATTTGGCATTTATTGAGCAACCATTGTTGACATTTAGCCTCTCGGACCCGATTTTGTTCACAATTCTACGCTGTATTGATGTGGTACAATTACGAGAGATGACAGGCATAAACGTCGATCAAGATAACAATTCTTCTAAATTCTTTAATTGTGCAGACGTCTTGCAAATTCCGTAATGCAGATGATTAACCCATTCTGACCTGAGATCAGATTCTAAAAATGTCAGTCGTTCTTTGATTTTTCAAAAATAGCAGACCTACAAGCTCGTAGCGCGCCATGAGCTTGTAGATCTGCTATTTTTCAATAGCTAAAGCATAACATGATGCTAACACCAAAATGGGTTCCCGTTCAGAATGGGTTAACAATCATTTCACTCTTGACAGCGCAAAATTAAACATTTTCATTTTCATTTTACACTCTCAAGAGTTAGGGTCGAGCATTTAGCTGGGGGCCACACTTGGAACCCCCCCCCCCCCCCCCCCCCAAGGACCTTGGACCATTGGTTGAGAACCACAGATGTACACAGCAAACTCGTCAGTGTTAATGCAGTCTCGCGTGGCCTCGACGGTTGCCTCACACAGTCAGTCTGGAGCAGGGGTGCCCACACTTTTTAGACTTGAGAGCTACTTTCAAAATGACCAGCTCAACCAGATCTACCCACCAAAAATATTATATATTAGGCAAACACTCTTAGAATGGGAAATAGAGGGCGGAAATGGAATTGGTAGGGTGTTTTTGTATAACTTTGTAATACTGATGTTTGTGCGAAACTGTGAAACACTCTTGAAAACAAAGTATTGCCTCTCTTTTTGATGTCTATTAATCAAGTGAAGTCACCTTAATTCAAGTGACAGATGCCAAAAATAGTTTTTAAATAATTTAAATAATATTTTAGGGGCATGTCATGTGGTCTACCTGCACAGCCTGTGTGATCTACTGGTAGATCACGATCTACCTTTTGGGCACCCCTGGTCTGGAGCAACGGAAGCTCTTCTCATCATTAAGCGATAAAGAGGATGTGAAGCCTCCTACCCACTTCCGTTTTGTCTTTTACAGTCGCACACATTTACCCTGAAAAAAACTAAAGTTGTCCTTTAAGAACTTTAAGTGCGGAACAGATTGTTTTCAAGCAGATTACCTGTCAATAGTCTGAGTTGACAAGAACACCTGAGAAGTAAAAGACAAACAATTCATCAGGACAATTTCACAACAAAGCTTTTTGACATTTGTTTTTTTTAGATAGTAAAGTAAATATGGGCCAAATAGATAGTATTCACATGGTTGAGTGTCTCTGCAGGGCTGGTCTCGGCATGGGGGCTGTGGTAGAGAGGACAGGTATTGTTTACTTTGATGCAATGATCGTTCCCTAGTGTGTGCACTGGAAACAATCAATGAAGAATCAAAAATGAAAGAAAACAATCAAATTCATGAAGAGAAACGTCTCTTCGGAGACATTTCCCAATGTTGCGTTCGATTAATTATACAAGTGCAATCTCGTCGTACCTGGCCATCTCAAACACAGACACCCTGTGCAACGTCATGTTGTTGGATGGAAGCGCGTCTCTGAGCTAAATGGGAAGCAGACAAGAAGACAAGCACATGAAACAGGATGGTGAGTTAAAACACGCCGTAGGAAGGAACAGCCGGAATATTTGAAGCTGCACTGTGTAACTTTCCTCCTCTACCCCGGATGTGAAACCGGTTCCCTGCGCGACTGATGACAGATTTTTAGTACAGCTGAGAGCTGATCGGATCCTGTTGTGTCTTTGTGAGACTGAGACATGACCTTTGACTCGATCGAAATGTCTCAATAGCAGAAGAAAATACAACATACTCTACCATGCGGATTGGACGAAATGTCATTTCATTCATTAAAAAAAAGAAAAAAAGTTACATAGTACCACTTTAATTAAATGACATGGCTGTCTTCATAGTAACATTTTCGGAGTGTATAATTTAACCGTGAGAGTGTACAAATGTAACCAAATGGACCCGTACATGGTCCGTTTGTTTACTACACAAAGAAGGCTGCCAATTGTACAGTGTTGCTGGCTTGCAGACTTTGCTTCCCAGGGAGGGCACCGTTCTGTTTTCTGTAGCACCGTGTGACCTTACAAACGTTGGTCAAGTCCAGAATAGGCCCGGGCCCGGCCCAAAAGCCAGACATTTTTTTTTTTTTTATTACGCTATTTCTATAGCATGCGCGCCGCGGCCGCTTTATTGGTGCACATTTGTTGCACGGACGCAGCAGCAGCAGCAGCAGCTACTCACAGCTGCACTATATCGCTATGATAAACCCACATTAAGGAACAAGAAGTCAATAACACACAGACGTCACACTAAAAAGTAGCCTACTTAAAGGTATATTCAGTGATTTCACTCAAAAAACCTTAGGTTTCGTTTTTGGCTGTGGGACCCAGCCTTTCGTCCAATCAGGATAGAGAGTCAAAAACGAAACCTAAGGTTTTTTGATCCCCAGGGGTTAACTGGGGACAGGGAGGAACTCCTTATATGGCCAGCACACTCTATAGTAGGGAGGATTATCACAACAAAACAAAAAAATAAGTGATATTTGAATTAAGTGAAATCACTGAATATACCTTTAATTATAGTTTTATATAGTAGCTGCTGCACGTGCACTGTCAATCAGCGCAACGCGTTGTGAGCTTGCAGATCGGTTATCGCGGACTCACACTGCATTATAAAACCCAGACGGACAATAATAAGAAGTAAGAACACTTACGTTATGTATCTGCAGTTTCTGCAATGTACAAATCCAACTTTGTTTAGTGTGGTACTGGTAATAATGCTCCCGCAGTATTTAATTTGTTTTTATTGCGGATCTCCTGAAATGAATTCTGTCAGAGAGCCGTAGCCTAGGCCTACTTACTTAGTACTCGGTGTGTGACTGTGTGTGTGTGTGTGTGTGTGTGTGTGTGTGTGTGTGTGTGTGTGTACAGCTGCGCTGCATAATAATTAGGAGAGAGAGAGGACGAGAGTTTAGGCGCGGAGCGAGAGAGATAGAATGAAAAACACGTTGTTTCAAAGTCTTTATAGTTTTGACCAGATTGTAGTGTGCTTGTGTGTGTGTGTGTGGACACTGTGGAGGGGTTATTGTCATTTGTCACGTCGTCACTATGGAGCAGACAGCAGCATGCTGCCGCGTTGCGGAAGCAAGTCCAGTCTGCATGGGTGAAATTCACATCGGAAAATTAATATAACGGCGCGTGAGCCTGTTTTGGTGGGCCGGGCGGGGCTCTTACCCAGCGCCAGGCGACGTCTCTGGCAGTGTAGAGGTTGGTGTTCTCCCCGTCGTGGCTGAGGATGAGGAACCTCACTCTGACTTCATACAGGGACCAGTCTGGTGACCACAGACAGAGCAGACAGACAGACACTTCATACAGAGACCAGTCTGGTGACCACAGACAGAGCAGACAGACACTTCATACAGAGACCAGTCTGGTGACCACAGACAGAGCAGACAGACAGACACTTCATACAGGGACCAGTCTGGTGACCACAGACAGAGCAGACAGACACTTCATACAGGGACCAGTCTGGTGACCACAGACAGAGCAGACAGACAGACACTTCATACAGAGACCAGTCTGGTGACCACAGACAAAGCAGACAGACACTTCATACAGAGACCAGTCTGGTGACCACAGACAGAGCAGACAGACACTTCATACAGGGACCAGTCTGGTGACCACAGACAGAGCAGACAGACAGACACTTCATACAGGGACCAGTCTGGTGACCACAGACAGAGCAGACAGACAGACACTTCATACAGGGACCAGTCTGGTGACCACAGACAGAGCAGACAGACACTTCATACAGAGACCAGTCTGGTGACCACAGACAGAGCAGACAGACACTTCATACAGAGACCAGTCTGGTGACCACAGACAGAGCAGACAGACAGACACTTCATACAGGGACCAGTCTGGTGACCACAGACAGAGCAGACAGACACTTCATACAGGGACCAGTCTGGTGACCACAGACAGAGCAGACAGACACTTCATACAGGGACCAGTCTGGTGACCACAGACAGAGCAGACAGACAGACACTTCATACAGGGACCAGTCTGGTGACCACAGACAGAGCAGACAGACACTTCATACAGGGACCAGTCTGGTGACCACAGACAGAGCAGACAGACACTTCATACAGGGACCAGTCTGGTGACCACAGACAGAGCAGACAGACAGACACTTCATACAGAGACCAGTCTGGTGACCACAGACAGAGCAGACAGACAGACACTTCATACAGGGACCAGTCTGGTGACCACAGACAGAGCAGACAGACACTTCATACAGAGACCAGTCTGGTGACCACAGACAGAGCAGACAGACACTTCATACAGAGACCAGTCTGGTGACCACAGACAGAGCAGACAGACAGACACTTCATACAGGGACCAGTCTGGTGACCACAGACAGAGCAGACAGACAGACAGACAGACAGACAGACAGACACTTCATACAGGGACCAGTCTAGTGACCACAGACAGAGCAGACAGACACTTCATACAGGGACCAGTCTGGTGACCACAGACAGAGCAGACAGACACTTCATACAGAGACCAGTCTGGTGACCACAGACAGAGCAGACAGACAGACACTTCATACAGGGACCAGTCTGGTGACCACAGACAGAGCAGACAGACACTTCATACAGAGACCAGTCTGGTGACCACAGACAGAGCAGACAGACACTTCATACAGAGACCAGTCTGGTGACCACAGACAGAGCAGACAGACACTTCATACAGGGACCAGTCTGGTGACCACAGACAGAGCAGACAGACACTTCATACAGAGACCAGTCTGGTGACCACAGACAAAGCAGACAGACACTTCATACAGAGACCAGTCTGGTGACCACAGACAGAGCAGACAGACACTTCATACAGGGACCAGTCTGGTGACCACAGACAGAGCAGACAGACAGACACTTCATACAGAGACCAGTCTGGTGACCACAGACAGAGCAGACAGACAGACACTTCATACAGGGACCAGTCTGGTGACCACAGACAGAGCAGACAGACACTTCATACAGAGACCAGTCTGGTGACCACAGACAGAGCAGACAGACACTTCATACAGAGACCAGTCTGGTGACCACAGACAGAGCAGACAGACAGACACTTCATACAGGGACCAGTCTGGTGACCACAGACAGAGCAGACAGACAGACAGACAGACAGACACTTCATACAGGGACCAGTCTGGTGACCACAGACAGAGCAGACAGACACTTCATACAGGGACCAGTCTGGTGACCACAGACAGAGCAGACAGACACTTCATACAGAGACCAGTCTGGTGACCACAGACAGAGCAGACAGACAGACACTTCATACAGGGACCAGTCTGGTGACCACAGACAGAGCAGACAGACACTTCATACAGAGACCAGTCTGGTGACCACAGACAGAGCAGACAGACACTTCATACAGAGACCAGTCTGGTGACCACAGACAGAGCAGACAGACACTTCATACAGGGACCAGTCTGGTGACCACAGACAGACGATAAGGAACCTCACTCACACAAATATATGCCAAGGAACCCCCATAAGAGAAGATTTTTTCCAGTGATTTTCACAGATTTTCCTTTCAAGGACCACATGTTTGACATGAATTAGGCTACGGGCCCCTATGTAATGGCATTTCTATCTCTGGGACCCCAATGCATATTGTAAAATCAAAGTAAATGTATCTCTGAGGGTCCATTTGGTTCCATTTGTACATTCTCAGAGTTACAGACCCATAAGGCTCCATTTGGTTCCAAACTATCATTTAGCTGGGGACCCCTGTAACTCTCTCTCGGGAACCCCTAGGGGTCCCCGGACCTCACTTTGGGAACCACTGGTCTGGAGCAACGGAAGCTCTCTATATCATGAGTAAGCGATAAAGCTGAAGTGGAGACTCCTCCACACTTCCGATTTTCACGATTTTTCAACAAGTAGCAGATCTACAAGCTCATAGTGCGGCACTCGGGAGCTTGTAGATATGCCATTTTTCAATAGCTAAAGTATAACATGATGCTTAAAAACCCCAAAAGGGGTTTACCGTCCTAGAGGAGTATAGGAATAATTTCCTGGGCCTGGCGTTGTCATGACGGGTGGCGGGACTGCGGCGCTCTATATTAGACACTCTGTTTTATAATTGCAGCCTGCAGGCAATATGTTGACAGTGCTGAGCAGTGCCTCATGGTTCCTATAGCGGTACAATATTATTGTCATACAATGGTTGCAGTATTTACTGTACTACTGTCATAGAGGGACGACCGGGAGGTCAATATTTGATCTAGGAATCCAGGCCACGACACGGCGGCTGCCATGGAGGCTTCAACACAGGTGCGGAAAGGCCGTAAAAAGAAAGGCTGTTAAAGATTTTCCACATACATAAGAACAATGCAGCCCCAGAGGGTTTTAACCCATTCTGGACGGGAAGGAAAACCCTTTTGGTGTTTTATTTTAATCTTTAGCTATTGGAAAATAGCAGATCTACAAGCTCATAGCGCGGCCGCACCGAATGCACCGAGTGCCGCGCTATACGAGCTTGTAGGTCTGCTATTTTTGAAGAATTGTGAAAATGCGGCGCAATTCTTCTAATATATATTCTTTCAGAGCGAACGTTTTTAACTACAATCTTTGCTTATGGGGGGGTGGGTCCCTGGAACAACATATTTTCGGATGATGGTACATATAATTTTGGGGGTCCCTGACATGAAAATGTTTGAGAACGACTGACAGGATTTAGAAGGCATTTGTAGAATCGTCCTCATGGGTCTAAATGGGTTAATCACTATATCAGACTGGAGAGGGTTGTTGCCAAACCCTGGATTTATACCTCAACGACGAGCACGTAAAGTACGCCTTCGGGAAGTGACAGTGCGCGAGCCATGTGGCTCACAGGTCAGGAGCCTAACTGTTTCCATAGCACGAGCCACGAGGCAGCCTGTTGTACATTAGTATGACATTAGTATATCGCATAATAAGCCAACCCTTGATGCTGAATGCCAAGCAGGGAGACATTGGAATCCCCTTTTGTTATAGTTTTTGATAGGACTAAGAGTTGAGCCTCTCAATCTCAGTGAACCCCAAAGCTTTAAATGCCAAGGACGACAAGACGAGTTGAATCCAATTATGCACTGATGGACGATGGATAAGCATAACGTTTTTTGAAAGAAATCCATATTTAGAAAATTCCTCTAATCTGGTGTGCAGGTGATGACATGCACATGACATGCATAATATAATTAAAATGTGTTTTATTTATTTATAATGGGCTAATTGGCAACAAGAGCCAAAACCGGTGACCACCAGGTGGCGCTGAAAGAGCTATTTTGAAGGCATCCCGGCACCGTTTTAATGGGTTAATGTCAATTAAGAAAAAAACACTCAAATTAAGCCAAACGTTTGTCTCACCACACTGCAGGGCGGAGTGGGCGACAGGCGGCGAGTGGATCTCCCACTGGTTCTCCTCCCACTTCAACACATCTCCCTCCGCACACCTCGCCGATGTCACCTGCTGCTTGCTGCGCTCGCGGCCCCACAGGCGGAACAGAGACAGCCGCCCTCTCAGGCAGCCGAACGCGTGGAGCGTCCCGTCACCGGCCAGGTAGTGGGACGCGCCCAGGGTGAGGGTTCCGTTTGGGGCCAGCCGGCGCCCCAGGGGCCACTCGGGATACTCACCCACATCTACTGGGAAGAGCAGAGGAGACAAGAGGACAGGGAGATCAAGGGCTGAGCGATGATGCATACAAAACAAATGTACTTTGGCGATTGGAAAATAGCAGCTCTACAAGCTCATAGCGAGCTTGTAGATGCTGCTATTTTTGAAAAATCATGAAAATGTGGCACAAATCTGGAGCATATTTTCAGATGGTGGTCGGCGGCCAATTACATATAATTTGTGGGGTCCTTGACATGAAATAGTTTAAAAACCACTGACATAGAAACATAGGTTTTTCAGAAAATGTTTAGGATTTAGAAGATTTCTTTTTTGGAATCTCATCCAAATGGGTTAAAAAAAGCACGTTACTTGTCTACTCACCAACAAAAAGATGTGTGGTTCTGCCATTGACGTAGAGGCTGGGTGCGTACCTGGTGTGTGACCAGCTCACACACAGGTAGTGCCACAGGCCCGCGGGCAGGTACACTGGCAGAGAGCTCCTCCACTCGGTGCCAAACAGCCAGACTCGGAGGTAGTCTCTCCGTCCCCCGAGGCTCAGCTCGGCCCACTGGCCCTCAGGGGAGCAGTACGTGAAGGCGGTCCACGTGAAGGGCAGGGACACCTACATTGTGGACAAGGACATGATTTACGGCCCCCAAGGGGTCCTTGAGGGAGTTCCAGAGGGTCCCCAGCTAAATGATAGTTTGGAACCAAAATGGACTCTCAGACTTAAATTCGCTCAGACTAAAGACTCTCAGAGTTAAATTAACATTGTTTTTACAATATAAATTGGGGGTCCCAGACATAGAATGCCATTAAATGGGGGTCCGTAGACTAATGCATGTCAAACTGGGGGGTCCTTGAAATGAAACGGGTTGAGAATCACTGCTAGAGCAGTAAAAATCTTCTCTTATGGGGTCCCTGGAATATATTTTCTGATGGGGGGTCCGCGGGCAAATTGAGTGTGTGAAGTCATAGTTTTGGGTTAAGGGGTAATATAAACGAATGAAGTGCCTTAAAGGACATGCAGTTCCGTATTCTCTTTTTTAGAGATTTATTGAAGGCTCAGCTCAGAAAACCCCCCCAAAAAACACAACCGTGTGAAGTGAGTGGTGCAGTGAGGTGAGTGGCACACCCAAAATCATCATATATACAGTTACTATGTGCGTGCGTGTGTGTTTGTGTGTGTGTTAGGTTGCGTCCAGGTGGTGAAAAACAACCATGCTGTTTTCGTGCTCATACCCACCCAGGCACCCACCCAGCTACCCAGCCAGCCAGCCAACCACCCGCACACACACATAGCTCCGTAAGGGAGTCAAAAAATAAGAAAAATTACTAAAACTTTTTATATCACCAGACCTTTAAAACGGTAAAACTGTAATATAGAGGTATGTACTGTATGCGCATGCATAAAGTGAGTGGCAAATCGAGTGGCAAAGTTAATTTAACGTTGTTTAACATTTAGACCTGAGGACGATTCTACAAATGTCTTCTAAATCAGACAGTTTTCTGATAAACCTCATGTTTCTATATCAGTGGTTCTCAATATTTCGTGTCAAGGACGCCCAGAATTATCTGTATTTGGCCGCTGACCCACATCTGAAAATATGTTGCCCAGGGACCCCCTAGAAGCAAAGATTTGAGTTCAAAACGTGAAAAATATATTCAAAGATTTCAAAGATCACATTAATGATCTGGTACCACCAATCTTTAGAACAAATATGGCTAAATTCACCTTCCACAACACTGCCACTCAGGTGTGGAATGCCTTGCCCCCTTCCCTCAAAACTAGCAAATCACTGGTTTCCTTTAAGAAAGGACTGAAAATGCACCTGTCACTGTCATCCAACCAACAGAAGCCATAACTCTATTCCCCCCCATCCAATTAATTTATATTTATATATAGATTTAATGTCTTGTTGAGATATTTAGATTGTTGTTATTGTTGATGTTGTTGTGAATGTATGCATGGGACCCGGATGGAAACAAGACCGCAAGGTCTTTCTTCGGTGATGTCCTTTTGGACAAATGTGCGTTACTGTACTGTTTTGCATCTTATTGTCTAATAAAAGTATCAATCAAAAACCTCGTTACCTTGGTTTTCAGGTGCAGACAGACAGTAAACTCTCCCAGGGCAGGGACAGACGTGCCAGGCCTCAGCTTCCAGTAGCTACAGTTATTATGGGTGAAGTCTGCCATCTTCCCCCACAGGCTCACCCCCGGAGAGGCTAGCAGAGACACACACAGTAAAGGGATATCAACGTGCTCCACAAAATCCAAATGAATTATGTAAAATCTCACCCGTGTGAAGTGAGGGGCGCTCTTCGTCATCATACTTTACGTCATATTTGGCGGACATTTGACCTAATTTCTCCTTTCATTGTCAATGGCAAATATGAGACGTGTGGGGACAAGATTTACATCATATTTGGCAGACATTTGACCCAATGTCTCCTTTCATTGTCAATGGCAAATATTGAGACGTGTGGGGACAAAAGCTGTATATAGGAGGGGCTAACAAAAAGAACAAGGGGCACACTGGTACACTGTTAAAGCTCTTCAGCGGGGAAGATAGGGCACTAAAAGCGCTCACTGCTTTGTAGACTGATATCGATATTTACAAAGCTAATGAGCTCAGATAGCAGGCGACACTGCTGTTTGATGTCAATACCATCAGCACACACGGAAGTGATTTCACCTGTTTGTTGAGAACGCATCGATACTGCCACTGTATTTGATAATATGCTTGATTGATGTTTAGTGAGCGCTTGACATTTTACTTATTTAGATGTAGTGTGTGGTGTTTATTTTAAATGAATGAATCATGTCTGATTAAGTTAATCAAACTGCTATTAGAATCTGTTGCAAACTCACACTCACAAATAATCACACAACCTTTTAGCAGAAAAAAGGAAGACACTGGAGTACACTGGGACAGTTAAAAGCGCTTATTTAACAGGGTGCAAGTAAAAAGAGACTCAATTTACTTGCACCCAGCTGCCAAATAAAGGCTATAAGACTTGTATTTCTTTGCTGATCTGCTTGTTTCTGAGTCAGTCTGCTCTGCACTCACTACATTCATACTGTAAGTATCGTTTTATTTCATCATCTTTGACCGCATGGCTCACAAATCGTCTGGGCCAGATTAAACATTCTGTGATGCCAATTTCATTTATACAAACAGGCAGACAGATGTATGGAAAATGAATGAACAGTCTTACCAGAGTCCACAGGAGAGGAGAGCTCGTTCAGGACAGACAGAAGGCTCATGACATTCAAGAGATTCTGAAGAAACCCCATCACAAAATCTGGAAGAAAGAAAACGATGGATTTTGATCAAAATGTTTGCAATGCAAAACAAATTGCCATGACAATTTTATGTATCTTATCTACTAAAAGTATGGCATTGGTAAACACTTGTTTCATCAAAACATGAAACTAATCTAGTTTGACATGCCTGGTATTAACAATCAGATAAAGTTTGCATTTATTCTTAGGGCCTGCCGTGCGCCGAAACAGCGGTAAAATAGGAGTATGAATCGGCCCTTAAAATACCCACACGGATAACAATTTATTATGATGTAATTAATTGCATAAAGAAAGATATACCTTTGTTTTATAACTGAATCCTGGTCCACTCTCTCGCCACAGCACACACACCAAGAACCCAGCAGAACAATCAATAATACCTGTATCAAATGATAGCAACAGCAAAGCTGTCTCTGGAGGGCAGCTTTAAACAGTGCGTGCGTGTGTGCGTCTGTGTGTGCGTCTGTGTGTGCATGTTAGTTACAGGGGAGGGAGGTAGAGACACACTACAGTCACATCAGCATAATGTTGCCTCCCACCTTAGCCTATACTCACATGGAAAGGTGAGCAGGTTTAAGCGTCTCGGCGCACACATGCACACGGTCACGCATGCATGCATGCGCACACAGTCACACACATGCACACACACAGTATATTAAAGAATGGAACAGGGTTGTGACAATATAGAGTATAATAATTGCCCTGCTTTCAATGTTGTTACAGTTGTAAGTGCTTGTGACGAGGGCAGTATTTATATCAGCCTAATGACGTCTTACTTTGTCATTTTGCCCTAAACAAACATTAAGGTCCATAGACTTGGCTGGCATAAATATTTAATTCGACCCTAAATAAACATTAAATTCCATTTTGCTGGGACGGGAAATTTATAATTAGGCTCTTGATTAAAATTAATTTAATTCACCAATTTATTCTCATTATGTTTGAAAATTCAATGACAATTTGTGTGGTGGAAATGACCCAGAAGGATCCCCATTGCAAATCCCTGCTTGTGACATTTACCATACCATATCATTTTCCTTGGAAATGTGGATTGTGACGTTTCAGGCTTGAAATAAGGAACTAACAGCCTGCTGCACAAGGGTGGGCAGGTAGATTTTTTTTTTTTTAATATATTTTTTATCCCACGATTTTGTAACCCATTTTTCACCCCTGTGTCAATCATCTAATGTGATCCTGGGCTCTACACACCCTCCACCAACCTGGGGAGAGCAACGGACTTAACTCATGCTTCCTTCATGCTTGAGTGTCCAAGTTGCTCCTTTACACCTGACAGTTTCCCTGGTTGGACGTAGCGCATGGAAGGAACACGTTATTCCAACCAATTCCTTTCCCCTCCATCAGGTGCCCCAGCTGGCCAGGGGGAGGCAGTTTAGAGACCAGGATTACTGCATGTTTTTGTGAGGGTACCTACCCTAGGGGACACGGGGAGAAAATGCAAACTCCACACAGAAAGGCCCTTTCGCCAACCCGGCCTTTGGGTACGGGCGCTGATGACGCAGAGGAGGAAACACGCTGCCAGCACCCACAGCGCCCATCAACTAATTATGAATCTATGAGGGTGGCAGTGGCTCAGGGGTAGATTAGCTGGTAGAGTGGCTGGATGGGAACTAAGGATCCTGGTTCAATCCCTGGCTCCTGCAGTTAGTGTCAGTGTCCTTGAGCAAGACTCTAAATGTAAATGTAATAGACAATAAATGCACCATTTTAAGTTGATTAAAGAACAAAACTATATGCATAGTCTTGCCATTTCTGCAAATGAGACATTATAGGACACATCTGCTGGGCAATGCACTCTATGAGTCCATTTAATACTTTTCTATACAATACGTGCCTACTCAAAGTGCTTACAATGGTCCATACATTCATACATTGGGAGGTGAAGCGGCACCAGCGTCCTCACTTCCAACATTCACACACCAACGGTGGGAGCCACTGGAGGCAATGTGGGGTTCAGAGTCTTGCCTAAGGAAACTTCGACATGTAGACAGGAGGAGCTGGGATTTGAACCGCTGACTGATGGATCATTGGACAACCTGCTCTACCTCCTGAGCCACAGCAGCCCCGGCACTATAGCTCTCTTTCAGTCTAATCAAGCACATCACATGAATCCCATCTGTTGTCTTCCAGGGGGGAATCTTAATATATGGCATTAATCCGCCTCTACCAAGATGTCCAAAGAACTTAAACAAATAATAATGGCAGATTGATTGATGGGGACGGAATCAACAGTATTGCATAAGTTGTGGACAGAAATGCATCGTTTCCTTCAGACATATTGCAAAGCAATAATAGTCACACATGACAAATGATATGACCGACAGTATATTGCTGTTATGTCTATCAAACATGGACACAAACACAGAAGGAAGCAGGACTTGGTTGAGGACCAACTCAGCAGTGTTACCTGATGTGAACTGTTCTCAAAAATAGTCAAAATAATATGAACTACCGGTAAGTAAATACGCTACCTATGCTGAAAAAGCAGAGATGCTTTGAACTAGGCCTACATTCTGGGTGTAGAAAACAATCGTCAATGAGTTTCCAATCGAGGTCTCTGTTCAATTTGTTGCTAATCACCCCTTTACTTTATTTTACTTTATTTGTTTATTTGGACGGGACAGAGTATATTAATGAACATTACATAAAAGAATGTAGCGTAAATACACCAGATTTAGCAGAGATGCTAATTTCCATCCGTAGTCCCCGGACACGCTAAACAAAACTGACATGAGAGGACAGGATACAAAAACACAATGCAGTTCGAAAATAGTAAAAAGAGAAAATAAGAAAAGATTAAAACTATTGCTAGGGTAGGCCAACTCTGTCATACGTGATCACAAGACTGGTTGTTTTTTTTAGCCACTGTTTCAATTGTCCTTTAAAAGCTGTGAAAGTGTTGGATCTCCCTCAGTGTAACAGGGAGCTCATTCCAGTATTGACAACCGTTGATGGAAAGAACATTTTGACAGAAGGGCCTCTTCTTCCAGGTCGACTCTACTTAAACCTTCACAACGAAATGTGGTTTTCATCCTCATGTACACCCGCCCTCCTGCCACCCAGCAGCACATCAACTGAGGGCTAGCTAGATCAGGGGTGGGCAACTTTGAAGATGGAGAGGGCCACTATACAGTAGTCCCAGACTCACCCCAGAGGGCCACTATACAGTAGTTCCAGACTCACCCCAGAGGGCCACTATACAGTAGTCCCAGACTCACCCCAGAGGGCCACTATACAGTAGTTCCAGACTCACCCCAGAGGGCCACTATATACAGTAGTCCCAGACTCACCCCAGAGGGCCACTATATACAGTAGTCCCAGACTCACCCCAGAGGGCCACTATACAGTAGTTCCAGACTCACCCCAGAGGGCCACTATATACAGTAGTCCCAGACTCACCCCAGAGGGCCACTATACAGTAGTCCCAGACTCACCCCAGAGGGCCACTATACAGTAGTTCCAGACTCACCCCAGAGGGCCACTATATACAGTAGTCCCAGACTCACCCCAGAGGGCCACTATACAGTAGTTCCAGACTCACCCCAGAGGGCCACTATACAGTAGTTCCAGACTCACCCCAGAGGGCCACTATATACAGTAGTCCCAGACTCACCCCAGAGGGCCACTATACAGTAGTCCCAGACTCACCCCAGAGGGCCACTATACAGTAGTTCCAGACTCACCCCAGAGGGCCACTATATACAGTAGTCCCAGACTCACCCCCAGAGGGCCACTATACAGTAGTCCCAGACTCACCCCAGAGGGCCACTATATACAGTAGTCCCAGACTCACCCCCAGAGGGCCACTATACAGTAGTTCCAGACTCACCCCAGAGGGCCACTATATACAGTAGTTCCAGACTCACCCCAGAGGGCCACTATACAGTAGTTCCACTCACTCCAGAGGGCCACTATACGTACAGTAGTTCCAGACTCACCCCAGAGGGCCACTATACAGTAGTCCCAGACTCACCCCAGAGGGCCACTATATACGGTAGTCCCAGACTCACCCCAGAGGGCCACTATACAGTAGTTCCAGACTCACCCCAGAGGGCCACTATACAGTAGTCCCAGACTCACCCCAGAGGGCCACTATATACAGTAGTTCCACTCACTCCAGAGGGCCACTATACGTACAGTAGTTCCAGACTCACTCCAGAGGGCCACTATACAGTAGTTCCACTCACTCCAGAGGGCCACTATACGTACAGTAGTTCCAGACTCACCCCAGAGGGCCACTATACAGTAGTTCCAGACTCACCCCAGAGGGCCACTATACAGTAGTTCCAGACTCACTCCAGAGGGCCACTATACAGTAGTTCCAGACTCACCCCAGAGGGCCACTATACAGTAGTTCCACTCACTCCAGAGGGCCACTATACAGTAGTTCCAGACTCACTCCAGAGGGCCACTATACTGTCGTAGCAAAAATAGCCGACCTACAAGATCAAAAAGGGTTGCACTGACACGCGTTGTGGATCTGCTATTTTTGCTATCTTTGAATTGGAATACTGAAAAATAACATGTTTATGTAATCATTTCAAATTAGCTATAGGTTACTTATGTCAACTTTATGAACTCAACATTATGAACTTAAATGCAAATACATTGGACATAAAAAAGACAATACAATTCTAATACTAGTCATTCAGCTACTAATAATTTAAACTGAAGTAATTAAAGTGGGGTCATGCGTGCATGTTTGGAATTGTAACAGATGAATCTATAATATATCAGTATTCCGATATGAACCTACGGGCCGCATTAAGTGGGCCGCCAAGTTGCCCATGTAAGAGCTAGATCAGTGGTTCCCAAAGTGGGGTCCGGGGACCCCCAGGGGTCCTTGAGGGAGTTCCAGGGGGTCCCAAGCTAAATGATAGTTAGGAACCAAATGGACCCTTATGGGTCTGTAACTCAGAGAGTGTACAAATGGAACCATGGCATTTGGTTCCATTTGTACACTCTCTATTTAAATTAACTTTGATTTTACAATATACATTGGGGTCCCAGACACTGAAATCCCATTAAATTGAGGTCTGTCTAACGCATGTCAAACTGGGGGGTCCTCGCGGTAAAGATAATAGAACTTGATGTGGTAAGTTAGCGCTCTTGTGGTGAACATGGAGTGTAGGACTTTCATTGAGGTCATCAGGTGGGCACCCTGCTTCATCGACGTTTCATTGATGTTAGCCCACTACGTCTCCAGAGGGCTCAACGGTGTGCCTGGCGTCCCAGGTACACCCCCCCCCCCCCCTCCGTTCCATATCCTGCATGTTCACCACTGGACTCTGCATGGCAGGGGGCGTCCTTTTCCCTGAGTCAGGACTAAGCCTGACCGCATACCGCTGGTCTTTATCTGGCTGCCCAGTTGTTCTGTCTGTCATGTCAAACTGGGGGGTCCTTGAAATGAAAATGGTTGAAAATCACCATTAGAACCGTAACAATCTTATGGGGGTCTTTGGCATATTTTTTCAAATGGGGGTCCGCGGGCAAATAAGTGTTAATTTGGGGGTCCTTGACATGACAAAGGAACCCCTGAGCTAAGATCACATGAGGTACCATGTTGCCAATCCACACAAAGAAGTAATGCAAGCAGTGACCTCCGAAAGGCTGAGGCGGTCTGTGAGCAGCTGACAGACAACCGCTGTTCCAACTAGGATGACCAGCAGCATGTAGTAGGGGAACGAGCCGACGCCACCGCCTATGGCTTCACGTGCGGGCGTCGGGTCAGCATCGACTACAACCTCCTCCTCCACCTCCACCTCCTGCTCCTGGATGGTCATTCCAAACTCCTCCAGCTCCTTCAACACCTCCATGTTGAAGCGGAGGGCCTGCACCGCCTCGGCCACCAGCCTCTGCCTGCTGCCGATGTCCAGGACCAGCTCGTTCATCCGGCTGCAGTACAGCTGCTTGAATGCCAGGGCGCTGTCGATGGCGGCGAACTGGTAGAACTCTAGTTCTACCGGGCCCGTGGCAGGCACGCCGAGGTTCCGCTGGGCCACGTTGCGCAGCACGCGGCCCCCCGACAGCAGCTGGCCGCCGCACAGGCCGCCCATGTAGCAGGTGTAGGCGTGGGCCACCAGCAGCACGGGGTTCTTGCGGCCCACCTGGTGGATGCGGTCCACGTAGTGCTTGGTGGCCGGGGAGCAGGTGGGGATCAGCCTCTCCCAGTCGGGGCCGTAGAAGTAGGTCAGGTCGCGGCTCAGGGCCCCGCGGCGATGCAGCTCCGCGGGGAAGTAGAGGGCCGCGAGCTGGTGGTGGCTCTTGTTGCGCTCGATCTCGTTTTCCATGGCGGCGTAGATGTGGTAGAGCGCCACCACGCCGAGCTTGAACAGCTCCCTGTGGACCCGTCCGCGCAGGAAGTCCTTGAGGAACGGGCTGTTCGCGGCCTGCTCCTGGTCGTCTTGGGTGGCCGCCGCCAGCAGCTCCGACAGGCTCAGTTTGTCTTCTATCGCTCCGTACACCACGCCCGCTCTTCCGTCCGTGTTCGCCGCTCTGTTTGTCGACATCGCTGCTTTCCCATCACTCGACTCCCTCTATGGTGTTCTTCGACCTTCTCGAGACAGACGAGCAACGCGGAGGACAGCTCGGTATTGTGTCCCCGACAGCTGCCATGACTGCCTTAAGCTGAGCTGCCTTGACGCCCACGTCATCGATATGATGCCACTATGATGATGTCTGCCATGGCCGAATATGGAGGTCCATGTCAGTCATAACAGCCGCCCCCAGTTTTCCTAAGAAAATCTATACATAATATGTGAACGGCATGGTCCCAACCACCCATGTTAGAAATCTTATCTATTTTGATATATTTCCCATTATTGTCTCCACCAGGCCGAAGGCATGTGGGGAGAGTATGTTTTGCACTCCGTCCGTCCGCGTGTCCGTGTGTCCGTCCGTGTGTCCGTGTGTCCGTGTGTCCGTGAACAGCTAATCTCGGCCACCGTTAACCCGGTCGATGCCATATTTTGCACACACACTCCCTGGATGCCAACGATGAACCTCTGCCCCAAACTTTCCAGAACGGCCTGTTATAGCGCCACCAGGAGGCCGCTTTGTGCAAAACAAGTTTTTGCACAGTACACCTACAGATTTTGTCCAAACATCACGCAAATTGGTACACAGTCTCTCTAGAGCCATTCAACCAAACGGGTCTTTCAGATTTATCAGACTCCATCCTGATTGGTTAAGATTGGCTTCCAAAGTTCACAGGAGTGCTCAGTTTCAAACAAAATGCTGCAAATCATGAACACATCGCGTGATTTCCGTGAAATTGTGCACCCACATTCCCACTAGGCCGAGGACGATATGCCACATGAACAATTTCAACTCAGCCTCAAGGTGGCGCTATAACTGGCCGAAAAGTGTTTTTACCTCTAGCTGCACGGATCTGTGGATAACCTGGTGGAGACCTGTGCCCGGAAGGGCACTTTTTTTAAATCATGAATTCATTCATACAGTAGGTCTGAGGACCTATAGTGTGTTTTCATATTTTATAATAAATATGGTCCACCTGCACTAGGCCTACTGCTCTGATGACTTGAACATGTAGTTTTCATTGTGATAAATAATTAACTTAAAGTATACTTTGTCCATCATTAATAATAATAATAGAGTTTAATATATAACCAGTGGTGTAAAGTAACTAAAGTACATTTAATTTTGAGGTATTTGTAAAGTATTTCCAATTTCCAATACTTTTACTTCTACTCTACTACATTTCAGTTCCAAAATGTGTACTTTTACTCCACTACATTTATTTGACAACTTTAGTTACTAGTTACTAGTTATTATTATTATTATTATTATTACACATTAACCTCTTCAGCCCTATAGATTTTGGCCATTTGAAAATAGCTTGTAGATCAGCTATTTTCTAAAGATTTTGTACACATTCTGCAATATGAGTAGCCTAATACTTTTAGTGCTTTAACCCATTCTGACCGGGCACCCATTTTTGGTGTTATGCTTTATCTATTTATGTTATGCTTTATCTATTGAAAAATAGCAGATCTACAAGCTCATATCGCGCAACCGAGTGGCGAGATATGAGCTTGTAGGTCTGCTATTTTTGAAAAATCGAAGATTTAATCTGATCTCAGGTCAGAATGGGTTTAATCAGACCAGTGTGTGTCCAGTGGAAACCTCGTATGAATCAGAATGGATCAGAAGTACATTTTGATGCAGATACTTTTGTACTTTTACTACACAATGGAGACACTCTAAAATGACGGCACCAGTAAACACATAATAATAATAATAATAATAATAATAAACACATGGATTATATTTATTTCATGCTCTTTTATTGTGGAGACTCAGTACAAGTCAAAGCTTGAATCAGTTGAATCACACGTTCCACTCAACAAGGACATGTTTAATATGCACGAAGTACACACACAGAAGGATGTTTGTCAGAACAAGGTTCGTCGCACCACCACCCATCAAAACAGTTTGTCACCACACAGTTTGGCCATCCACAATGATTTGGCTGACCGCTATGCCACCCAGTGTAATGCACATCAGAACAATCAACAGACCACATCCATCTGTCCTCCACCACGACGTCATTCAGTCCAATCCAGGTCATCTCTGGCTCTGGGTTAGCCCGGATCAACACCAGGACGAAGGCGTCCTCCCACGCGCTGTGGATGGACACCAAGTTCGCACCTAGATCCTGGCAGTTCTTCTCTGCGTCGTTCCAGGTCAGCTTTGAAGGTATGAACCTGTAGCAGCGACAGTTGAAGTGGAACCAGGGCAGTGGACAGCTCCCACGCTCCAGCTTCAGCTCAGCGGAGGGACTGGCGTGCACGGTGCCTAACACACATACACACACACACACACACACACACACACACACACACACACACACACACACACACACACACACACACAGAGAAAGAAGGATGCCAAATGAGTAATATAAGAACCATTTTTTGGCCAAACAAACATAAAATAATCATACATTTGAACTGGGGGTCCAGATCTGACAAGCACTTGGAATCCTACGCATTTCATTTAGTTTGACTCGGTTCCACAGAGATACATGTTGTGAAAATAGCTGATCTACAAGAACAATTCTATTACCTAGTGCCATTAGGCCCAGCAAGCACGGGAGTTGAGAAATCATCAGCAGCATGTCAGCCAGAGGTGGTCTCTGTGTCCGTGGAGATGGTTCGGGATCTTCTAGAAGGGTGTGTGTCGGCGGTGTGTTGCCTTATGTTGGGTTGTGTGCTCTTTTTATGTGCTCAAAATAGGTTGTTTTCATCGCTGGCATAATTTGATTGGTCGTGACACATTCGCAGGTGTGTTGTTCAAACACACTGCCATGATGTCATGTCCAAAACTGTTGCTTTTCACGATTAAGGTGATACACATGAATTATTTGATTCTTTTGAACTCTGCATCAAAGCTTTCATTTCATTTGTAGACATTTTGTAGAATCTGGTCTCAGGTCTCAATGGGTTAACTGAAGTGATGAATTCAAAGTATTCTGAGGCACCCTAGGGTTCACCTTTTGATAAACCCATGTAAAAAAGTGACTAGATTTGGCCTATGTAATAATAATAATAATAATAATAGTAATAATAATAATTATAATAATAATATATATAATAATAATAAGAAAGGAAGAAGACAAAAACAAACAAAAAAACTCAAAACAGTAAAGCAAACAAAACAAACAGATGTTATTAAATAAGAAGGACAAAACAAAAACAAGGATATCTAACAAAAATCACAAGGGTAAGACCATAGACTGTAAAAAGACACAAGGGAACTGGGGAGATATGTATTCACTGCCTCATACCATGTGGCTATTTGACCACAGGATATGAGGCAGGCCTACACAGGGACACACATGATTGGGCCGTACAGCCATACTCTGCGGCTACTAGGCCGCAAAGCTGCATGGTTCTAGGTATATATATTTATTTATACCCCCACATATATACATAGTTATATACATAGGTTTCATAATATTAATTTGTATTTATTTAGTACCGTATTTTTGAACAACTTTTTGAATTTAGTGATCGTTGAGCACAATTTTAATTCGCTATCTAAGTTGTTCCACAGGTTGCCCCTGGTTACAGATAGGCATCTACCTTTTGTGTTTGTCCTGAAGCATATTTTTTTTTAATTGGGACACCCCCCTGAGTGGATATTGGGACTCTCTAGGTTCAAATAGCTCCTGCATGCAGGGAGGGAGTAATTTGTTGTGTGCTTTGTACATGATAACTGCAGTGTTTAGGTCCACTAGATCATTTAATTTGAGAGTATTTGAGTTCATGAAAAGTGGGTTGGTTGGTGAGAGGTAGTCGCTTTGATTAACAATTCTTATTGCTTTTTTCTGTAGCATGTAAATTGGGTTTATATTGGTTTTATAGGTGTTCCCCCATACTTCCACACAATAGGTTAAGTATGGGAGTATGAGGGAGCAGTACAGTATGTGAAGTGAATTTTTGTTTACTAAGTGTTTAATTTTATTTAGTATAGCAATCGATTTAGATATTTTTGTTTTAGTCTTATCTATGTGTGATTTCCAGCAGAGTCTATTATCTATTGTGATATCCAAGAATTTGTATTCATATACACGTTCAATTACAACCTCACAAATTTTTAAGTAAAAAACTAAACACGCACGCACGCACCAACGCACCCACGCACACACAACCTGTGACCTTGACTCCCATCAGAGCAGAGAGAGAGGGAACGCCATGCATATCTCTGAACAACTTGTTACAGACTAATCCAGCAGTGCCAGCTGGGTGAAGAACATGTCATAGAAGCACCATTGATTCTGAAGCACAGTTTTAGTCATATTTTTGTCATCTGAAATGTTTCATCTCATTTACTGTAGATAGCATAGTATAGTAGACATAGCATCCTATAGTGTAGCTTCATTGTACACAGATATTCTATACTGTAAGACAGATGTTAGGTTCTGAGCTTACTTAAATTATGATCCTTTGATGACTGTATGATGTTAGTCGCTCTGGATTGAGAGCATATCTGATAAATGTCTACATTGTAAATTCTAATACGTTAATATTATTAGACATAAATGGAAACAGCACAGTGTACAGTCAAAGTTTGTCATCAAATTTTGTTTGCCGGCGCAGCGCTGGTTGGCAGGTACAGGCTACCATCCCCAGACAATGGCAGCCTCTGTAGAATTGGCTTTAAAGCACAGCTCAAAACCTATTTATTTCTTCACTAATTGATATATTTGCGCACGCACAGGCACGCGCACACGCACACGCACAGCTCCTGCTGGCTTGGAGCCGAGGCCATACTCTGGGCCTGCCATGACTCAGAATGCGGGAAGGATTTCACATTTGGTACTTTGAACCAAATGTGTGAAACTTTGTAACGTTGCTCCTGGACAGCTGGACTGCTTTAACCTCAATAATGTTTTCCCCTACGCCAGTAGAGTATACACTTTGTGAGGGGGGGGGGGGGGTATACTGGAGTCCCTGATCACTGATGGTGTGAATCCTATTTTGAATAGGAATCTGAATCCTATTTTATTTGCATTGTAATCCCCATAGGGGGATTTTAGATCGCCTCATATAAGAACTGTTAACAGAAAAATAAACATGACACAACCGGGCGATTCACTCATATGGATATGAAGAATCAACTGACTGAGAGAAAACATATTGTTACTGCTATTGAATTAGTTACATTTTCACTAGAAACAGATCGACTGTATCATATGAGGCACAAACGATACAGAGACACCTGACAATAACGCTTGTTTATTTTTGGACCACAACGCTTATATGAAACGATTTTAAGATGAGCCCATGTTATTCTCCATAGAGAAATTACTTCCGTGAACATGGGGAATCGAGGGGATGAGCGAGTTACGTCAGGACTTCGGTGCTCTATAGACAGGCAGCCCATTCATCCAAACAGAAAGGTCCTATCTAATCCTACTATAAATGCGACTTTGTGTGTCTGTGTGATGCACGTAACTCGAGAAACGTTTGCCCCACCGACTTCAAATTCAACACACGCGTTCCACACCGCCGCAGGGAGTGCAGTGCCCGGTATCGAGTCTGTCGGACCCACGGTTCTCCAGAACCACCACAAAAGGCTCTGGTCAGGCTCTGCCAGTGGGCCTAATCAGCCTAAATCCCTTCACCTATATGCAATTTCCAAGTTGCATCGTTCCCAAGTAGGCTGACGGGCACGTACAGGTCTAGTTGTATTAAACAACGTCAAACTCACCAACATTGCAGAAAAGCTTGGCTTATCCTCTTTCAATTCAGTTTGGAAGTGCTTGTTGTAGCCTATATCACTCAATGGCCCATGCATACTACCTGTTTTGAATTTGCACATAATGCAGGTGGCAGCATGAGGTTGCTTTATTGATAACGAGCGCTTCCAAACTCTGACACTTACATAAATTACGTAAATTCTCCATTCATTGTCAATGGGAATTTAATCTCAGTGTAAGATGAAAATCTACACAAACTACAGTTCCAGGAAGTGTTGTGATGAGGAACAGGAAATGCCAGGGGGAAGTGCATAAAAGTTCCAGGAAGTGGATCCAGGAAGTGATCAGAGCATGTGTTTGGTCATCAACAGCTGTTCAACAGCTCTTTCCAACCTACTGTTAATTCATATCAGTGCTTTATATAAATGTATATCGCCATAAACTACTGTGTCCTAAGGAGGGAAACATACAGATAATTATGTTGGATATACATATTGTGAAGGTTGATATTAAATATGGACTGAAACAGACGACAACAAAGGAACAAAGGATAACCTGGAACCCCCTGACAGAGTTTGGGTGAGAGGATAATGATTTGTCTTTGTGTGCATTCCTCTTATTTTGGAGCATTGATTTATTGACTGATTTTAGTAAGTAAGTAGCCTTGCTGAGCCATGAGGCCCATAGGGCAGGAGCCTATCTCCTGTTTCTGTAGAGTGAGGCAGCTTTTTTTTATATATTTTTTTTATCCCACGATTTTGTAACCCATTTTTCACCCCGGTGTCAATCATCTAATAATGTGATCCTGGGCTCTACACACCCTCCGCCAACCTGGGCAGAGCAACGGACTTGAACTCATGCTTCATGCTTGAGTGTCCAAGTTGCTCCTTTACACCTGACAGGGGGGAGTTTCCCTGGTTGGACGTAGCGCGTGGAAGGAACACGTTATTCCAACCAGTTCCTTTCCCCTCCATCAGGCGCCCCGGCTGGCCAGGGGGAGGCAGTTTAGAGACCAGGATTAATACTGCATGTTTTTGTGAGGGTACCTACCCTAGGTGACACGGGGAGAACATGCAAACTCCACACAGAAAGGCCCTTTCGCCAACCCCACCTTCGGGTATGGGCACTGATGAGTCTGACGCGGAGGAGGAAACACGCCGCCAGCACCCACAGCGCCCCGAGCGGGAATCGAACCCAGGACCTTCTAGCTATGAGGCGACAGCACTACCAACTGTGCCACCGTGCCCCCGAGAGTGAGGCAGCTTGATGTACAAGTACACCCCCTGGACATGATGCTAGTATGTGGCAGGGACTGACCCCCAATCCAAGCCTTGATGCTGAGACATTGGCCCTTTCTGAAACCAGTCCCTTGACTTGAAGTGCTCTCGGGAGGTACCTTGTGCAGAAACAGGAAACAGACACCATTCATTGCCATGGTTACCATTTTGTTTGTACAGTTATATTGCATTGCATCGTGTATGTTTGTGTGACTTCCAGGACTCGCTGCTGTGTTATTGTTCCAGAAACCTCGCCGTACGCCCCGAAACTTACTTCCCGTTATTCACATTACAATGTAGCAAAGGTTGCGGATCTACAAGCTCCGAATGTGGCGCTTTGCGCTACTTTTGATGCTTTGGTGTGTGAAGCTGTGGTGTGACCACGTAGAATGTTGATTTCAGGGGAAGAACATGACTATAGTAATGGAGATAAGAGGTCACCTCTGCCCGACAACGGAGATAAGCTCACTGGCTGTGTTCCAGTCTGTCTGTCTGTCTGTCTGTCTGTCTGTCTGTCTGTCTGTCTGTCTGTCAGTCATTACATTTGAGTGTGGTGTCATAATTAAAATGTAGCTTTTAGCGTAGGTTCAATAAGGAAGATCTTAACCAACGCATTCATTCGGCCTTTCAGCACTATCGTGGCTCATCATTGTAGAAACATCTGCTATCTTGCACTCATTCTTTATACTATAAAGAAGCGATATTACTCTGAGTTTGAGTATGACTCCCACTCTTTCTGTGTAAAATGTCTAACCATCTGTATAAAATGGTTAAAAGGAGCTAATACACAGTCAGGGAGTTCTTAGGACTGAGGAGGACATCATATAGGACATGCTGGAGAGGGCTGGACCGTGTTCTATGGAGTGAGGCCCTTTGGGGCTATGTTGTCAACAAGATGCTGCTGCTGGTGTTTTCTTTTGCTCAATCAAAGCTTTTTATATGCGTAATGAATTGCTTTTTTGTCTCCACCAGCCGAAGGCATGGGGAGAGTATGTTTTGCACTCCGTCTGTCCGTCCGTCCGTGTGTCCGTGAACAGCTAATCTCAGCCACCGTTAACCCGGTCGATGCCAAATTTTGCACACACACTCCCTGGATGGCAACCATGAACCTCTGCCCCAAACTTTCCAGAACGGCCTGTTATAGCGCCACCAGGAGGCCGCTTTGTGCAAAACAAGTTTTTCGATGCCATATTTTGCACACACACTCCCTGGATGCCAACCATGAACCTCTGCCCCAAACTTTCCAGAACGGCCTGTTATAGCGCCACCAGGAGACCGCTTTGTGCAAAACAAGTTTTTGCACAGTACACCTACAGATTTTGTCCAAACATCACGCAAATTCGTACACAGTCTCTCTAGAGCCATTCAACGAAACGGGTCTTTCAGATTTATCAGACTCCATCCTGATTGGTTAAGATTGGCTTCCAAAGTTCACAGGAGTGCTCAGTTTCAAACAAAATGCTGCAAATCATGAACACATCGCGTGATTTCCGTGAAATTGTGCACCCACATTCCCACTAGGCCGAGGACAAAATGCCACATGAACAATTTCAACTCAGCCTCAAGGTGGCGCTATAACTGGCCCAAAAGTGTTTTTACCTCTAACTGCACGGATCTGTGGATAACCTGGTGGAGACCTGTGCCCGGAAGGGCACTTTTTCTAGTTATAATATAATACTATGGACTTCAATGGCAGTACGGTCGGGGCTGAAATCCTGCCCAAGTGTGGAGTCACACATCACAGATACATCCAACGTGTGTGTGTGTGTGTGTGTGTGTGTGTGTGTGTGTGTGTCACAAACACAGACGTAACTGTCACAATCATCTCCAAATTGGAATCTCATGTTGAGGCGCACGGTGCACGCACGCACGCACGTGCACACACACACACACACACACACTCTATCCCCTCCACCCCTCATGTCCTGACGGCTGCAACCCACGACAGCAGCAGCCCTGGGTAGGCAACCCGGACAGGCTAACATGTGCGCACCAATGAGTGCACTGTTCTAGTTTTGAAATTTGGACCAGCTTATTTATGGTTGGTTGACAATTAACTGTGTGATACACTGTTGATTCTAGTTGCAGCTCAAGAACGATTCTCTATCAGTGTAGAATCACATTTATTGCTTTTGCAAAGTTCTACACAATAATACAAAACAAAACAAAACACAAACTACCGTCAAAAATACACATGCCTACTCCAACTGGTTTGGTTGGTAGTGGAAATACACAAAACTATACTAACAAAAATGAAACATAGGCCTTTCTAAGTAGTTTTGTTGCTAGTGAACTTACACAAAACTGTACTGACAAAAATTTAGCTTAGGCCTATCCCAAAGTGTTTTTGTTGGTAGTGAATTTAACAAGTCAAAAGTAAAAGTGTCATGAAAGGGCGGCGGTCATTTACAGAGGTACCGGAGGTGCCCAGGGACCGGAGGTTCAGGTGCTGAAGCAGTCCACCAGGTACTTGGAGTTCCAGGGACCTGCGTTGTTGCTCACAAAGTGGCTCTTGATCAGACCCTTGGCTTTCTGGTACTGCACGGCTGTCGTCTGCAATACAGGAAGGCAACACAGTCAAGCAGTGAGATGGGGCAGCGGTTAATCCAACTAACCGATTTAATCAATTCTAAAACATAATCGGTAAACGTATGTTACATTAAATTTACATAACATGATATAATATAATATAATATAAATATTAAATACATTTTTGGGCATGACATAATGTGAAAAAGGTTTTTATTTATGTAAGAAATAATCAAATGTAGTGATTTTGGTAGAGGCCCTATGCACCCCCCCACACCACCCCATCCACTAGCTGCCGGCCGGCTGACTGGCTGAAGTCGCTGACCCAACGGCCAACACACACATGCACGCACTGTTCAACTGTTTGTTGAAGAGACACATTTTCGCTGAATGAATAGAGCTTCAGAATAATAAAGTAGCCTATTTAGCCTACTTATGTGACAGTGAAAGGACCACAACAAGCCACTGGCTTTATTGCGTTGTGTGATATATGCATAATAAAAGTAGGATATATAAATTAGGCCGGCTATATTGTGCGCACCTCAAAAGCTATAGTTAATGTATCTCTGTGCATGCCTGAATGCACAGACTGCTATGAATGACGGTGACAAAAATGTATTTATTTATATGTGGACTGAACTGAATATGTAAGTCAGAGAGACTATACCTAATTCCTGTTATAGTGTCCGTTGTGGCGTCTCGGTCAAGGACCGCGCACCACGGTTTAGTAACCCCGGGGAGAGAGAGAGAGAGAGAGAGGGGGAGGGACGGCATGAGACGCTCCCTACTCGGATTGGTTCAGGACGCGCGGTACATCCCACGGCACCTCTTCATTTACCAGACGAGCTGACACCTGCGTGCCGACACCCAGACAGCATAAAAAACCTCCTCTCCTCAGTCTAGTCTTGACTCTCCCGGGGAACAAGCTGACCTGCGGTGCTCGGTAAAATAACCCCATGTTCCCTCTCACCATATGCCATGTATTATATCGGGATAGTAATTGTTGTTCTCTCACCTCACAGGATACTCCATATGATGCACTGAGTGACTGACCGTTGGGCTCTGAGGCTATGGCGCAACATTTCCCCCTATTTCCCCCCAGTCACTAAAAGTGAACACGGCACCCCCCCCCCCCCCCTTTCAGAGAAGGGCCGTTTGTTTGATCACAGGACACTGAGTTGGATGAATACCATAACCTAAGTTACCTTTAATACTCACCTTTGTTTGGATACAGCTAGTGCCCCCTCCAGTACTCTCCCTGACTGCCGTAGAATGAAATACTACGACCATATGATTTTGGATGAATAAAACAGTGCCTAAAATTGGCTTTATGTGACGCTGTCTCCTGTGTATATTCTTGATGTGTAACCAGTGCCCCCACACCGTTATTTGCAAAGACCGCGGAGGAGGACTGACTGTCGGAGGAGGGGGGTGATTTATACGTGCGCGCATCCTGGCGCTTATTCACTATTTCAGGAATAAATAGCTTTGCCTTGCACATGTTACCAATACATACACATTGGCCTCGGACCCTCGGTTACATGTACAAAATGATGAATTGTCTATTCTGTAGACTGTACGGCTCTGTTCGGAGTTCCAGTGAACCAGCTGTGTGACACTGTATTGTTCCACCACTTTTGCTTTGGCAATGTTAACGTATGTTTTCCCATGCCAATAAAGCCCTTTGGATTGAATTGAATTGATACACGTCATTAGTGATCGCGGAATGTGCCGACGCTTTGAAATGACAGCGTAGTACATTCCGATTCTAGAGGAAAATTCGACCACCACTCTGTCCTCGCATCGAATCCTCTCCTCCTCCTCTCCTCCTCGCTGGGGGCGGAGCCGAGGAGCGAGTGGAGGACGCGAGGAGAGTGAGCGAGTGTGAAAGTTGCGGTATTGGAATTTAGCTTTAGGCTGCCCCTAAATGTTAATCTCAGCACAATGACCTGGCCAAAATGTTTTCTATGTTGTGAAGCGAAGGAGGACCACTGCGAAAATAGTAGGGACCTTTCAGTGCAGGGAATATGCAAACACAATGAGTGTTGGGAGATTGCTTCATCACATGATATTAATGTAACACCTTTATAAAAGGAAGGCCGGTCTAAATAAAAGGCCAGAAAAAACGGCAAGCCACAGTTACTGTTGACACATCCGTGGGTAGAAGATTCTTAAGTGAAACAGTTAAGCCTCTTAACGAATGGATATAGCGGACCTCTGCCAACAGTAGCCATGGTGAAATTGTTTTATTATAGGCCAACATTTCGATAGCAGCCGGAACTGCTGCCTGGAAATCATGTATTGATCTATCACAGTCACTGATGATCACTAGTGAAATGATCTTAAGAGATAGAGATGATTGCCCAGCCACGGTGCCCACAGGACCTCCGCTGTTTGCCGACTGTCACGTATGTGTACCAGTCAATATTTGAGAGGAATATTGTCGGAAGAGTTGATTAGAGGCATCTGTCGAAGTCAACCCCAGGTCACTTCCACTCTGTACCACTGCTTTTTTGTGTGACTCTTTGCGATGCAATTAGGATTACTTACATGAGGGATGAGAGAACATCAAATTGAACCACCATAAAAAGAAACATTTTAAAAATGGTGTGCAGCAACAGACCACAGCTGCCATGTGCCACCAACGTGTAGACATTAATGACATTAATTCATGAATGACATTTGGCTTTCCTCAGTTAAAACAAGCACAGAAATTCACAATATTTTACATACCTCTTTGTAATATTGCATGTCATTTGAGCCTACACTTGCGTGACTTAAGTTATAATGTCATCATATGAAACGGGTATACAGCCAGCAGAATAATATTTTTTTAAATAACCAGTATATACTGTATGTGCACATGTGAACGCAGCCAATAGAGCGCCGAAGTCCTGACTTCACTCGCTCATCCCCTGGTTCACGGAAGTCATTTCTCTATGGAGAATAACATGGGCTCATCTTAAAATCGTTTCATATAATAACTGTGGTCCAAAAAGAATAAGCTGTCTCTGCGTTATTGTCAGGGAGGTGTCTTCTCTCAGTCAGTTGATTCTTCATATCCATACGAGTGAAACGGCCGCGATGACATGTTTATTTTTCAAACACAGTTCTTAAATGAGGCGATCTAAAGTCCCCCTATGGGGATTACAATGCAAATAAAAAGTACATGAACCCGTGGACTCTACCGATATTGACGTCAGACTTCGGTGCTCTATACTCCATATGTATAGCAGCATTTACTTTATATTAGGGATGCCAAACGACTCATATTTGGCCAATCGACGAATCGAGGCCGAAAATCGACGTGTCAAACGACTTTTTTCCTATTTTTTCTTCATTATTTTTATATTTTTGTTGTTGCTGCGCAGCAGTTGAGGAGAACGCAACTATGCATTCCTTTAAGCAACACAACTTCTGCAGCTGCATCCATATGTTTAGAATTTGCATCAATGATCAAATCCCAATAATAAAAAATAAACTTTATTTTGTAAACAACGAAACTGAAGGAGCAGCGGCGCTATCGGCTAGCCGCTAGTCCCAACTCTCAAGTGTCTGCAGCCTGTCACGAGTCCCGTAATGAACTGATACGGGACACACGTTGTTCCGTATTTTAATGTCGGGTCGGGGAATAAATACAGTATGAATGACGGCGGGATTTATTTGACAACTCTGTCCTGCTTTCTTCACGAGAAGAGAAGAGCGCTCACAGACCTGTGGCTGTCAGTTCACTTTACGGCAATGAAAGAGATGTGAACCTGGGTCTGGGAAGCTCAGAGCTACAGCCATTGGCTCATGATACGAGCACACGACCAATGGGACAGATCATTCAGTGTTACTAAGATCCCCCCCCCACACACACACACACACACCCTTGGACGATGGGGTCCACAGCGCTCTGCTCAAAGTTAACTTGCATGTGACGAGCGGCACTGACAGGCAGTGGCACTGCACAGCAGTGTCACACAGACAAACACGTACCTCTCCCATTTGGAAAACATTTGAAACAGCAACGTTTATAACGTTTTACATTACAAAAAAATAATAATACAAATAAAAAAGATTTTTCGACTCATACGTTTTGAGTCGCGGGAGGCATGAGTCGATAATCGAGTCGAATTTCAACATTTTTCAACATCCCTACTTTATATAGTATACAGAATTATGTTTGATCTTCAGTTAGACAAACCTTGGCATTGTGATAAGTAGGAAGCTCCGGGCCGGCAGACGACAGCAGGTAGCTGTAACCCAGGGCCGGGTTGTCCAGCTCTGTGACTTTGCAGAAGTAGCTGTACATGGCTCTCTTGCAGAGTCTGCTGGAGAGGCCTGGCCCGCTCACGTACGGGGAGCTGAGAATGGAGAAGGAGCAGTTTATAAACACACGACATTTAACTGTTTGAGCTATTCTAAAGCAGCCGATATTCCAAGTTCACAAGCCGCCTCGATGTGATCCTTTGTGCATGCAGAAATGCTGACCAATCTTCTCTTATGGGGGCGCTTACTGGCCAAATACACATTTTGGGGCTCCTTGACATGAAACATCTTTGAGATCCACTAGTATAGAGCAGTCCCGCTCCCTTTCATGACGACGAGAGACCCAGAAGTGAATTCCCCGTTCATTTTCCTCATAGACTTTTCAAAAGGTATTTATTTAAAGACATTTACACCGCGGACAAAGCCAACTCGGACCGTGATAAATCATGACAATAAACACAATCGATCAAATAATTTGTAAGAAGCAAAACAAAAAGTGGTTTTTTTCTCTTCTTTCTAATTATTTGATCGGTCCAAAACATTGTGTTTATTGTCATGATTTGTCACAACTCTAGTTGGCTTTGTCCGCGGCGTAAACGTCTTTAAATAAATACTGCAACGCCTCTATATAATGGATCTTACCAGTCTGCGATCTTGCCCTTCCTGCTGTCCACGACTTCAATGTCCTGATCTCCCAGACACCAGTTGATGCTGAGCTTGTCCGGGCAGGAGGCCGGGAGGGCGGGATTGATCTGGTCCACGCACAGGAAGTGGTAACTCTGCTTCCTGTAGGGCGCGTCCAGCAGGCGCTCCCAGTCGTCCCCCAGACGCTTGTTGATGATGTTGGACATGTCCTCGGCCGAGTGGCCGTCATGACCTGGACCGACGTCAAAAGAGAATTCTGTGATTGTAACCACTTTACTGTAAATATTGTGCTATACTTTGGATATAGCAATGGAAGATGTAAGCTCATAGCACTTCTCTTTTTGAAAAATCTTGCATTACATTTGTCTAAATCTTTGAATATATATCTTTATAGTCATATAATTTTTTGGCTTATGCGGTCTATGAATCGTAATATCGTAGAATCGTAATATCTCGGATCCTCGGACCAAAAGGTAGGTCGCGATCTACCAGTAGATCACAAAGGCTGTGCAGGTAGATCACATGACATGCCCCTAAAGATTAAATATAAAAAAGACAATTCTTGGCATCTGCCACTTGAATTAAAGGTGACTTGATTGATTGATTGATTGATTGATTGATTGACATAAAAAAGCTCAAATCCACAATGCAACATTTTGTTTTCAGTGTTGCTATGCACAAACATCGGTAGCATTATAAATTAAATACTAAAAAAAACCCTACCTATTCCATTTCTCCCCCTCTATTTCCCATTCCAAGTGCATTTGTCTGTGTAATGCCAGCGCCGCTATTCTAAAGCACCCTCAGTTAGATATTTAAACTATTTTCAGGTGGGTAGATCTTGTTGAGCTGGTAATTTTGAAAGTAGCTCTCAAGTCAAAAAAAGGTGGGCACCTCTGCTCTAAACGATATGATATGAACCTCGCTTACAAAAAGGTTTTAGGGTGGACAATCGCGGGACATGTTACAATAGTGGATTCTTACTTCCTGACTTGCCTTTTCCGGCCAAATCGGCTTCAAAACCTAAAGAATGTCGCCCTGTTAAATAAATGGACGGCGCTCTGAACCAGTTCAACAACAGTTGCAGTTTCAATTACCTAGCACCAGGCTGGTGATGTAGAGTGGCTGGACGAAGTGACTCAGCAGTGCCCCCTGCAGCCCGGTGACAGCCCAGCGGCACAGCTTGTCGCAGGCGGTCATGCAGCAGACCCGGGCGCCCCACACGCTGGGCTCCAGGTGTTCTGCAGGGACCAGCAGGTCCTGGGTGTGGTAGTACAGCTTCATGGACTTGTTGACGGAGGACCTGCACAGCATACAGTACACAACGTGACCCCTTATGTCAGCGTCTCTCAAAACGTCGGGTCTGAGGAGTGTTCAAAGGGTCCATTTGGTTCCCTTTGTACACTCTCACAGTTAAAGGTGAGTGCCGTGATCAGTGACACTTTTTTTTGTGTTTATGAGGTGACAGTACTTCATTAGACCCCTTGGTGTGGTTTTTATGTGCAATGATTATCTTCCCTTTGTATTTAGGGTTTATTCCTGGAGGCTGAAAGCTTGACAGGTCAAAGTGCCAATGAAAAAAAACGGTGATATCGTGACATCACAATATCATCCCCTCCCCTAACCCCGCCCCCTTTATCATAACAACAACAGCTGTGGGTGCGGCTTCAGTTCAGGTGGATCACCACGCACCAGGCAAACCAGGCATACTTAATGAACTGTTGGGCGTGTCCACATAAAAACGACATTTTAACAAATACTGTACACTTTTTCTTTTTTTTAATGCTTTCTATATATGCTTATATAATAATAATTAGGGGTGGAGCTTGATAACCGATACCTGAAATAATCTGATAACAAGCTTATTGAGTACCCGTTATCAATAAGCTTTAGGCTTATCAAGACTGTTATCGAGCATAGCGGCCCATGACGTCATGTTTAAACAATCAAGATAAGAGAAATAAATCATCCATGCTGGTACAAACATGTCGGCCTAAAAGTGATACCTGCCAACCAGCGCTGCCCGGGTAAACAAAAATAAGTTTCTAGAGTGGTTTCTTACTTTCTTTAATATTAAAAAGGTAAATTGCCTTCCATCTATTAGAGCAGTTCTGTATTTGAAGGCCCTAGTAAAAGATACTGGTTTTGTTCAGAATTTAATGTCTCCCGTCTTTCCACAAAATAATAGAAAATGCTCGATAGTGGGCTCGATAAGAACCCGGCTCGATAAGCTTGATCGATAAGGTGTTTGTTATCAATACAAATTAACGAGCTCCATCCCTAATAATAATATCTAATCACGACACTCCATCTTTAGACTGGAGCCCCAGAGGGGAAACAAAATTGCACAAAATGGGGGTGCGTGGCCTAATGCATATCAAACTGGGGGATTGTGTACAAATGGAACCAAATGGAGCCATAAAGGGTCCGTTTGGTTCCATTTGTACTCTCTCTAGAGTTACAGACCTGTCACCACCGATGCGGGTCCGTTTGGACTGGCTGAAAGTCCCATGTGAGGAATGTCAGCCAAACAACATAATGTAGAAGGAGCTGCAGTACATGTATATTGTCAAAGCAATTAACACACTGTATGATAAAAATAAACGTGCATATACTTGAAGTAGAAGTTCTTTGCGGCTCCGTCCGGCGTCTGATTGGAGTAGAGGTGCAGACGGGTCTTGGGTTTCAGCGTCAGACGGTGGGCTTCGGCGCTGCTCTCCAAGATGCACGACGAGGCCTTCTTGGACTTTGGGTCAGAACCGTAGAACAGCAGGAGCTGCTTGTACAAGAATCTGGAAAAACAAGTCGCGATTAAAATATAATTTAGTTTTGTCATTCTGTCAACCGAACCACCATTGACAAAAGACTTATGAACGAGGCGATAAGAGTTTGCTGCTTGCTCTGTTGGTTAGCATAATATGCTTAACCCCAATTCTACAAATGCCTTCTAAATCCTGACAGTTTTCTGAAAAACCAATGTTTCTATGTCATTCGTTCTCAAACATTTTCATGTCAAGGACCCCCAAATATATATGTAATTGGCCGCCGACCCCCCATCTGAAAATATGTTGTTCCAGGGAGCAGACAAGTCAAGCTTTCTCTGAAGGTCTTTCAGAGAAAGCTTTCGCACATTCACAACAGAGAATCCTATCAACTACATTGAAATGCCTTGGATCTGGCAAAGAGATAAAATAAAAAATTGATCCTGAAGATAATTCTAGATTAATTCAAACTCTGACCTCAAGTAAGTCTGGGAGATAGGTGTGTTATTGCTCTGAGTCTAGTCCTTGTGGAAGAAAATATTTCAAAAGAAGAAGCTAACAATGTGTATGTATGTATTATGGGAAATGTATTATGGGAGGTCGTACGTGGTGTCATAATTAAACGTGATGTTGATATGGCACACTGACTATCAAGTTAACCCATTCTGGAGCACCCCTTTTGGTGTTTTAAGCATTATGTTATACTTTAGCTATTGAAAAATAGCAGATCTACAAGCTCATAGCACGGCACCAATTGCCGCACTACGAGCTTGTAGGTCTGCTATTTTAGAAACATTGTAAAAATGTGGAGCAAATCTTTGAATATAATGCTTTCACAGCAAACGTTTTTAACTCATATCTTTGCTTGTGGTGGTCCCTTGTGGTGGTCCCTGCATGAACAACATATTTTCAGATGGAGGTCGGCGGCCAATTACATATAATCTTGGGGGTCCTTGACATGAAAATGTTTGAGCACCACTGATGCAGAAACATAGAGTTTTCAGAAAACTGTCAGGATTTTTGTTTTCCTAAAAGGCTGTGAGCTGAGAAACAGTGCTTTAGTCTGCTATCTGCTTGATAAGATAAGGGTCCGGGGATTCAAGGAGTAGAGGTCGCAGGTCACACAGCTGCCAGCAGGGGGAGTAGTGGGCCTGCTGAACACAGCTCAGCAGGAGAGAGATCAGATGTTTAGTTTTTCTTTAGCCAATTATAAGCTGACAGACAGTCAGGGAAGAGCAAGTCAGTCTATCCGTGTGCTTTGCTGGTGTAGGATGTACTTGTACAGGGACGAATAGTTTTCATAATCCTCATGGGGCCCGTTCGGAGTCAAGGTTTTGCCGATTTTGAGAGTTTCAATTCCGCTAGACAGAGGAACCATAAATTAATCCATTCTGGACGGGAACCCCTTTTCATTGTGCCATGCTTTAGCTTTTGAAAAATCGTGAAAATATGTTGCAAATCTTTGAATATATATTCTTTCAGAGCAAGCGTTTTTAACTAAAATCTTTGCTTCCGAGGGGTCCCTGGAACAACACAGATGGGGGCCAATTACATCATTTTTTGGGTCCTTGAAATGAAAAGGTTTGAGAACGACTATGGTTTTCTTTTTTCAGAAAACTGTCAGGATTTAGAAGAAATTTGTAGAATCTTTTCTCAGGTCTAAATGGGTTATAGGTAGCATGAGGAAAAATAAAGATAGATACATCGTTTCTTAGCATTTCTATATTTTTGGAGCAGCTCTTATTTGTTACCTCTGCAGAGCCCGTTTGGCGACGATAATGGCGTGGCCGTCGTGCACCATGGACCCGTTGAAGGAGAGCAGGTTGCTGGAGCTGGACTGGCCAGCTCCCACCGCCACCACCTCGTAATGCTCGCGGGGACAACCTGTGGAGTCCAGCACTTCTGTGGAGGAAAGAAATGACGTTGTTTGTTTGTTGAGCCGCTGACTTCATAAGATTTCACAACTTCTATGCATGGCATAACACCCCGAACGCCCGGGTGTATTTAGGACCATTCAATCAGGGCGCCCAGTGATTTGCAGCAACGGAGCACATTTCAAGAGCACCAGGCGCCATCTTGGATGTAGCTGAAGTAGCCAGATGTAGCCAAAAACCCGAGGTGATCGACAACAACGGGAGGTACGATTACTTCTAACGCGACAAGCGACGGGACCGCGATGGCCCGTCAAAAACATAATATATGATTAGAATTGAACGGATTGATTCAGATCAAGAGTTATTCAGACGGTGTGCGGGTCTTTGTGCACTTTACGTGCATTTCTTGCATTACATTTTTCTAAAATGGGGGGGAACATTTTGAATGGGGGGGGTACATCGAATGTGCCCAACAGGCGCTCCCAGTCTGTGGAGCGATGCGCTCGGTTTTGGTATCAATAAAGTTCCGTCCTTTTATTAATCTCCGTCCTGAGCGTCGAGCGTTACTATTTGATAGGACGGAGACCTCCGCTTATGCCGCTTAGGGTGTTAAATAGCAGATTAAAAACATAAATAAAAGGGGCGTAGCACATAAACAGCTGTGCACGGTGCCAGACCGTTATGAATCACAGGCACAAACCTCTCAGAAAAGGAACACCAATTTACCTACAACATGATACTCCATCAGAAACAACAGTTCAGAAATACAATTTCAAAAAATCTGATCGAATCAAAATCAGAGGAAATGAGTTGACGTTGTTGTCATCTCTAGAGAAGAATGTGATTGTCAAAAAATGGCGTGCATGCACGCACAATCGCACCACGATATATATATATACCATTTTAAAAGTATAGCTGTGTTTTACTATCATATATAATATTGGAATAATATCTACCTGTCTCCAAGACAAATGCCGCCATTGAGCTCTTGTAGCAGTTCAGTTTGGGGCACATCTTCAGCAGGCTGTCAAACTTCTCACCGCTCAACGCTGCCATGTGGTACTTGTGCCTGTTGGTCTGCCATACTGAGGATACAGAAGAAAAAGAGGAACATGCAACTGTGGACGGCGGTGATAACTTGCACTTCTTACAGACACAAGCAACAGCTATAGACCTACACACAAAGCCCTTTATTGTGAGCGCTTAGCACCGCTCATAAAACGTCTATCAAGCCTGTATCTGAAGGTAAGGCAAGTTTACTAGATAGTTACCACAATCTATTTATGTATCTATAAATGCATGAAATCTGTGTGTGTGTGTGTGTGTGTGTGTGTGTGTGTGTGTGTGTGTGTGTGTGTGTGTGTGTGTGTGTGTGTGTGTGTGTGTGTGTGTGTGTGTGTGCATGTGCGTGCGTGCATGCACATTTTCTTCCCTCAGAAGAGTCCATCCCTCCTTCCTCAATATGATAGACCCTTTAATAAAACCTTACCCTGAGTCTTTGCGCTGTCCAAGTCGCCAGATTCTTTCTGGAAATACTGGTCCAGTAAGCTCCTTCGATCAGGTGGTGTCAGGCTCTCAGTGGCAGACTCGCCGAAAGAGTCGTCAGACTGCAAGCAGAAAACGGAACACAGCTTGAATTAAATCTAATCCAACAATTTAATTTTAAATTCAAAGACGTAACCACCAGAACCCTTGCGTCCCTTTCCTCCTGGGCTAACAACAACAGGCAAACATTGTCTAAGTATATACTACAGTTGTGCAATGACTCAACGTTACTCATGCATAGAATGTGTGATGATGTCAGCCTTGCCTGTGTTTTTTTTTTTTTTTCGCTTTCCAATTGTACGGTGAACGTTTCTCGCCACAGCGTATCATCCGTTTCCATCTGCTTCTGTTCTCCGCATCCGATGTCAGATGCGGAGATCATCTGCAGATGGAAACTCTATGGCCAGTCTGGTGACCCAATGGGAATTAGTCGAAAGACGAAGAAGAAGAAAGAAGATCCCACGGTGCAAGTTTCTCGGTCAAACAGGTTAAAAGTAACAGACTGGACTACTGACTGTACAAGTACTGTACAAGGACCATTATCAGTCATACTGACTTAATATGAAATCATGTCTCTCAAAAACAATAATCATGACGTGTCCAATGAATGTGAATACACCTCAACGTCCAGATAATATAGAGAGAATGTGGAACTAATAAATGGGGTAAAAGACAGTAATACAAATTGATCATTATTTTACGAAGACATATCTCCGACTCTCTCCGCTCTTCAAGAAGAGTTGCCCTGGTCTGTCAAAGAGAATTCACATCCATAATTATGGATCGCGCTAAATTGTTATCTTATTGTATTACCAGATCGTCGTCACTCATGAAGCTGTCCGCAAGGCTTTGCATGGGTGTAGGGAAGGCGAGCTCTGTGCGCGGTCTGCTGTAGTCTGTTGAGAGGGACAATCCTCCCACAGGTCTGCTGTAGTCTGTTGAGAGGGACAATCCTCCCACAGGATCTGGACGGCTGGAGGAACACAGACAAAGATGGATTAAGTTACCACGATGCAAAGGAGGAAAACGATATGCACATCCCAGTTTTTGTAAACAGTGCTGGAGCCTAAAAGTGATCAAATGAAGATAAAAGTGGAATGTCCGCACGCGATATAATTCTGCTCCCCGTCCTCATTAGTTCAACCTATATAAAACAACAATGTTTTGCCCCTCCGGTGTTTTATATAGGTTGAAATAAAGAGGACGGGGAGCAGAATTATATCGTGTGCGGACATTCCACTTTTTTCTTCATTTAATTTACCAAGATCCCATTGTCTACATTGTGTTTAGTCCGCCAAGATGGCGGCAGCATCAAGAGGGGGTGGGGCGGGGCGGGGCTGAGATGGGCCCTAATTGTAATAAGTAGAGACGAAATGGTACACAAAATCCCACAAAAGGTCTCCTAAGTCTGGTGGCATACGGCACTTAACAATAATACAATCTGGACGGACATAATAGGACATCGAGCATTAACCCATTCTGACCTGAGATCAGATTCTAAAAATGTCTTCTCATCCTGACAGTTTTCTGAAAAAGTTATGTTTCTATGTCAGTCGTTCTTCGATTTAAAAAAATACAGTACAGCTATTTTTGAAAAATCTTCAAAATGCGGTGCAAATCTTAGAATATATATTCTTTCCTGATCGAACGTTTTTAACTCAAATATTTGCTTCTGGGGGGGGGGGGGGGGGGTGTTGGTGGGGGGTTGGTCCCTGAAACAACATATTTTCAAACGGTCAGGGCTCGGCGGCCAATTACATAATATTTTTGGGGGTCCTTGACATGAAATTGTTTGAGAACCACTGACAAAACTGTCAGGATTTAGAGGACATTTGTAGAATACTAGAATTGTGTGCCATTTCAGCTGCATCGCGATGCGATCCAAAATCCCACACACGCACTCTCTAAAGTCGATATAAAGAAGTCCTCCACACAGTGTACTGTGAACCCATGTGTCTGCAGTGACACTGCGTTGTACGCAGCTGTTTTGTGTTGCAGCGCGTTGTTGCAGTGCGCACGTGTGTGTGTGTGTGTGTGTGTAGTGTTCATCTTGTTCTTATTATAATGTGTGTGTTTGTGTGTGTGTGTGTGTGTGTGTGTGTGTGTGTGTGTGTGTGTGTGTGTGTGTGTGTGTGTGTGTGTGTGTGTGTGTGTGTGTGATTTCGGTTGGCTTTTCGGAACTGTGCAATGTAACATGGAAACTCGTGGGTCACGTGGTGGTTTACCTCAGGCCTGTGGCACAAGCCACTCCTCCTGCCAAGTCAGCATGGACCAGAAAGCCAGAAGGAAGCAGGGCCGAGTTGGGCCTAAGGTCCGACACGGACTGAAAACACGCAGCACTGCCAGCACCTCTTCTAGGATGAGGCTTGGGCTCCTTGTGGTCTGCCATATCTGGATATATATTCTCGTATACTCTCACTGTCAAACTCCTTGTACCTGTAGGAGAGAGAAACTAATGTAGCGTTTACGGAGTCATTAATCACCAACATGATATAGACTCTACACTGAAGAAAATATTGCCATATTTCCTCTTTATCAGAGCAAACACGGAGGAATTCTCAATTTGGGCCTATATGAAAACAAACATGGGTAAATTATCTTTCTACAGCACTGCCACCCAAGTGTGGAATATGCCCTGAGCCCTTTCCTCAAAAAAAGCAGATTACTGGCATTCTATTTCTTTACCCCTTTTGGTGTTTCGAGCGTTCCGTTATACTTTAGCTATTGGAAAATAGCAGACCTACAAGTTAATAGTTAATGAACTTGTAGGTCTGCTATTTTTGAAAAATCGTAAAAATGTGGCACAAATCTTTGAATAGGTATATATTCTTTTCTTTTTTTTATTTCGACGTCAGGCCTAAATGGTAAGTCCTTTACAGAGCAATGAAAAAAAAAAAAGCAAGGCATAAACATTAAAAAACAAGAGCAGTTACACCCCCCTTCTTCCATTTCTGTACAAATTGTGTTTTATATTTTGTGATATTTTGTTATTTTTCCTGTCATGTTTATTGAATACATAGGACCCGAATGGAAACAAGACCACAAACACTTTTTTTATGCCACCATGTCAGACCAAGAGTTTGACTTCACTGTACCTTGTGATGTTTACAGCTCTGTCTAATAATCTATGCAATCATTCAATCAATGATCTAAAAGAATGTACAAAGCGTGGAAGTATTAAAATGCATCCGTTAACATTTATGTCGTGAAAGGTAACATGCATATTATTGGGTCTCTCAGTGTTAACTCAATATCATATGGGAGGTGGTGGTCTGTGATCAAGGGAAATTATTATGGTCAACATGTCTTACATATATATTCCTGATATTCTATTATAGTCAGGTGAAGACTGGTTGACACTGGTTCTTGTCTCAGGCCTTTTCACTTGCCTGTAATGGCCCAAACCACACCAATGCAACTCCTTGCAACTGCCATTGGGTTGCAACTAAGTAGTTGCATGGAGACCCTCTGGTGTGATTAGGGCTTTAGTTTCTTAGCACTTGCAGTATGCAGACAGAGATTGAAGTCTGGCCTTTCCTGGCTCAACTGCAGTGCACGCCACATTGATGCTTCAGTTTATGCTCACCGAAAATAACAGCCCCACACTGTAGTATGTGGCCTCAGTCCCGACTCGATCCCTACGCTCATTCTGTAGCTCCGAGATACAGAATGCGTTAAAAAAAAAAGCGTAGGGACTGAGGGCGCATTATTGTGGGGCTACACAAATATACATTGGCTGTTTTCTGCAGAGAATTTATTTTCACTTATTTTACCGTTTTCATTTCAACATAATGTAAGAAAGTTCAAGAAGCGACCGATGCATGTCGCAGTGCCAAACAAACGGACGCTAAAGTGAAGCAAAGCTGTATCAGGAGCGTAATTAAGTCACATGAGCTAGCAGGCCTGTACAGCAGGTGTCTGTCTGAGGACTGCATGTCTGTCTTTAGCCCTTTTGTCCGTTTTGACGTTCGACGTTTACATTGCAAACGGATATAACACGTAAAATGCGAGTTAATAATGTATTGTGCATCTTTGCTTTAGATAATAATGACTTTGAGAGGTAGGTAGGGGCCCTGCCTGGGCCCCTACTAGGCCGCCTCCCCCCCTCCCTCTTATCGTGGTGTGTGTTAATTACAACCTCACGAGTGGACAGAAAAGTTACTGAATCGTTTTGTTTTTTTCCCTCTACCAACGTTTAGCTGTAATTAAACCTTTTTGCTGTGGATTTAATTCAACCGCAGAAGTTTATGAACCTCTAGTTTACTTTAAAAACACTGGTTGGTTAATTACCTGACGCTGGGAACTCCTTTCCTTTGAGGACGCCGAAACCACGTTCCAGTGAGAGCTGTCGTTCAATCAGCGCACAGTGGGAACATCTGTGGTGGGCGTGGCGGGTGATCACTGATCAGTAGCTCTATTGGTCTATTTGGTTGGTGTGACGACCAACTGTCCAATCACAGGGCTACCGTTCCCTCCGGTCTATGGGATGTTTGACTCCAATTTATTGGCAGGTAGGCCTATGTCATGATTACCTTTGTTTTATATGTTCTCTTGAATTTAATGATTGAATTGCTTAATTTTAATTCAGTGTCCAGATTATTCCATAGATTCACCCCAATGGCAGATAGACATCTCTTTTTGATGTTGGTCCGTGAAATTGTAGTCT